>NC_089882.1:11023075-11326106 GCF_040182565.1 Anser cygnoides | reverse complement strand
TCATCTCTGCACAAGACTGAACTGCTGACATTTGTTTAATTACAATGTATTTATGAAATGAGGCGACATTCCTAATCACTCGTGCATGCTTGCATTATGTCTATTGTACAATGTCTCTACTCAATATGAATAAATTCTCATTAAAATGATGAGAAAATGATTTATTTTGCAACCATTGGACACAAAGATCACACTGTACTTTAAGCTTATATAGAATTTTGGAGTGCTCACATTTTCCTGGTAAAAATAAAAAATAAAATGTTACCAAGTAAAAGAAGCCTTTCTGGGAAGAAGAAAGACTCTGAGATGGTTGTTCAGCTAAGATAATGCCATTTCAGTGAGGTCAAGATTTTCTTAACAGTAGCCAGTAAGCTTCTCCTGGTGTTCATATTTAAAGGTTGTTTTAGGATTTCCCAGATTGTTTCCAGAGTGTACTGTGTACAGTCTGGATATCCACGATTAAAATATTAGCAGACTTGCCTAGCTGCAGGTCACTGTAGTATGAACTTTTTCTGAAACTTTTTAGAAGCTGGGATATACAAAAAAACAAAAAACCAAAATTCTAGTATGGGACAGAGTATGGAATAGCCTTGTTATTTCTGGTCTTTTTAGAAAGTACCATTTTGCTAAGGGTTTGGCACTATCTTTGGTGTCAGAGGCAAAGAGAGACAGGTATAAATAAAGTCATTTCAGCATTGTTACAGCCATTGATTGCTCTGCAAACCCCATGCTGCTGGAAACCACAAGAACCCAGGAAAGGTAGGGACTGGGATGAGAAATCTGCTGGTGAGTGACTGGCAGAGTGTGGCTGTGCCTCTGTAGAAATCAAAGATCAGAACAAGCACTGAAAGCTAATCCATAAGATGATTCATGCAATAAGAATTTATCGGGATGATTAAGTATGTGAGGTCCTTGTGGTCTGTTGCAATTAAGACCCTATGAACAACCAAGGCAGACTATGGCTGTTGGTATTCATGGCTGCGTTACGTGGTGCATGCATGTCAGCGCTGCTGAAAGCGTGGAGAATTCAGCAATAATCAATAGCTTCCAATTATTTGGCTCTAGTTCTTAGCATTTAGAGAGACAGAATAGACTTCTTTTTGCATAATTTAAAGATTTTGAAAACATTCATTATAGAAATACAAGATTTACTCTTGAGAGCCATGTGGTTGTAATATTAAATTACCCATCTGGGTTGTCAGGCTGTGGATGCTAGCATTTTACGCACCTGTACCACCCTTCACATTCCCTACTGGGAAGTCTTGGAGGTTTTAATAAATTTGCAGTCATAGTGGAAGGAACAAACCAGAAGCCGTTCCTGGCAGACCTTTATGATAAGTTGAAAATGCAGCTTGGAGCTAGGGAAGGGCAGTAAAAAGTTAACTTTGCAGTAAAGTACTAATTCTCCAGGGAATTCTAGAAGGAGGGTTTGGAACTGCAGCAGCTGACAGTTTTTTTTTTTTTTTTTTTTTTTTCCTCCAAACAGCGATAAAGCACTTGGAGTATCTGTGTAACTTTTGTGAAGAAAATCTATCTCTGGAAGCTGCTGCACTTTGTCTTTGAATGAGTTATTATCTCTCAGCAAGCTTTGGTGATGTTGAAAGCCTTCCTTGCAAGGTTTGATGGACAAAGACATGGGTTTAAGGATCATGCTGCAATCATCCCCAAGAGGCCTGGCACTGGGAAACAGGAGAGCAATGACAGCCAGTGTTTTCTAGGTCCAGAACTGCTGTCCTTATTTCCTATGATTTCCAACATAATGAGCACCTTAGTGCCAGGTAAGTTTTAAAAAGAGATGCTCTCTTAAAAACAAATAGTCACTGCCAGCAGGGTTGCAAGCTGGGACTACTTAAAAGATGATCCGATGAGAATAGTTAACTGAAAACGGGATGTGGATTTAAATCTAATAGTTTATCAACAGGAGCTTTCTGAAAAGCTCTTAAGTGTGCTGTCAAATCCAGCTTCCAAAGCATGGAAAGTAATACAAGTCCAATATTGTTAATGTCAGTGGTTTCTAGTTAATTATCTTCCATCTGAAAAAAATCACTGAAAAACACAAAGCATTATTTAAGCCTTGTGTCTCTTTATTCAGGTATTATGCTCCTCTGTTATAAATATGCTTTCCTCCTCAAAGACCTCTAGCTCTTGAAGTAGACTCTAAAGGATATATTATTCTTTTAATGCATCCAGAAAAGACTTCCATAGTTGAACAGAAAATATGATTTCAAAAATGCGTGTGTGTCTAGGTTAGTACTTTCTGAAAGAAGAGAAAACCTATAAGGAAAATTATAGTAGCTTATGTTGCTCAATTATTTTGTCTGCCTTCTCTTTTATTTTGAACTCCCATTTAAGCAATCCTATAAGTCTTCTAATGCTGATATCTACTCCTTGGTTGTAATGTTTCCCTGCTGCCTAGTTAAAGTAAGGAGAAAAGAAGCCTCATGTTCCATATGTTTATTGAGGGAATTTTTCGTGTGTGCAGTTCACATAAAATTGCATCCATTCGGCTCATGATCCGAAGTGCAATTCCATTAACAAAGCAGCACTCTACCTTTTGTGTGAGCTGTTATGCTTAAAGCCCATTCCAGTTGCTGTGCCTCCCATAGAAATAAAGAGAAGTTTTGCAGGTGATTTAGTTTAGTTCGTTTCCAGTTCTGTTCTATTTTCTTTGTTTGTAGTCTGAATAACTTTTTAGAAAATATTTGATAGAATCATTTTCATTTCACCATTTAAGATAAAACTTGTACTGAAAGTAGAATGCATTTATTTGGTTAAAATTTGCAGTTATATAAAATGGAGAGTTGATTTTTTTTCACTTCCTTTCATTCCATCATCCTCCCCCCACTATGAGGCCTGAACAAATGTTTTCTGTAGAATATGAAGAACCCACATGGCATTGTGTATCATTTTTGTGTGTCCTCAAGAGCACAGGGACCCCTGTACAAGTTTTGAAAAGAAAAAAAAAAAAGGAAAGAGAAATACCACCTTGTTTCAGTCTGGAATTTGTGTATCCTTTCAGAGCAAGGACAACCACGATGGCCTAACTCAAAACTTGCTAAGACAAGCATAGTTTTCAGAGGTGCCTCACGATCAACAGTTCTTCCAAAGTCAGTGGCTGCTGTTTCTGGGCTTACTGGGTTTAATGTGAATGCTGTGTTGTTGCTTCCCAAGGATGTCCCTGAGGAAGCCCTCCATAATTTGGACTACCTTGAAATGATACGTTCAAGGTAAAGCATTCCAGCTCAGCAGACCGATGTCAGCAAGGACATTCTGCAGGACTGTTGAGGTTAATAAATAGACCTGAGTTCTCTATTGCAATTCATTGGCCTGACCAGAGACCCCAGAGTCAAGCAAGCTCATTTACCATTGAGTTTGCAAAAAGCCTGTCAGCGCTTAGGCTGCTTACTGACTGATGTACTGGCCAACATGGTCTCATGGCTTCCATTCACGCTCCAGCCATCTGCCCACAACCCCTTAGTGTCTCTCTGACAGGGTCTGGAGCAGGGGCTGTCCTTTCTGCTTGCGTTTTCTACAGCACCTAGTGTGGTAAAGTCCTGGGCCCCGGAAAAGCAAGAGACATAAATGATAGTAATCAAGCTACCTCACTGAGATTGCCAGTTTGTGCCTTTATGTCAGAAACCTTGTGGTTTTTCTTTTTTTTGGGGTAGAAGAGAAAACTGGAGGAAAACAAAAGGAGTGGAAAAAAAAATATATATATATATTCAGGAATTCTCTTCCCTGAAGTGTGGCTGAGAATCTACCTGAAATGTGAGAATATATTCATGGAAGCACGCAGAAGAAAGACATATAAATGAGACTTCTTAGCGTGATGAGAAGAGTTTTACCAGCCCTCATGTGTCACACATATGGTTGTTTTTTTCAGATGAAACTGGAAATCAGCAGCTGCTCTTTCTGCCAGCACCCAGTTAAACAGACTACTGGGTTTGTGCTTTGCTGCTGGCCTGGAAAGGTCAACACGAGCTTTCCTCACCCTTGCCATTCACTGCTGGCGTTACATGCTGGCACAGCGGAGAGTGCCCCTTTTTAGATACAGCAGCACTGGACATTTGCTAAGGCAGGTTGCCAGATAAAATAACTGATGGGCAAGAGAAAATCCTGTGTCCCTGTCTTTTGACCTCAAGAAACATTGAAAAATGGCACATAGCAATGCACAACATGACCCTTCGGAGGTAATTGCTCAGTACTGTGTTCCATTCTCACTCTATCATCTCCTCTTCCTCCTTCTGTAACCTTTCCATTCTCATTTCCTTCTGTTCAGCCTGTTTGTGTATCTTTTCACCTGGCTTTTAGAATATATTACTTGAGTTTTAGGATATATTGCTATTTCTTAATTCCAAAATTAAGATATCGTTAAGTGTCTGCATAGATAATAACATAATAGTAGATCCCCTTTTCAAAAATGTGCTTTTAGGTATTACCTTGGTCAGTAATTTAATTGAATTGGATAGTGACAACACACTGACATTGTTAAGGTTAATGACCCAATGATTTACAAGACAAGGCACATTTACCGGCAAATGGATTTTAGTAATTGTTCTACTGAACAATGAGAATAACAATTTGTACATTGATCCACAAAGTCCTACAGCAAAGCCTCTGTTCTTACTTCGCCAATGCCCCTGTCCATAAATTCAGTATCACTTGGAGAATGTTTTTTCAGCCCTGCTGTATTTTAACTGCATTGCACTGAAATTCAAATGATCTCCTTCAATGTGATCCACAGCTTTTGCTGTGCACTATATGGAGTGCAGATGGGTAAGAAGACGGCAAGAGAGGAAGATGGGAGGACAGGACCTGTCCAGGTAAGGTGGTGTTCATCTTGGCTAGGCTGATCTAAGTTGAGCTTCTCCAGTTCTCCAGTCAGTGGAAACACGTGCATCTCTTTGAAACGTGTGTAATGTCAGTTTCAGTAGATTTGGATTGGTCTGTTTTCTTTGCCAAAATGCTGTGGGAGGCCCTGCCAAATGTTGTAAGAGAATTCATTTTTAGTCAGGGCTATTATCCTTATTAAATAATTTTGTAATCTTATACAACACAAAGCAAAAATATCTTTTCTCCTTGAATTGATGTTCATTGATTAGAGTTTTGCTTGAAGTACTTTTTGTTAATTCTTTATTAGGTAAATCCTGGATCATCTCTATTTTGTTTTGTTTTGTTTTATTTTATTTTATTTTATTTTATTTTATTTTATTTTATTTTATTTTATTTTATTTTATTTTATTTAACAATTTGGTTACTTGCTGTGAGGCCCGTAATTATTCCATTCATAGTGCTTAAATTTTTTTAAATATTGAGACAAGAGCAACTTTACTGTAGCGTGGAATTTTGTGAATGTCCAAGACTGACTAGAAATGACGACAGGAACTCCTCAGTCAGAGCCTTTGTGCTCTTGGATATAAATTATCTGTATTGCTGGGTAAAGATTCTGATTGTAAGAGATGGTATTTAACATCCTTATCAATTAATTATTATTGGAAAATAAAGTATTTAATCAGCATTGATCTGTTATAAGGTTACATCATCTGGCATTAGCCCAAACACAGAACAGAAGTGTTTATTGAACATGGTTGTCTTTCCCTGCAGTATTATTGACAATGTTATCATTTCCATAGTGGTAATGGGTCAGTAACTGTTGGTTAGATACTCTTTGTTACAACACACTTTATAAGCTTAATTTTATTGTCTTTAGCTTTATTAAGCATTGATTTCTTCAGTTGTCCTTTTGCTTCCCATATTAATTTTGTGTCATTCCTGGCTTTAAGTGTATTGCTGCCAACCTTCTCTCTTTTACATTTGTTGTTTATTAGCATTTTCCCCCATTTATAACTGCTTTCAGTACCCCATCATGCCACGATGAGATTGCTTGTTCCAGGTTTTGTTGCAGTTATCAGCCTTGTGTTCTTCATTACATTGCATGTGCTATACACAAGAACGATTTCAAGACTTCTGATCTTTAGCACTATATTCAATATAGCATTGTGCTTAGGCCTTTACTGGATCTTAGATAGCAATACTTTTTAGTAAATAAATATATCTCTTCTTATTATCAAAAATAAAAAGGAAAAATTGGGAAGAAAATGATATTTTAAGATGATTCTGTGTTAAAATGACATAAGTATGGACTATACGGAATTAAATTAAAAAAAAATCTTATTTAAAGAACATTCTAGGTGTATTTATCCAGTGCAATGATGGTGGTGGTACATTGGTAAGTTTTTCTGACAGGTATATAGGTTATTTATTTTTCTCAGTGAGCCTACAGCCTGTAGTGCAGGAAGATACTGAAGCTAGCAAAGGTTGGATGGGAATTAGTTCCCTGGTTTGCTGAACTGCTGGCTGTAATTTCAGACAGGTCTTAGAGACCCTTAGAGGTTCTAAAATGAGTAGGAAGAATGCAATAGTGGAAAATTGTCTGTCTCTTGTCGAAATAATACTTTTGGGTTTAATCCTTAGTAAAATGTAGAAGCAAATAATAGGAAAGAATGAGCTGTAGATGTTAAGAGAATTACAGAGTGATAAATAAGGACTTTGGCCTTTTAAAGAACAACTCATAGCAAAGAGTTGAATGAAGACTTTGAAATTGTGTTTACAAATTAGAAAAAGAAGAGAAATTATATAAAAATAAGTTTAAGAAGAGAGGAAAACTGCAAAGAGAAGCTTGAAGGATATATTAACCTATCTGTCAAGTGTTTGGCTTACTGTGCATTAAGAATCTGTGCTATATGTAAAAATCCTGCATATTTCCTCGTTTTCTATGGCTCAGGCTTTTGCAGGAGGAATATTCAATGAATTAATCTCTAACTTTTCTGATTACATTTTAAACATTTATGTTGTTAGCCTCAACATCTAATAAATATGAGACTTTTAATGGACTGTGGCTTATTAAATCGTATTTTTTCTGTCAGTCTCATCAGTGGAGTGGTACTGATAGTATTAACACCAAATGGGACCAAACCAGCATTTCATTCCCTTTTGTGCTTGAAAATATCTGAACCACAGTCCTCCTACGTTGATGGCTGTATTTTTGCTATATTCTGTTTCAAGTTATTTTCATATGGCTCTTGTATGGTCATTAATTTTCACTCTTGTTCTTCCAATTAAGCAGTGTAACTGAAAAGCAGGGGTTAAAGGTTTTATTCTGAGGTCCAAAAAATTAGCTGCACATATGTTCATTGTTACAATTACTTGCTCAATCTATTACAAAAAGATGTGTCGCCACCTGAATGATTGAAGGATATGGTTAGTGTAAGGCAGTGTAGTTGCATACTGAAAAATAAAACTATTGGAAAAAATTACAGATGGGATATCCTTGAGGAAACTATAAAAAGTGTATCATTTCATAACTAATGGGCATTGAAAAACTGTCAGGAAAACAATCAGCAATAAGTTTACAGATACTTTTCAATTCAGAATTTTCATATTACTTATCAGATCACTAGGAGCAAAGCTTTGTCTTGCTCACAATCACAGGGAAATGAAAACTGTGCTAAGAATTACAGGAAAAAACAGCTTATGGCAATTACACAAAAGAGGAATCTAAACAATGATGCCCATTTATTTTCAGCTGGGATGTTTACACTTTAAAATTTCAAAATACTTTTATGTGGGATTAAGCATAGCATAACAAGGTAGTGCAAAATTCAGCTTGGTCCCAGGTCCAGATTGTGAGCAAACCTGTTTTTCTGCCATGGTCCATCCTGTGGAAACAAAGAAAATAATCCTTTTACTTCATCTTAATTTTTACTTTTAGCTAATAGGTAATAAAAGTTTTTAGCTGATATGAAGTGGCTTGTGAGAATTTGATACAAAGACATACATGACATTACGGTTTTGCTTAAACTATATTAATATTCTTTTTTGTTCTTCCCTGGGCCTCTGGTGTAAAACAGAACACTATACCACCTATATTGTTCTTTAGGTGAGGCTGAGATAGGGCAATTGGATTTTCATTTCTTTAAGGTCTTCTTGCATGCTGTCAGGCAGGATGTGGCAAGGTCTCAGCACAGTCTGAACTGAGCTGGATCCCCAAAAGAACTCAAGAGCTTAATGCTTAAATAGGCGAGGTAGAATATTTATTTCTTATGCAGCTCTAGTCAGCAGCATCAAAGCAGCTGAATGCTCAAGGAAGCCGAGCTGGACAAATCCCCAGACCTGGTCAGCAGAGACTTCAGGGAGGGTGATTTCAGGGGAGTTTGTGTAAGGTTTGAATAAGAAGAGAAAGGAGCCAGAGGAGAAAGATAAGGTCAAATCTGAGAAAGAACACAAAGGCTGTCCCAGAAGATGAACGCAGAAAGGTTAGAGAGCAGCAGTGCTGTTGACTCTGCTTAGCAGGAAATGCTGTGCCCATGGGGTGAGCAAGACAGAGGTGCTGTAGGAAGGGTGGGGTGCAGGGAGGGAAATGGTGTTGACATCTTTTGCCCTTTCTCTTTGATGAAACCAGATAGCAAGAGCAGGTGAACTGCATGCAGTGTGCGGGCTGGAGTTTTACTGCTGGCTGTTTGCTGAGCAAAGTGATGCTGCTGTTCCCATAGCTGCATGCACCAGTAGGAAATGGGGGAGAGGCAGGTTTTTAAAATTATTATTATTATTATTAATTTTATTATTATTATTATTATTATTATTATTATTAATTTTGTGGTGGTGGTGGTGTTGTGGACTCAAATGCCCAGGGACCAGATATTGATCCTGAGTATTCAGGAGTAGGCCTGGATTTTGTGCCAATCCTACAAAACCCTTCTATCCCTGAGTGCCAGGGGTGGGTTGCTGTCATCATTGCTGGGGTCTGGTGAGTTCTCTCTTCAAAGACACAAGCCAGCCTGGTTCTTCCTGCTTGGTGATTTTCTCTCTCTGCCCCAATAATCAGTTCACTGTTTCCACTGCTGCTTTCCTAGGCTTGTCAGCAAGCAGTGCAAATCAAGAGATCTGTACTTGGTCGATTTTGAATTAGCGAGTTTGACAAATGTTTTCATTTGAGAAGGCAAGCTGCCTCATTGTGCTTGGTTTAACACGAACACATTAGAGTGACAATGCTGGATTTAACTTTAGTTATCAACACTTTCAGCCTACATTGGTCTAAGTAATTGTCCTGTTTGTACTCTGACAGGTTAAAATAATGTATTCTAGAATGAGAGCGCTTCTACTGAAGATGAAAAGCAGCCCAAGAGGGTTATCAGCTGTTACTAGCTGTGACAAGCAGTGTGAGCTAGATGTATGGATAAATTGCTATTGCTCCAGAGGTTATTCCTATTAGCAGGAGACATATAAGAAACTCTAACAAGGCATTAATACAGTACAGTTACTAAAAAAACTTGTCTGTCCTATCCAAGCCCAGGACTAATGGCACACTACAGCACGTTCTTGATGCTGCACTGACAGGTGGTGATAGACCTTTAAATAAACCAGAAGCTCCACTAGGCTGTTGGGAAGTGATGGGCAACTGAGAAGATTTAAAAGCTAATTTTTAAGAAAATAAATAAGTAAACACATTTATCTGAGATCTAAATGCTGTTAGGAACACTTCTGCTGGATTCCTCTTTACACAGAATCAAATAATGTTGTACAGATGAGATCTTGGCAAAGTCTGTAATTTCTGATAAAATTTTCTGTCCACAGAGAAGAGTTTTTTTTTTTTTCTTTTTCTTTCTCTTCAATAAGTGTTTTTGGGATTAAAATAAAGCAGTTGTGTAAACATGAAGTATTCAGTTCCTTTCCATCTAGAAAATGGTACTGGGAGTACTGAGGAATAGAACTCAATTGCTGAGCACTTTCAGTATTTTTAAATGACAGAATTGAGCTCCTGCTGTGGGCTCGGTTTGAGTGGGCTCCCATGGATTTCAGGAGTGTGGTCCTATTCATGCTGTTCAGTGGGTTACCAAACTTGTGCCAATGCAGTTTGCAGAGATGTATTTAGGAGGAGTTGGCTCACATAAGCTATTTCCTCTATAAAAGAAATAGGGTAGAAATTTCTTTAGCAGCAGAAACACGCTCCTCTGGAGTCACACAGTGGAATTGTAATTGCTTGTGCAGAGAAGGTGGGGGATTTTTACATTATTTTCTAGGAGACGCTATGTAGGACTTTGTTTACCTTTCTTAGGCTTGTGCTTGTTACCCGGCGTCCTAGGAATCATTTCCAGAGGCACTCAGTGGGAGCAAGCAAACAAGAGACGGGAGTGTGTGCTTTCCACAGCAGTAATGATGGAAGTTAAATATTGATGGCCTAATTTCAAATGGGAGTTTCATGTGATAATAAGAGGGCTAAAGCTGAAGGGGAGATTGTGACAGCCTACTCAGTTCTTCTATTCTTCTATGGGGACTGATTTTGGAGAACTGAAAATCCCTGTGAAGGACAAGAAAGCAGTGCTGTATTAACGGCAGACACAGAAGCTGACAACTTCATGAAGGCTTATGGTGGGCACACATTAATTGGGGGTTTGAAAAGGAAAGGAGAAAGAAGAGAATGGTGTAAATACGATAATTACAGCTGCACAAGCAAAAGAGAAAATCACCCTAAAATGTAGAAAAACACTAAATAGCCATTTAAACAATGTGTGGGAGACTGTCCCATTTGGGAAGGGTGGTGTAGTTTTAGCCGATTGTCTTACCCATTCCTTAATGTGACAAAAAAATCTCCACATCAGCTCATATACTCACCTCCCGGAAGAGAAAACCTATTTAGTCTGCTTATTGCTTGAGTCCTACTTTGCAGTAATTAGAATACAAAGCTCTTTTCCCACGGTAAATTGGCTGTCTTTCTGATACTTTCTACAACAAAGGAACCTTATAAATGTAATTGTATGATTATTTTGACATCTTCTTAAATGGTTGTGCTGTCTCGTCTTGATGGAGTCTTGGGGAGCTTGGACAGAAGTGGAGCTGATCCATCTGTTTCCTGGTGCATGAGATAATCCTAAATTGCAGAAGAATAAAAATGGTAAACGGTGAAAATAACATCAGCAGCCATCATATTTTTTTATTTTTTTTAATCCTTCTTTTAAACTTGAAATTAAAATGCAGCAGTGTAAAAGCTTTGCTTTGGGGAGGAAGGCTCCCTGCTGGCTGCAGCTGCTGGCGGCAGCCTCACAGAGGAGCTGAGCAGCTCCAGGCCCAACCTGTGCTTGGGTGAAAAGGCACCTGGAAGGCTGAGAGCGCAGGGTTTTGAATGCATGTTCAGAAAATATGAGGCCAAACATGAGGCCTTTCCATTGACAGCAAGGGGGTGTCTCAGGATCAGGCCCTCGTAGTTAATAGGGGAACCTTCTTCAAATTACAGAACCTCTGTGCCGCAGAGGTCAACCTGTAAAAACCAGGGGAGCAAAGAAGAACGCCGATGCTAACCCGCTCAGTGAAACGGGAACTGGCAGAAATAGGCAATGTTTACCAAAGTTTACCAACAACACCTTAATTTTAATTCTGTATTTTTAATAAGTGGCTTGGGTTGTAACATTTTATAATGCAAGGCTTGGGCTTGTTTGTTGCATACTGCCAAGATGGGCCTATTTAAGTATGTCTTCTGGCCAACACAAAAAGCTCAGGTCAGGTATCAGGGTCAGTGCTGATTTTAAATAGCTGTCATGGGGAACCTGGTATTTAAAATGTGGAAGGAGTGTGAAGAGGTCAGCTGCACCCTGCGTCTTTCTGGAGGCTGCTCGTTTTTAGCCCGGTGCTTATTCATGAGGTGATGAGCATTTCTAGGAGGCACACGATATAAATATTTAGCACTGTCAGTGGAGAAGGAAAATATTGTTGGAACAATGTCTTCATTTGTCAGAGGAAAAATAGGGAATAATTTTTTTTTGAGAGAGATCACAATTAACTGCTCCCCATGAACTGTTTCTCTAAAGATTTCAGGCAGACGGTGCTCTTGCAGCGAGAAGAGTGAATGCCAATTGAGAGGAACATGGATCCATTTATACAGCCAGAGAAATCATTCTGTCAGACAGGATATAGGTACACAAATTAAGCAGGTATCAAAATTATATCGTCTCTTCAGCGGCAACTGCCTCTCAAGAACAGGCTATGGACAGGAATAGGTAACGATTTTAGCAGTCTGTAATTTAATTCTGCCAGCATGTGACTACAGCAGTAGGCACCTGCTACTAACAATGACAGGCAGCACTGCCCAACTGCCCAGCAAATCCCTTTCCTTCCCATCACTGGAAAACTTCAGGCTGTGATTCCCCTGCACAGGAGCCCCGAGCCTCCGGCACGATGGTATGGGTATGGTGGCCAGGCTCTGCAAACAGAAAAGGCTTCTTGGTCTGCAGAGATAACGTCTTTCAGAGTAGTGGTCAAGATGGCCTCCGCCATGTGAAGTTTACAGTTGCCAGAAGAAATTCTCTGCTCTGAGGATGCCTGCACCCTTGGTAGCACAGGCTCCCTTGCATGAGTCCATGTTCTGGTGGCCAAATCTGGGGGATTTCATAGTTTGTGTGGGACCCAGCAGTCCATGGTGGCACCTCTGCAAGCCACAGCCTTGTGCCTTGAATATTATACAGCATAAGTATGTAAGGTGGATGAAAGTAGGCAGGGGAAGGGAGGCAGTGGTGAGCACAGGGTCACGTTTGGAGCCTATTCATGAGGAGAACGCTGCTGTTCGGCCCCAAGCCTGAGGCCTTGCTCACTGTGCCATGCAGGCCTCACCCCAGGGTGGTACAGGGCAGCCCCGTGCTACCGAGTCTCCTGCTTTGCCCTGAAGAGTTCTGCCCCCTCCCATAATCAAAGAGGTTGTGTTATTTCCACAGGAAGTTGAATTGAACTTTAAAGCGTAATTAATAGCAAAATATCCTTCAAGTGTTTTTAACTTAAAAACTTGATGAGCAACAAAATTTGAAATGTTTTGTTCACTTTCAAAATTCTCAGTTTCATAGGAAGATGAAAAATATCACTCCAAAACACAGTCTGCACTTAGTATTCTTAGCCACAGTTTTTTGGCTTTTGACATTTGGAAGTGAAGTTGAAGGTTGCTGATGAAAATTTCAGTTATTGCCCTCCAACTTTTGACAGCATTTTCCATGGACCCTGCTATACCCAAACTATTTTCTACAGACCTAATTCTTTAAAATTCAGTCACTTCTGATTTTTCCTCATAAACATGTATGAGTCTGTCTGGCCTTTGGTAAAATAAGAATAAGGCCTATTCCCAGCTTAAATCTTACTAACATCCAAATTTCTTGCTAAGCCTCTACTGCTGCTGAATTTAATCTACTGTGAATTATCAGAGTTCAGCTCCTACTATAAAGTATGTCTGACCTCTGGTTGTGTGCTTTTCTTTATTATCATTTCTGCGTGTTTGTTCATGGATGTTTTATTGTCCAAAAGTTCTGGATGACTGGATCAGGATCTCTCTCCTTGTAAGCAAAGGTTGCTGGCAATTGAAAAGTCTGAATAGCTTATTACTTTGACATCAAAAATAAAATAAAAAGTCTCATTTTAATTCTTATTATTTCCTTCATTATTAATTTTTCATCTTCCTGAAAAATACTGGAGCTGTAAGCAGTTTCAGAAATAGGTTGAAAGTTTGTGTTCTTGCATTGTCCTTTCTCTAACCTCTGCTGAACTGCTGTTTTGTAACTTTTAACAAGTACAGTAAATGAAAAATGATATCCCTCGAGGTTTATTCATTCCTATTCTCATGTACCACCATTTAACTTGATTGATTTCAGCACAGACTCCAGCTCATGGAAATGCTCCCCAACCAATTGCTCAAGGGAAAGGGCAACCCCATAGGATTTTTTTAGAGCCAGAAATCACAAAAGGGGCCCTATCACCAGGGCTTCAGGCATGGGTTAAGTAGGCAGTTGCCTAAGGTGGGGTCCTACCCTGGAAATGAATTGAGATGGCTGTGGCCATGCATGTTTGTGCTCAGCCTGGTTTCTACAACTGTCCCTGCCTTGTCCCTGCTTGGTGAGTGCAGATCTCCCCTCTTGCAGTGCCTTTTGTAGATGATTCCTTGCTTCATCCCCTTCATAGCCAAAACATCTCTTTGAAGATGATTTCTAGAGGCTCCTGAACCCACAATGTCTCCTGTACTCCTGCAGGAGATCTGCCCTTCTTGCTGTCCTCCCAGTTCCTGAGGAGAAGTGCAGGTCGTGTTGCAGCCCTGCCTCCAGGTAAGATGGCTGTGGTAAAATTGCCTGCTGGATGCATGAAAAAAGGGCTGAGCTTGAGAGAAGCTCTGTTGTAGCTGTAATGTCCTGGGCTGTAATAGGAGAATGTTTTATGGACACTGCTTGTGGACATTGCTCATGTGGGTTGTATGGGTGCAGGGTACGAATGGTGCCTTTTTTTTAAGGGAGTGAGCCTTGGGCTTCCATTTGTTTATGGACTGATGTGTCGCTTTGAAAAAAACATTTACATCTCCATGGGATTCAACAAGCAAATGTGAGTGTTTTTTTTTTTTTTTTTTAAACTTAGGGCTATATTGTTCAATGTGCCCTCGATGACTTCTCATTCTGCCACCCTTCAACCCCACTCGCTCTTTGCAGTATTTCTGCACTCATGCTGGGCGCTCTATAGGGAGGATGTGGAGGGAGCTGCTGGAGGGGTAATATTTGCTTTGGAAGCAACATATATTTTCAAAATAAGTTTCCCTCCCAGATTTTTAAGACATCTAAATAATTATTTTCTTTGAGATGGATTTTTTTTTTCCCCTGTAGCATTTCAGCTTGAATTTATTTTCTATGAAAGAGAGAGAGACTTTTCAGGTCTAAGAATATTGCCTTGGAAATTGGTTCATTTGCAGTTAGGGCTAAAGAGATTATTTTGACTGTTCAATCCCTCATTCTGGGGGGAATTTCTCTCCTCCATGGAGATGGAGCACTGCGACCTAAATGCACTATTCTGTTTATGTCTACACTAGCAGCTATAGCTGATAGTGCTACTTCTCACCTCTGTAGGGAAACCTTTACCTTCTGGGATCTGTCCAGCCTAACCTTTGAAGCTTGGACTTTAGGTGAACATCCTGGCATGAGGTTTATCCCTGCTTCCACAGAGCTTTCAGGCCTTGCCCTCTTTGCAGTACGATAGCAATTTCCTTGTGCGTTGTGGGTCTGAGTGCAGGACATCTGCCAAGGGCAGTGCCCCAACCATCTACCCAGATCCCTGCCTTCCAGAACATAAATTCATCCCTTTTGGCACCAGGAGGGAAAGAACTCAGAGAGATAGGAAACCTGAAAACATTCCTAGAAGGTGTCTCATCAGATAACCAAGCTGCAGTAAGTTCTTTTTAATGGAAGCTGGAAAACACTTTGAAAATACTTTATTAAGCATTAACTAAGTATTATCTTGGAATGCAGAGACTGGTGGTGATAATTTGCCAAGAAGTGACAGTTCTTCATCTTGTCCCATCCTGTATGCCCAATATGCAGCAGCCTTCTGGGTAATCCAAGGACTTGAGGGAAGTGTAAGACATTCCAGGAGCTTTGGAAAGCTGTTCAAACAGGCAATACCTGTTCCATGCCTTCCTAAGAGTAATGTAATATATATCATGTAATATATATGTATATAATATATCTCACTATGTAGAATTGTATTGAATATAAATGCATACATTGCTCTTAATGCTCATTCTTTAAAAAAGGTCCAGAGAGCAGTTAAAAAAAAAAGTGGCTTAAAAAAGTCACATACTTTGTTAGTAAACTGAATTTGGTCTTACAGAAGAGAATAGAAAAATTCAGCTAAGTTAGCACTGAATATAAAATCTGTTTTTTTAACTCTGAAAGTAGTTAATTATTGAAAGAGCTTAAAGGAAACAGCAGCAGATTTGCCACCAGTGGGGTGTTTAAATCAACAGGGGATGTATCCTGAAGACTCAGAAAATCAAATTCCAGTTATTGTTCTGTTAGAAAGCAAACTGAGAAAAAAAAACAACAAAAAAAAAACGCGCAAACAAAACCCACCATAACACAGTCAGTATCTGTTTTGGCCTTAAATCTCTCTATATTACGTATGCTTTCTCAATCTGCACAAGTTTGCAAGATTCTGAAAACTTCAAATAATATCCTCAAATTTGTAAAATATTATAGTTTTGTGCTAAATCCAAAGATTTCAGTTTCAAAAGCATTTTCTTGAGCACTCTGCATCTTCCCTATTTATGTATATTTTCCCCTTACATGAAATTCTTTTTATAACTCGGTCTTTTATATTGTTCTCTTTTGTACCCTTTCTACACTGTAATCATTTCTTCATCATAATTCTCTCGTTGCTATGTGATGTTCCACTACTCATGTTTTTCTTTGATTTAGCTTAGTATTGTTTTAACTCTTTACCTTCTGTGCTTCCCACTACTTTTCAGTAAACAAGTGAAAAAGAGAACAAACCATTTTCCCAAGTAACAGGAAAGATTCTTAGTTAAATGTTGAATGAGTCGCAGTTGCACTTAGAGTTGTGAAGAACAGCTGAGTTCACGTGTGGTCTGACTTGGTTTAACTTAGTCACTGCTTCCAGAAATAGCCCATTTACTGTCAGCTGACTAAAGCACTGTCCTTCATTAAAATCAGGAAATAGTTTGGGTCAGTTTAGACAAGGCTGGCGACAGCTGACTAGCAGCAGGGCTTTGACTTTGCATTTCCAAATCCACTCTGTGAAATGCATTCAATAAAATATGACAGTATCTGAAGCTTATTGCTTAGAAAAGTCAATGAAGTGGTAGATTTTCAGCCGTATGAGTTGATCTGTGAGTTGCAGCTGGGCTAAATCACTTATTCCTGAGAAAGTTTCTGGAAAACTCGATTCGACTGAATTTTCTGATCCTAGGAGAGTTTGCAGAAGGAAGCAGCCCTCCTAGGGAGCTGCAGCTGTGGGGTGCTCACTGCAGGCACTGCACAGGTCTTAGCCTGACTGGGGTTACTATTTCCCTACAGGGAATCACAGGTTTTTATCACATCTCTTGCTGATCAAACTGGTGGTTAGCAACTGTCCAACTATTACTGACTTAACAGCCACAACATACATTAAGTAGTTCACATGGATCTGAGCGTTCCTGGTGCGCTGGTTGAAAAGTGCTTTGGAAATTGATTATAGCACCTGCCTGTGTTACATGCAGGAACAGAGCACCAACTGCACCCATGTGAGATAAAGAGGTACCTGAGGCTTCCCGTACCCTACCCAAGTATAGGAGGCAGTAGTAGGAGGATTTCTGAAACTCTTAAACATAGCACATCATCTAGTGACATTCTATTCCACCAAAAGCATGGAATGAAAAAGGCAATCCCAAAGACGTGAAGAAAGCAGAGCACAAAATTTCCTGTGCTGCACTGACCAACAGCTCTGTAACAGCATTGCAATGCTCTCTGAGAGCCGTTATATCTGTAAATTGTCACCTGCTCGCTTATCAGCTGTGTTTAGGGACATACAATAACACCCAGCTCACCTGTGTCCATTTTTTTGTGGGGGTGGGTGGTTAACAGCCTTGTGCATGGCTCTTGCTGTGCTAGGGCAGATCTTTTCAGGTTACTTGCCATTTCATTTAGCTGCTTAGAAAGGGACCTAAGCTATTTTAACAATATGGCTGATGCCTGTTCAAACAGCGCTTCCTTTTTTTTTTTTTTTTTTTATACTCTCCTACTGCAGGGCTCTTTTTTTCTTGGAATCTTTTTTCTCCTATTTGCTTTTCTAAGGCTTGCTCTTTATGCAGGGGAGAGCTGCTGAGCAGATGCTATTTTATAACTGGCTGTGGTCTCTGTCTCTTCAGCTAGTGAGTAGTGCTGAGCTTCATCCTTACTATTGTAGAGGGTTGATGTAAGCTTTTAGCAGTTGCCTTTCTCTGGAAAACAGAGAATACTGTGTTAACTTTTGCTAGCAGAAAGCACACTTCATTTTTCCTCTGTAATCTCATCATCTTCTTGCAGCTCTCTTCTGTGTACCGAGACTGCTTGTTCCTTACTGTAGTGGCTGACCTCAGACCTGCGTATCTGCTTCTGATAATGTACCTTGCTTTGCTTGCTTAGTGTGAATTACCTTGGAATAATTGGGCTGACAGTTGCTTGGCAGTGGAAGTGCCTGTTGCTGCAGGACTTCTTCCTCCATAAACTCTTACAGCAGCAGAGCTGCGGTGCGCACCCCAGTGCAGACAAATGATTCAACTGCTGCTGAGTCTCTCCAGTA
Organism: Anser cygnoides; assembly: GCF_040182565.1. Classification (NCBI taxonomy): domain Eukaryota; kingdom Metazoa; phylum Chordata; class Aves; order Anseriformes; family Anatidae; genus Anser; species Anser cygnoides. The sequence continues at coordinate 11,307,983 of NC_089882.1, read as the reverse complement.
AGTAAAACATATGAATGCTCTGGGTATTGCATTGCTCTGGCCGGTTTAAATAGCTGCAGAAGTATGCCCTGGGCTTTGTCCGTCTCTCTCTAGGTTCATTCTTTCCACAGGCTCATCCACAGAGATGCCTCTGAGAGTCTGGATGTTACGGACTGGCAGCTCAGGCTGTGTATCCCAGGGACTTGGTTCTCGCTCACATACAAAGGTCACAGTGGCTCTGAGCACTTCTGAACAGCTCAATCAATGTATGCACAAGTCTGTATAGAAAACATTTCCCATTTAGTTAATGGGAAGGTTCTGGCAGTCACAGTTAGCTCTAATTGTTATTTCTTTTGCTACTTCATTTTCATTGTTTAAAGAAAGATTCCAAGTTTCACGTTCCTGGAAATGTTTGTTTGCAGCAATTTGCTTTATATACATATCATCCCAGCTGCATTTGTGTTTCTTTAGTGCAGTTGCAGAAACTCATAAACATCCCTAAAGCGAGGATGTGGATGCTGAAGTACAGCAGGGCAGCATGGAGGGATGGCTGGTGCTAGCACAGCCATCAGCTAATGTACCAAAGAGGTCAAATTAGGCCTCCTTCTCTGCTGTGTTTAAATACAACTTGCAATATTTCCCCACCATTTTCAGGCATTATTAGCACTCACTGTATAAAGTATTAAAGAGGCGCTCTCCATTTATCCACATTAATGATTCAGTGCAAACTCCTGCCTTCCCATTAATATCCACTAACCTCATTCAGTGATAAAACTTGATTTAGTCTCCAAATTACCTCGGCACAAAATTTCTTGGAGCAGCACTGCCTAATAGTTCAGGGCTACGTGAGCTGTTATGATAGCCAAATAACAACAGTGGCAGCATCTTTTTTTGAGAGTCGGTGGAAAAAAGAATCAATCCAGTGCATAAAGAGAGACACAAATAAATTGCTAAACAGTATAATCCAATGATACCATACATCTCAGAAATGAGTGCCTCAAAAATCAATAAAAATTGAAATTGAAAAGGGAAGAATTGTGGTTGGTGAGATGCAGGTATGTCGATAGGAGTCAGGGGAGAAGGCTCCAGCCGGCCGGGTGCCAGGCTCGGGGAAGGGAGGTTTGCTTTGGATGAGGGGGACCGCACTGCCAGGGCATAGCACGGCAAGGGAAAGGTGGTGCTTTCTGCATTGGTGGGGATCGTGGGGGGAGCAGGGCAGGGAATAATGGTCCCTGGGATTTGAGTGGCTGCCACACCATTGCTTTTGCCTCTTGACTGCTTTCTTCCATCTGGAGGGGGTACAGGGCAGACTGCTCAGCACCTGGTCTCTCTTGGGAGTATGATGTGGCGCTGGGCCTTTGCTTGGGTGGGTGGGTGAGGTGTTGCTTTGGGGTGTCTGTAGCTCCAAAAAAATCATTTTCTTTGCCTAGGCTATGTCTGAAGTGTCGTGGCTCCCCAACCCCCAGAGATACCGTGTTGTACAGCCCTTCTCTGTCCCCCACTGGAGTTGTGTGGGGCTTGGTGTGTGCCTCTAGATGAGGCACGTTGTGCTGGGTCTCACTGGTCCGTGGGTTTGTGGTAAAAGAGCTTGATTTGATGCCTTATGCAATGCACTGACCCATCTCCCCAAGGATAGGTTTGAAGCTAATATAATGTGGATTTTGGTGCTTAGTTTTTCTCCCTGATTTTTATTTATTTATTTTTTACCTTAGCTTTCATGTGGGCTGGTGCGTGCAGGTGTTGGTGCTAAGGCTGCTGAATGGTGGGAGCTATGGGACACACCAGAGTTCTTCAATTTTTTTCTGGTTTTACATTAAAAAACAAACAAACAACAACAACAACAAAACCCAACAAAACCCACACACATTAAAATCCCAGTCTTCTTACAGAACACGAGCAGACCCAAGCTGTGCTGCTTGCTGGTACAGATCTGTTTTCTACTCTGTATGGTTTCCTTATTGCTCCCTTTGGAGTCTGCTGGCAGCAGATCAAGCATGGCTTGTCCTTCTTGGTTTGCAGCAGCCTGCTGTCTACAAAGGTTTGTGAGAAGAACAGCAGGGACATTGCCTCACTCCAGTAGCAGTTCCTCCATGTATCCTCTTAGTGATGCGTGAATTTTAAAACAAACAAGCAAAAAAAAAAATAAAATAGGCAGAGAAATGGGCAAGGTAGACAACCGCCAATCACCTGGCAAGGGAAGGAAGAACTAAATAATCCAGAGAGTGACAACTAGGACAGCCTGAGCCCAGTGATCCTGTTGAATTGAGTCTGCCGTCTCCCAAATGGTATAATTTAAAATCATTTACTGCAGTTTTAGGCAAGAATTATTAAATGAATATTAATCAGTCATTAAATTCAGTGAAACTGCTTCTTCATTCTGGGCTGAATGAGGCCATTTGGCTGTGGCATATTCAGCATGTTAATAAGTCTGCATGAGAGCAATTTTGTCTCCACCGCAGCCATGAGATACGCTCAGCCCTGGTGATGGCGGCAGTCATTCGGGCCAGGCGAGCAATGCCTTTGAGGCTGCCTGTCTGCAGTCTTTTCAATTCCTACAAGCAATGAATAACTCCAGTTTAATGAAATGCTAGCACATCCTTCACTCTAAGTCCTTCCCCACCTGGGCTGAGATGAATACATTCTCTTCTAGTTAGGAAAGATTTGGTGAAATGCCTTCCTCCTTCCCTTGTCATGTGTGCAAGGCTGGAGTTCATCTTGCCTTGTTCCCATTGCATTCTGCTCCCAATCTTGATTCCTGGGACAGGAAAAAAACCTTGCCCAATTCCTGTGTCATGCAGAAACTGAAATATTGAGGGTAGAACTGCAGACATCTTCATGGTAGATGAACTTCTGCCAAGACGCCAAAGATGCTGGTCATGAAGGAGCAGGTGCTAACGGTTTGGGAAATAATCCTTAGGAAGAGCATCTCTCTGACTTGACCTATAACATGTCCATCTGCACCAGCTAGCACCAAAACTGATCTCTGCAGATGCAGGAGGCAGCATGTTCCTTGGGATGGGTACAGGGTGGGGGTTACTGCCTGTGGCCCTGTGCTTACCCAAGGGGACAGACTGCCACCCAAAGCACTTGGGTATCTCCCCCTGCAACTTCTGTTTCTTCCTTGGTCTTGGAGAAACATGAGTGGCCATAGTGGTTTACATGAAAATATTAATGAGTACCAACATAGAAACAAATCTGTCTTCTTTCCAGAACTGCTGCAGTCCCCCAGTTTTTCTTTTTGTGAATGCCTTTTCATATTCCCATACATAACAACAGAGAGGGAGGAGAGAGGAAACTCTAGAGGAGTTCTTTCAACCCTCTTTCCCTCTAGAGGCTCTGGCAGTTGTGGATAAGATCAACAAATACTAATTAAACTCCAGTGTATGTTACAGTGAAGTCCAGAAAGAGGTGACTAGTCCTGTGTTTGGACTATATGCCAGCAGCAATCATCACTGACACCTGTAAGAAGGAAGATTTTTTTTTTCTTTTTGGATGATTTGTGTCAGGGGATGTGGAAAGTGTTTGTTGGAGGGTATTCAGGAGGCAGCTCTTCCCTGCCTACACTTGAGATCAGTCTGTGCTAAACATGCTCTCCAGGCTGTGTGCTCCCAGACCAGGGGCTGGGGATGTCTGGGGAGCTGGGCTGTCTGTCTCCTTGCTGCATACGATGCATATGCTATTTCTGTCTGCTTTGTCCTCTGTGATACCCATCCATCATGTCCTTGCACTCATCAAACCTGGCATGCCTGGAGAATGAGGTGGCTCAGTGTTTGCTCTTCTTACAGAGTACAAGATGAGAAATGTAAGAAGGTCCCTGATGCCTTACTGGTGGCTTTGATGCCACAGAAAAGGTACGTAGGTGTGACATGAACTCCAGTGAGATGTGCAGATTTAGAAGAAAGTGTGGAAGGGCTTTCTGGGTACCTGTGATGCTGTTAGCATCTGTGACCTTGCTTATTTCATGGTTAAAGGTGTTTTTTTAGACAAGTTATTTTATTACAGAGCTCAACCTGAGCAATGCTGACAAATTATCTCAGGAGGTGGTGTTTTAATTTTTAATTTTTTTTTTGTTTGCTTGGTGCTTAGCAGGATGATGCAGGACACTGAATGAGGCCCAAAGCTTTCTAGTATCAGTTAAATGTATATGTGTACATGTGGTTTTTATGTGGGGGTAGTGGTGAGTTTTCATTTGCCTAGTATTTTTGGAGAGGGTGTTTTGCATGGAGAACTGTTACCCTTGTAATGGTTCTCCAGGTTGTAAAAGGCAGTCAGTTTATAATAGCATTTTTAAGCTAAAGAAGTCTCTTTTTTGTATGTTTCACTGAGATTTTTTTTTCCTTATCAGACCTTCTTTTAATGATATATAGAGGGAATAAACCAGAAAGAAACTACCAAGCCCATGCAGGGAAAAAAAAATTAACACATTCTCTTGCTCTCAGGTTTAAAAAAAAATAATGAATCATTAAACCTTGAAGTCACATTGACATTACCAAATGGGTTTGAAATCAGCTTGGGTGCACGAAGCTATAGAAAACCTGCCAAGTGACTAAAACAGATACTGATGGCGATGTAAGAAATTGGAAACATCTATTAAACAGACGCAGCTTTCCATTTCCTAAAAGTTATTGGTTGGGGTAGTGCAGCACTTCCCTGGTGCGCATGTGCTGCAGGGGGACGGCCACGGGCAAAACCTAGTTAACTGAAAACATCACAATCGATACAAAGCACTATGTTTTCCATTTACTTCTGGTTTTAAGGGGTTTATTTTGTTGCAGCAGCAGAAGGCATCAGTTCAATATCAATTCACTTTCTGGGTGGGGAGAGGGATACAGATATCAGCTTTTAATGTGTGATGAAGTTTGTGACAACGCTAAGCTTACTAACATTTAGACCGAGTGCTGTTTGGTACAACACAGGGCACTGGCTAATCCTGTGTTCAGTAAACAGGCGAAGTAAGTAGAGATCTGTTTTGATATTATGCTTTCTAGCCAGGAACAAAGGGTTATTTTCCATTTAATCCCTTCTCTTGTCACATTACTGCATACCGGCATTTCTTTCTTAGCGGATGAATTGGAGCCCAGCCTCTGAGCAGGGTGATACACAGACGTCTTGCTGATCGGAGGGGCACTTTGAGCCAATGGAAGTATTTCCTATCTGTGTTCATTATGTGGATGAGGTGGAGCTGTTACCCAGCTCGAGTATCCTTCCTTGGCTGGTGTTTGTTCGTGTCCTGACATTTGGTGCTGCTCAGTGCTGGCAGTGCAGCTCTCTGAGGTCCTTTCCCTTTGGGAGGGTCGAGCCCCTCGATGCCTGTTTACAGCTGTGTGTTCATTCTACTGTACGTCGTGGTTTTTAGAAAAACAACAGAAATTCTTCATGAGCATAATGCACTTGTGTGAGACTGTGCATCACATAAAGTCAGCAGCGTGGCACCGAACTGGGACTGGGACATCTTCATAGATGTGCACTTTGTACCCAGACCCCTGGGACTGCTCTGCCTCGGTGCCAGCTCTTCCATCAGGCGCATTAACCGTGCTGCTTGGCTGGCTGCAGCTATTATGGCCTTCTCATGACAGCCGACAGCTCTTCACGTGCAGTAGAGTCTATTTTGACCTTCTCTTTTCGGAAGCTGATTGCCAGTTTAGTTGTCCTTTTCTGCCCATTTGAGATGGTAATGTGAGAAATGAGAACTGACAGTGCATTTTAAGCGCAAGCCCTGACAGAAATTGGGCATCTGCACGTCTTTGTGGAACAATTCCAGCTGGGAGCAGGAAGGGGAGTGCTGCCATAACACTGACCTGGCTCCCGGGCGCTGCTTTTCAGAGGGAAATATACTGCACCCGAAAGTGAAGTCAGCAAAGCTTCTCGTAACCCAAATTCTAAAGGGAAAACCTGAGGCAAATGATTGCTGGGAAGAGAGGTTCATCGAAGGCAGAAAAATACAATATTCCTTGCCTCTTTCTCTGCAAGAAAACCTGTGGTAGAGGAAAATGTAGTACAGGAAACATTTTGCTGATTCTGGTCCCTGAGCAGCAGTGTGGTAGCAGCCTGGATCCAGCTCTGGTTGTGCTGGAAAAATATTCTCCTGAGTAAAGCAGTAAATGATCCATTTTCAGAGGAGAGAGCTGGCCTGCCACATCCTGCTGGATCCTGGGCTCCATGTGTTGAACTGTGTTAAAAGGTATTAAAATATCTGAAATACTCTGCTTCGTGCTATTTTCTTCACTTACATAACTACAGTGGCTGTTGCAGAGACCCTGCGTGGTTATGAAGGCGCAGAGCGGTGGGAGGGGGGTTCATATGTGTAGTTTTTTCTTTTTGAATTTTAAATGAACACCAATTGCAAAATGGATTGACTAGGAAAACCCGGGAGCAGTAACCTCATAACATATGAGTACGAGTTGTCATCTGGTTTTAGGAAATATCACTTGCTGAAGGCTGCTAAGACTTCTTTTCACTGATCTAGGTGTGATTACATTTAGTTTCTTCCCTGATCTTTGCTGGCTGCCATTGAAATAATCAATCGTTGTTTTCCTTCCTTTGTCACTAGGGCAATATCAGGCATGGTCCTGTCCTGCTGGTTGGTTGCCTCCTGTTTAAGTGCCAGGTGTTGTACTTGTCCTATCTGTTACATGGTTGTCAGTAAACTCAGCTGTGATAGCGTTTTTCCCATCTGGTCTAAGCTGTGACTTCAGATTTCTCTTCCCTTCCCTGCTTTTATGCTAGAGGACAGAAACAAGTGATTTATGGACTATGAGTTACAGACACATTCACTTCTGGGCACATTTGAAGGCATTAAAATTCTTTACAGTTAAAGTAACGCTTTTGAAATGTAAATCAAGTGTTTTCCCTTTAGGTAGCATTTTGGTGTCTCTTAAGACACTTTTTTTTTTTTTTTTAATGAAATGATGCTGTTCACAGAAATTGAACTTGTCTTATGGAAAACTGACTCAAAAATGTCACTGTGCTGTATTTGTCCGGTTTTTATTACTGACCACTATATTTTGTGAGGGCATCCTCTTGCATTCCTGTCTCAACTTGTGTTATTCTTCCCCTAGAAACACAGGAGGGTGAAGGGCAGAAGCATTTAGCAGGTTTTACCTTATAACTTTGCAAGATTTATTGATTTCATACCAAACTAGACCTTGATCATTATCTTTTGAAAGCAATTGAATTTGCTTTATTTTAGCTTGGGAATATGGTTTAAATTTAGTTGTCTTTCTCCTATCATACTTTGTATGTCTTCTGGTACATGCTTTCAAGTTTTAAAGTTTGATTTATTGTAATTTATTACCTAGAAGGTGTTCTTAAATTACTGCTTCAATAATATAATCTACTAAAAACTCTGAGGTTTTATCACATCACACCTGTATTTGACAGCAAATTGATCTGACAGTATTATTACATGTTTTTGACAGGCTTATTTGAAATCCTTAAATCCCAGTTCCCTTTTTGTTTCATTACCATAGTATCACCGGCTTAGCCTTGTGATCAATTATCCACTTAGAAGGACCCAAATGTCTGCCAGTTAGGTTTCCAGAGAGGTATTCACTTCAGCTTCTCATAAATATGTTCATTTTATCACAGTTTTAAAATAAATAAATAACAAATTTTGCCCTGTCCCTGCTGAAGAGTCACATCCTTTTTTGCTTGGACTTACTATCTAGGCAGGTCTGGTAGTGGTGGGAACCCTGCAAGTGGCCCAGAGGTGTTTCCTCCTGCCAAAATATTATGTTGCTTTATGGAAACTGAAAAGGACAAGCTTCCCTGTGCTGTTAGGGCTTTTGGGGAAAGCAGTGCTGGTTTGCTTGCATTCAGATTCAGTTTGGGGGATGGAGGTAGCTCTCCTCTTGCAAACTAGGCATCGTGGTTGTGCTGCCCAGCCAAGTGGATTGCACAGGCAGGACTTTGCTGGCAAGGATGTGCTTGTTGTTATTAACAACTTATTATTAGGGAACGAGGAATATACATGTTCACAGATAGATGTTCTACAAAAGGAATAATATTTTATCACTGCTAGGTAGTTTCAGGGACTATCAACTAAAATCAACTATTTTGATGGTTATTTTTTTTTCCTGTTGTTTCTACCTTATGTCAGTAACTTGCACCAATAGCTTGTGATTCTGATGCTTATGTTACTGGATCATTATTATACACTTCTAATGTAATAAGAAAAAATCAGTCAGAAAAGAAAAAGTCTTGCAAAATGAATTTGCCTTTCAGAAAAAAGCATATTGTTGGCAACATGTTTAATGTAACACCTAGAGAATTTGATAATCATCATGTATCTATGATAATAGCATTCACATTGCTTATGGCATTTGGATCAAGAACAAGGGGGGAAAATATATTTTCCATGATTAAAACTTAAAGCTTGTATTTTGTTTGATTACAACAAAATTGGAACCCTTTTGTTTTGTTACACCATCCTTCGAGTTGGGATCTTTGCGCTCCATGTAACATTTTAGCTCATGAAGCAAGGTGTCACATTATGTGTTGAGCGTGCACAGATAAGCAGGGCAAATGGCCAAGTGGATTAACAACTGGAGGAACAAAACCTCAAGAGGGGCACAACCACTGTATTGCTATGTAAAAAGGAGAAATTGTACTTTAACAAATACTGATGCTTCCCTACTGGTGAGGCAATTTTAACTTCAAGGTCTGACTCTTGGCTCTGAAATCTGATATAGATCAACTGAATCCAGGGTAACTTTGCAGCTTTAAATAAAATCAGGATTTTACCCGAGAAGCATGGCCACACTTTTCCACCAGCACTGCTAATATGGGAGATGAAATATGTTTTGTTTTAGCTTGAAATCTGAAAGCCACCTTCACATCTGAGGGATGTTCCCATCAGATTTCATTCTCCTGCAGAGTCTGACATAAAGGTTAGTGTGAAGATAGTTGTGAGCACCATATGCCTGACAACTTGGCATAATGGCATGTGACTTCAGCTTGTGTTTCTCTTTAGATGATGACTAATGAGTCTTTGTCTCACAGAAGACATTAAAATACAATTACGTTATGTTAGATCAGCTCTCACAACTGCTAAATTATGGCGTGGTAGGCATATTATAGTTCTGGGAGATGTATGTATGTGTGGGGGTTCATTTGTTTTGTAGTGTTTTTTTCCCTCTGTACTGGATTCCAGTCAAACTCCTACTGACACAAATGTATGTGATAATTCACCATGTGGACAGAAATGTATTTACTCCCGTATTTTACAAGGCAGATTTTGTCTTATGTTTTTACAGGTTTTTCTAACTCTGGTAAAGTCTCTAATGAAATTCCAATCCTGTAGTTGACTCATTAAGCTTTCCCTCAATCCATCACTGTAAAACTGATTATCAAGATGTTGTCTTTCAGTGTTATCAATCTTGAGTGACTTTTTTGGAGATTGATGCACATTCGTTCTTATGACTGGCTCAGATGATATCTGCTATTTATCTTGATCTCCTTTTATTTACTGTTTTAACTTAGAAGGTTCTACTGCCTTTTTTGATTGAATTTTAATGATGAGGTCTTGACTACAAGACAGACCTTCTACAGATTTCAGACACATTTTACAAAATAGTATCCTCGGGCTTTCCCTACTGACACATTTCCAGATTGTCTTTTTCATGTGGTCCCTGGGGCTTTTTCTGCTCTGTGTGTGTGTGCGCAACCACCCAGGTGGGCGTGCTGCAGAATTACAGTGAGCTTTAAAGATGACTTGGGAATTACTTGACAGTATAAAACAATTATTTGCCAGTTTCCCAGCAGGTTCTAATGGGTCTGCAAGGGGCAAATTCAGGTCTAAAGAAAAGTAAAAGCAGCAGCAGGACGTAGTTTTGTCAGCAATATCATCGCAAATAGACCAACATGTCAGCGAAATGCCAGGTCAGTTGTGGCCAGCAAAGTCAGACTCTGGTTAAGCGCAGACAAAACCAAACAAAGAAAGCCAAAGAGGAAAAGAAATGAGGAAAAAAATAATAATGGTAGAAACATGGTGACAGCATCAGAATCCAGTGATGTGATATTTTAGGGCAGAACTGAAGCCAGACACGTCGGGGATATTTTTGAGGATAGTCTCTGAAAACATTTGAAGGGCAGGACAGCAAAGCTTTGAGCTCTGATGACAAATTTGTGGCATGGTTGGAGATCAGCTGTGCTTTCACAGCTCCTGCTGGCCCTGCAGCTTCGCTGCTCTCTGCTTCCTCCAGCTCCAGGGCTGTTTGGCCAGTCCCCTGACAGTCGGTGACCCCTGCGAGGGGGTGGGCTGGGGGCTGCCCTTAGTGTTTCCTTCACTGCCTTTGGCTTGTGGCACCTCCCTTTTGAGGCCATCCATTTTAGGGCCTACGCTTCTCTTACTGAAGAAGACTGCAACCTAGTCATTGTTATATATGTATATTATCATATATATTATGTCTTTATATATATTTTATATGTATTATTATTGATTATAATAATGCAAAATTTCATATTCCTTTATTTCTTTTTTTTCCCCCTGTGACATCCTGTAGTACCATGCAATAAAACTACCAGCAGGTGCCTAGGACATATTAACAGCAGCTCACGGGCAGCCTTTTTTAAAGGTGCTGCTCTAAAGCCCAGTCCTGGAGTAAAGCTGCCAGCCCTTTTCAGGAGAAAAATACTGCTGCAGTCCTGGGCTTCGTGCTGGTTGTCTTCTGCAAGACACAACTATTCCTGCTAGCATGGGGGCAGACAACCATTTGCCTTTGGTGGGGAAGCTGTGTGAGGCTGTAGAAGCTCAGGAGGTGGTACCAGTGTCTGCACCATTTAGTCACTTGATGGGGGCTCCTGTTAATCCCTGGGGTGCTGGATCTCCATGTTGAGGGTTTGGGATTGCTCACTAAGTGCTGCGGGACCAGGAGGTCTGCACCTTCATAAATGCACCCTTCTGTATTTATTTGGGCTTGTGTCTGATCTCTTGTAGTGGGCAGCGGACGAGGTGTGTATAGGTCAGTGCTTGACTAGCAGTTAAAGTATGCCCCCATCAAATACCTCCCCCTGTCCCAGCCTGGGGACACACGCACACCCTTGTAACATGCTCTCGTGGTGCTGTACTCTGGGCTCAGGTCCTCTGCCTGTTCTGAGCTGTACTTGAGTATCTAACGAGGATTGTAAATTAGCAGATGCATTTTAATGTAGAATAATAGATTTCTGGTGAAGAGCTTTCTTCTCCGTGCCTCCTCTGTGGAGTTATTTACATCTTTCCACCATGTCTGCATGTGCACCAGTAGTTCTGGAGATTAACCTTAATCTCTGATTGAAAGCAAAGCAAAGTGACATTAGATTGTAAAATGGATTCTGTGTGAGATAAATTTAATGATTTTTTTTTTCCTTTGGTAGTCAGAGGTAAGCTGTTACTACCAATGTTATTGGACCTGGATTTCTTTTGTTTTTTCCTCCCTCTTTAGAAGTTTTACCACTCAAAGACATGGAGTTTTAGAGAGCTTTTGGATCTAATTCATAGATGGTATGTAGTTACCGAGTGTGTCCTTCCTGATAAGGAGCCAGTTGTTTCTTTGAAAGTATTTTCTCAATAAACAGGTTCAATTGATTCTCCGTGGCTGTTTCTTGAGCTGAACGTCTATTTCCTCTTGGAGATGAGGAAGAAGAAAACACGTAATAGAGAAGCTGGGTACTTTGTGGCATCTGTTTGTACAGAGACAGTACATTACTTGGAAAACCTTGTGCCTTGCCAGGTCATACAAGTGTGCAGCTGTTCTGGGTGATTCATAAACTTCTTAAATATGTCTTCAGCTCGCAAAACAAGAAGCATAAATTTTTTTTTTCTTTCAATTAGTGTGTGGGTGGATGTACTGCATCTGTGCCCTGTGCTGTTCTCTGTCCAGGAGGATGACTCCGTTAGGCCTCTAGGACACCCTACATTCATGCTGTGATATTTGACTGGGTCTCGGTTCTGGCGGCAGCAATGCGAGGGAGCAGGAGATGGAGCTGATGGGTGAGACGTGTCACTTGCCAAGCGCAGACATACTCCAAAGCGGAGCCTCGACAGAGAGGCAGTCATTCCGCAAGCTATCATGAAATGCAAATTTCAGGAGAAGTTATTTTTCATAACTCTGCTGAAGAACTGAAGCTGAAGGCAACGTTTAATCTGTCAAATACTTATTGGAGAACTACTTCTTCATGTGTACGTTATACTCAGGCAGTGTCTGACTACTGGGAAAAGGCAGTGACTTGAGCACAGGCAGATCTGTACGTGCTGTACTGTTTGTAGTTGGTTTGTGGCACTTGCTTGTGGTAAAGACAAATGCTTTTGGTGGCCGAAGTCAGCCGAGACCATGCTGCACTTTGCACATAGTTGATCGCTCTGGGATGGTCCTGTTTCTTTGTCAGCTGTAGCTCAGGCTACAGTGCGCATGTGTGCAATGGCATTATCCTCTTACACTCACTTTGCTCTCCATATCTTGCTTTTCCAGCTGTTTTTCAGGAGGCAGCAAAGCATTTTCTCTTCTTTGCAATAATATTCAGAATGTGAGGAAATTTCCCCACTAAGTTTTGGAGACAGTCCAGCATCTGTATTTCCTAATTTCCTCCTCTTATTGTTGCCTACTTTGTCATTTGATGTCGTAATTCCAAAGCCATCAGAAACAGTCCTTAGTCCCTCTTTCTACAGCCCACTTTTATAAAGATCTCCCATTAATTCTTGTGTCAGTTCAGTGGGAAAAGGGAACATGGCCTTTCTTTAGCAATGTGCTATAAGTTTTTGCCTTTTTATGTGCCTGCTGCTGTACACCTCCTCGGCCAAATCTGCTTTCTTTGGCTTTCCAGTTATTTAAACCGGTGTGGTTTGTGGACCTTGTGGTGCACTGTGTAAGTTAATGTCAGGCTGAATGCCACCAGCTACTTGTAAGCTGCTGATGGCAGTCTCCAACAGCTGTTCTGTAGGTGCCACTTGTCAGATGCTACAGTGATATATCCAAAGAAGGGACCGCGCACCTGGCAAAGCGGTTTCCTTCAGCTCTTCCCCTGCACGAATGCTTAGGAGCAGCAGCACTCTCTCATCACTGCTGGAGTAAACATATCTCCATGACTTCCCTTGTAAAGTTCTTCAGCTTTTTAGGGCAAAGATCCATCTATTAAGTTCTTTGAATGATGAGTAGACTGCTTTGGTTACATTACACCACTGTTTGTTTCATACCTTCCTTTTTCTCCCCCTTTAGCATCACTACCTCTAAAGTGATTCAAAGAGAAAGCTGCAGTGATTGTTTGGTACTGCTGGCCAGCTGACAGCCCTGGAAAGCTCCGGACCCCAATGCTTTCACAAGCCCCATGCACACGTAGTGCAGCATCGCCTCAGATCTGTGGAGATGATCCAGCCTCCGCGTGCACCATCTCAGCTTCTTCCCACCCGGTCTCTGGGTGCAGCAGGTATGAGGATTTACCAGACACTGGTGTATGACCTTCCTGCAGGTGCTCCAAGTTTCTCTGGGCTTAAAGTTTTGAGAGCAGTCTTGAAACTTCCCATGCAGGTCTGTTTGATCTTGGAGGAGAGATGGATGCTGTTCGTATGGGTTCACTTCCCATAACGAACGCTTCATTGATCCGTGCTGGAAACAGTCAGCCTTGTTGACTACGGGGAGCAGAGTACAGCTGGGGAAGTGTGTTTCCCTTTCTCTGTGAGCCGAATGGCATTGATTGCCTCAGAACCGATGCATTTTCATCAGGCTCATTTTATTTTCCAGATTTTCATCGTTCATAGTGTTTATGAAAGGAAGAAATAAATGGCCCTTGCTAAATAGTGCAGAGAGGAGCTGGGAAGGTTTTCCAGGGCTTCAGTCTGATCTTTACTTTCCTGAATTGTATCCTTGGGCTTTTGCAGGGCTCATTCTTATAGCAAAGACGGGGGACTGCTGGGTCCCCGTGGTCCCTTGCTGCGTTGCTCCTTATGCTCCTGGGTGTGCTGGAGATGGTGAAGGTCTTTAGGGGACAAAACCACACTGATTGTCCCCTTTCCTTGCAGACACTGAAGATAAGTGTCCTGGAGGGCACAGGGATATGCACACTGTTAACACAAGCTATATCAGAGGAGTTTGCAGTGTTTTGTACTTCTGATGCTGCACTCTGCAAAGCAAGGAAATGCAAGCCTGGTGTTCAGAGGTGCTGCTGCTCCTGGCTGCAGGGATGAGGATGCTGTCTCCTGACATGTCCTGCTGCCCACCCCACTGGGTGTGGGAGACTTTAAAGATGCAGAGAGAGAAGGGGCTGGTCAGGGTCTGTCTGTGGCATATTTGGTATCAAAGCCTGTGGATGCACCAAGGCACTTGCAGTTCTATGTATCCAAGTCCTGTCAGAGCCCCCAAGCCTGGTCAGGGTCTCATGAGGACTTCTAGGTGGGCAAAATGAAATAAAACCCAAATGAGGCAATGCTTGCATCCCTGGGCTGGGAATGGGAGGCTGCCTGCTGAGCAATGTGTTCAGATGCAAGTTCTGTGCAAGGCCGGGCAAGTCCCTGGGCACACAATATGGCAATCCCTGCCCGCCTCGATTTCTTTCCCATTGCATTTAATTTCCCATCTGCCAGCAGTACGCTTTCCCTTGCAGCCCTTCCCCAATGCAGCTCTTGTGCCCAGGAGCCCCCAGGGAAGCCAGTGTCTCGTCCAGCCCCAGCGCTGCTGGTGCAATGGCAGGGGCCGCTGTTGGATGTAACCCTTCTGCCCTCCAGCTTCCCAGCTGAGCAGAGGCTTAAGCATAGAAAACCAAACAAAGCTGTCCCCAAATCTGTTACCTGTGGTGTTTCCCTGAAGGCAGCATGGCACAGCAGGCAGCTGGGTGGTGGCGGTTGCTTTGGGGCTCTGGAGAAAGTTGATTTCTCTTGGTAGGGTCTGGGTTTTATCATGTACTTCTTATTCTGTGCGTTTGCTAGTCTAGATATATTTACTACACGGTTTCTTGGCTAATTATTTCTAGTGTGGCACTGATTGAGCTGTTAATAAAGTGTGAAGGTGCCTCGCAGGCACATTTTGAGTCTTAAAGAAATGATCTACATCTAAATTGCAAATAGTAAAATTTCCTTACCCACCAATATTAAGGTGATAGCATCTCCACTATTGTAAAATTAATCAAACTTCTCTTGGTGACAGAAACGTTAATTTAAATTTTTCGTCACAATTACAGAGAGAGTTATTGCAGCCTCTGACTTGTAATTAATTTCTCTTTCTTTTCATCACTGTGTTACAGCCCTTTGTAATAGTGATAAATGGAGTATCTACCTGACCTTTTTTTTCCTTATATAATATAAATTACTTTTAGGTTTTTAAAAAAATTACTTCTGGTTAATCAGTGCTTTTCCATAAACAGGAGGATGGGAGAGAAGAGCTTGTGTGGTTGTTATTTTAAATAAGCATTGCTGCAGCTAGAATGACAGTCAGCAGGGGACCAGAGTTGAAAGAAGCAGGGACCAAATCCAACACTAGGCATTGTCCCTGTATGAAATGCACTCAGCTACGGACCACCAGAGAGATGGGAAAATGAAACTGCTGCTGGGCATCGGGCAGATCAGAGTGCTAGTCACTTAGGGTAAGATCTGGGAAGATGAACACTGCAAGACACAACCAAGACCCATCAGCTTCACAGGCTGCATAGAGCAGCATTTTTGTCCGTTGCGTGCTGGCTGGGTTGGAACAGATCTGAACAAACAGGGATAAGCTGGTGGAGTGGGGAAAGGTGACAGGCAATGGAGATGTCTTTTGTGAAAGGAAAGCTCATGATTCAGGCTGAAGGCAACGTGCTCTAGGGCTGGCATACGAGGTCTCTGGGACAGCAAGAGAGGGTGGTGATGAGACCATGAACTTGCCATAGCCTTGGGGAGAAAGCATCTTCTCTTTGCTTTCTGGAAATCAGTGCTCTAGCAGTCCCTATTGACTTCCAGATTTCTGCAGCTATTAAGATACCAGGTCAAACTGTGTGTTCCCAGCTCTCAGAACTCTTTGAGAAGAGGCTGAAACAATTTTCAGGACCAATTAGCAGTTATCTTCAAGAGTGTGAGGAGATCAGGGGTGGTTCTGAGGGAAGAGAAAAGATGAGATGTGGGTAGCACCTGCCTCTGAGAGGAAAAAGCAGAGCCAGGCAGGTCTAGACCAGTCCGTTTGACTTCACTGCTAGGGCAAGTGATCCAGCCATCTGTCCGTGCGCAGTCGGGACATCCTGGGTGATAAAGAGCAGCTGGCACAACTGTCAGGGACACATCGTGTCAACCCCACTGAGTTCCCCTCTGTGACAGGGTGGAAGGAGGGGTGTCAGCTTGATGGTGGTGAGGCTTTTCATGCTGCCTCTCATGTCAATCTCCAAAGCAATGGAAGGAAATTGAGTCTATAACAGAGGCTGTGAATGATTGGCAAATTGTGTTCAGGGAGAAGTTATCAGTGGTTTGCTGTCAAACTAGGGAGTGCTTTAGGTGAGGTACCTCACGGTGCCTGTCAGAGGTCTGGGGCTGTTCAATATTTCATTTTTGACTTGGGTGGTGGAGTTAAGGGTCCAAACATGATGTTTGTAGGCTGACACGAACCTGAGAAAGGTGGCATCACTTTGGAGGTCGGCACTAGAATTTAGTGTCCCTGGAAAAACTGAGAAATTATCAGAAAGCAGTTCAATTAAATACATTTTATATATTATTCGTATATAAGGGTGTGTGTATACATTGCACCTAGTTTGGGTTTGCATTCACAGGACTGGTGGACACGCACTTTGTGGAGAGGCTGGGGGGTGAAGGTGAGATGAAGTGGTGGCTTTTTAATTCTGCAAATAACTGCAGCAAGAGAAGAAGTAAATGAACTGTTCTTGAAACTCACAAGGCCTTGAAAAAGGGGGGTTGGCCATTCAAATGTATTATTCGTTTGTTTGAGTCTTATCCAGGGATGTGGTAAATTGTTTTAGTAAAATCACTTGGGCATCATATGTCAGAAATGGCTGTGTGTCCAGCAGAGCTGATATCATTAGCCCCTAATTACAGCCTATCTTATCTGAATTACTTTATGACATTCAGTGATCTGTGCTACAGAGGAGAATAAATTATGAGAATACTGCCTCAGGCTGTACAATCTCAGAAATCAGTAAATATCAAATTTTGTGTGTATCTTTGATAAGCATCCATTTCTTTTTGATGCCTGTTTGAGTCATGTTTTCTTTACAGTTACGTCTCCCATCTGTAAAATTTGAGTCTGTGTTGCTGTCTTCAAGTTTAACCCAGAAGAGCCTCCTGTTGGAGGCATTTGGCCACCAACCAAGTTGCCAGACAAACTACATTTTTCACTCAAATGCAGTTAATGACCCGAACAAAATGAAATGCTTGTTATGGCTTGATTTAAACAATGTGATCTAATGACAATATTCTCTCCTTTCTGCCCACTCTCAGTAACCATTCTGCCTTATTTCAACCGTGCAAAAAGGAAACGAGCCCTTTAAGCAAGGCTTGGAGATGCCTCTGTAGGCTGGAAGAAAAGGGGGCATGTTTAGCTGGGGATTTTTACTTTGAAATTTCCTGACAAAAATTAATTAGAAGAATCATGTAATTACAATAAATGCATCTCATTGGTCCCCAATGGCTTGTTTCTAAACACAGGGTTATTATTTAGCATTCATGACAGCAACAAAAAAGTACCAAATAAATGTAATGGGCTCTTTTTATATACAATAAAAATGACATACAGTAGCTGCATGTTTTACTAATTTGGCAACAGGATCTTAAAGAGGTTGGTATGGTTGTGCAGTTGTTTTAATCTTTAGATGCAGAGGCTGGATGTGTATTTGCAAGGGCTAACACACTGACCCGTGTTCCTGCGTGTGCCCCATGAGATACTGGAGAAGGCAGGTTCCCCAGCACCCAAATGTGGCTGTGTCCCCTGTGTTGCATGTATTGCCCCTAAATGGGAAATATAAAAGTTCCTGAAAGACAAGAGTAAGGCTCTGAAATGACCCAAGGTGGCTGTATTGGGCAGCGAGTGCCATCAGAGGATAAAACCCCATTGCCTGCAGTGAGACCAGGCTGAACCTGTGTGAGGAAGGTGTGTGTGCTCCTTTGCACCTGCGGTTCCTTCCATTAAGGTAAGGCAAAGATGCCTTTTGAATTCTCCTAGGGAGAGATTGCAATTTGGGTCTTAGTATACCAGTGCGTCCTCCCCCCTCCCACCAGTGAGGCAGCCATGACAGCATTTTGGGCCGTGTAAGGCAGAGGTGGCTGCACAGCTCCCCTCTGCCCTCCCCGGCCAGGCAGCTGAGGACTGATCACAGCTGCGTGGTTCCCAGACTGAGCTGGGCTGCAAAGCTGCAAGGGTGTGAAGGCAGCGATGCTTCCCTGAGGGATGCAGCTGAGCTTGGTGGCTGTTACAGGACATGGTGGCTTGGTTTTCATCATGCCAGTGATGAACTCTGTGTTGCTGCTTCAAAATGAGTAAAACATTTCTCTGCACCAAAGCTCAGTGGGACAGGAGTGGGGCACGTGTAGGGTCAGGGAAGGATTGTAGTTAATCCTCCTCTGCTGCATCTCTGTTTGTTACAGGGCCTGCATTTGCAGAAGCCTGAGAATTGTGATGTGGTTTAGCCTCACAAATCCCTTGAGTTCAGATTTTTTAATTTATTTTTGTTTCATTTGGTTTTCCAGGGTAAGTTAAGTTTGGAGGAGAAAATCATAAATCTGTCATACAAATTGGACTATAACAGTCACAAACATATACATAAGGTGGGGCTGAGCCATCTGAATATATATATATTTTTTTTTTCATTCCAAGTTAGGTTGCTTACAGGACAAAATTTTACTGCTCTATAGCATGAATAAGATCTATCCTGTGATACTAAACATACATAGCATCCTCAGATACGTATGTAACATTACTTTGGCTCAGATTCTTTAAGTAGATTGCTAAGATAGGTAGGAAGAGTTACAATCTGGAGATGTCTTTTCCTTTTTTGTTGACTGAAAAAAGAGCCTATGTAATAAAGTGGGCTAAATGCTTGACTTTGGGACATTGTTTAGGTGAGATGAACCCCACTCTGTTCAGATCTTAAAGGTTGTGCGTAAGAGCCATTGGTGGAGACATATGAATGCTGTAAATCTTTTTACTGCATGTACCAACCATAAAGAGGAGTGATCTTCAAATGACATCATCAACACAAAGGGCACTAGGAGAAGTTCCATCTTACGACACAATAAATTATCAAGTAGTCTAGTAATGGACATTGAGCCTAGACAGTTTTGCAAAGTGAGTTCTCTCATAAAATGGTATTCTGCCTCTAAATGGGAGCTCCAAACCTGCTTAGCTAGTACCACTTAAGCTGCTTTAGTGAGATCATTTTGGATTTCCACAGTCGACCAATCTTCCCAAATTGCTCAGTGTCTAATGTAATCTCAGATGTATTTACCATACTTCATTGTATTTATAGAGGTGACTAGGCCATGAAGACATGGCTTATTTCCAGGGACATGAAGTCCACGTTCTTCAGTGCATTTTCTTCTTCTAAAAGCAATGCTATGGAGCTCTCAAAGCTTGCAGTGAACACATTTGTCTTTGCTCTGTGACGATGGTTGATCATTAGCAAAATGTATTTTGGTATTTATGGTTACAGGCGTATTGACCTTAATGCTACGTACAGCAGTGATCGGATCACAGCCAGCCACCGTGAGGAGAAGGTGCTGGAGTTACTATAGACAGCTTTTTTTCTGAGCAAAGCAAACACCTCCAGGGCACAGCAGCTGCGAAGGGCAGTGTATAGGTGAAATAAGTCCTTGGTTCAAGTATGATAAACTGTCAGATACAGTTTTGTTCCTTTTTCTCTCTACTGGTTCTTGCCCTCACTTAGCACACAGGGGCTGTGAAGCCACATGTTCATCTGTTGCTTTTATATGTAGCTGCCCTGCAGAAGAGGGAATTGTAGTAATCAGTATCAGTTAGAGAATGTGGCCCAGTCATTTCTACTGGTAATAGAGCTGGAACTTGTACTTGAGAGAGATTCACTGCTCCAGTGCGCTGCTTTGTAGTGTACAGCTGTTGTTTTTCACTATTTTGTACATTTGGTAGCAGTGTATGTATATTTGCATTGCACGTTCCTTTACTCTCAGAAGTGTCTAAAGTTAGGTTATATTTGCAAGACAAATGTGTGATATCCTGAAGCACAATTCATTATTTTTGCCATAGGTTTAACAATTCCCGGCAGCAAACAGGTCTGATCTAAGCCAGGCAAAAAGCATGTTTTTCTATTAAGCAACATGACAGTCTCCATGGCATAATGAATTACACACAGCTGGTTTTTCTCTGGCTTAGGAATTTTGTTTCATTATTACTATATCTGTGCAATTTCTTAATATTCTTGAGTCTGGGCTCTGCTTGCAGGCATATCAGATTATTCATATGCTAGAGTGAAATGTGATGTGAAGAGGAACGCAGAATGTGTTTTATTTGTGGGTAACTGGGTATGTAATGGTGTATAAAGAGTTAGGAGCTGGGACTTAGCTGTGATGTCTCTTCTGCTTTCTCATTCAGCTCCAAGCCCAAACATATGAGAGTTATTGTTTGTAAGTCTCCCCTGCTAGTGCTGCTTCTCTTCTCCAGCTCACCTTAGAATCATAGAATCAAGGAATGGTTTAGGTTGGAAGGGACCTTTAAAGATCATCTTGTCCAACCCTCCTGCTATAGGCAGGAACACCTTCCACTAGATCAGGTTTCCCAAAGCCCCATCTGGCCTGGCCTTGAACACTTCCAGCGATCGGGCATCCACAGCTTCTCTGGGCAGCCTGTGCCAGTGCCTCACCGCCCTCTGAGTGAAAAATTTCTTCCTAATCTAATCTAAACCTACCCTCTTCCAGTTTAAAATCTTTAACCCTTGTCCTATCACTTGCTACATGCCATTGTAAAAAGTCTCCCTCCATCTTTCTTATAAGTCCCCTTTAATTATTGAAAGATTGAAATAATGTCTCCTCGGAGTCTTCTCTTCTCCATGCTGAACAACCCTAGCTCTCAGCCTTTCTTTGTAGGAGAGGTACTCCAGTCTTGGATTATTTTTGTGGCCCTCCTCTGGACTCTTTCTAACAGGTCCACATCTTTCGTATGCTGGGTGCCCAGAGCTGATAGCAGTGCTCTAGGTGGGGTCTTGTAAAAGCACTGCAGAGGGGGACAATCACCTCCCTTGACCTGCTGGCCACACTTCTTTTGATGCAGCCCAGGATATGGTTGGCTTTCTGGGCTAGTTATTGATGCTTTTATGATATCTTCCCCTTCATCTTCCCATTCATGTGATGGCCCAGCCTCTGCGGATTAGCCTATCTCATCGCCATCTTCCTCCCCAGTCTGAGTAGGAGTTCCTCTGCGTTCTAAATGACCTGACTTTCTCATCCCCTTTTTCGTCTTGGTTACAGGGGCAACTTTCACTGCTACAGTCTGTTTCCCTGACCCAGCCGCAGGGCCTGTCACAGGGGTTGGAACAGCCGCAGGACCTGACACAGGGGTTGGAACGACTGCTAGGCCCGTCACAGGTGTTGGAGCAGCTGTAGGGCCTGTCACAGGGGTTGGAACAGCCACAGGGCCTGTCACAGGGTTTGGAATGACCACTGGGCCTGTCACTGTGGTTGGAGTGGCTGCTGGGCCTGTTATAGGGCTTGGAGTGGCCGCAGGGGCTGGAGCGGCCGCAGGGGCTGGAGCAGCCATTGGGCCTGTCACAGGACTTGGAGTGGCCGCAGGGTCTGTCACTATGACTGACTTCTGTCTGTGTACAATCTTTCATCCACCAGTACCCCAAGTTCTTCTCTGCAGGACTGCTTTCAATCCATTCATCCCCCAGTTTGTGCCAATGTTTGGGTTTGCCCCCAACCCATATGCAGGACTTTGCACTCGGCCTTGTTGAACTTGATGAGGTTCACACAGGCCACTTCTCAAGCCTGTCTAGATCCCTGTGGATGTCATCCCTTCCTTCTATCATATCAACTGCACAAGTCATCTTGATGTCATCCAGAAGCCTTCCGAAAATTCTTTCTGAGCTAACAACCTTTTAGACAGTTGACACTGGGAATTAAATAAACTTGAAGGGGATGGCTGGCATGCTGTGTGTTCAGCTCCATTGTATTAACAAGCTGGGGGTCTTTGGGCTTGGATCTGTGATCTCCCAGGGTGTTAGTGGGATGGAAAAATCAGCCAGAGGCACTAGAGTTATGGGTCTGATAAGGTATATGGGGGGCCAATTTAAGCTCTTGTTCTATGCCTCAAATTAAGGCCTCAAATCTTGGTTTTTTGAACCTGAGGCTGGTTTACTCACCTCTAGAATGTTAGATTTATGGAAAAGAAAGGCTGAGGTGAATGTCTGCTTCATTTTGTCTATGGCGAAATTGGTATGATGGCATTATAAAATACTTTGTCAGAAAGAGTGAGCTTGTCTAGCAGACAGGTTTTTAGTGTATTACTACTGATCACTTCTGATTCCCCATCTTCTTAATGAAGAGCATGAGTAACAATTACTTTGCTCCTTGGGTGCTTTTATTGGTCAATCACATTCCCCAGCTGTGTGCCCAATTGTATTAAATGCCAATGCCCAACTCCCATGCCCTTGAATTTTCTAAGTGATATTTTATTGATGCAACTGCATCTTGCTTGACCTTAAGGTTTTATTACATCTTCACCAAGAGTGATGAGAAACTTCCTTTTGCATTTTGTTAGCACTTCTGTCCACCTCCAATGAAATATATCTCAATATAATCAAATACTCTGTGGTTTACTACTGAATCCACTGCGCCTGTGGGTTTTCATTTAGGTAATAGGGTATGCCCAACTCAGCTACCTATAGGTGGAGAACTTGACTGCTCTTGCTGATACGGGCTCAGAGTCAGGGTTAGATTTCTCTAGAGCAGTGTTCTGATTTAGTAGTTGGTCCACAGTTCCATAAATTACGTCCAGAGAATTGTTCAAGATGAATGATATCACAAATGGGATACTTGGGCTAATACAAGGCACTTTCTTGAGCATACAAGGTCAATTTTCTAATGGGTCAAAGTAGGCGTGTTTCAGAAAAAGGCTAGCATACGCATACATACGCTCTCATGCTGCATCACGTAGATCAAGGCAATTCTAAGTTCTCTTCTATTTCAGTCTATTCACATTTAATCTTTGGTTTTTGAGACTTTGAAAAAAGCACAAGCACTGATGTTATAGGGAGTGGCCTGAAATCGATAAGTGAGTGGTCTAAATGTTTTCTTTCCATTTCTTCAGTTTTGTGAAATTTAAATTGTGTGACAGGGAATACTGGTGAAGCATGGAGTCTCCAGGCTGAATTTGCAACCTAGGACGTGCCCCAGCCTGGTGATAATACAAAGTAATGAAAATGCATACAGCCCAATGTCTCAATACTTACTTCAAGCCTTTCTACTTTAGGATCTCTTTCTTTTTCTTCCACTTGATGAATCAGACTTGGGAAAAAGCCACAGCATGAATCCATAGTTTGCTATCAAATTAAGCTAAAGCAGAGCTTTTCCTTATTGCTTAGTTTGGCAATTTTTCAGTCCCTCTTCTAAAACTACACAAACACAGCTTGCTTGTGTAAGCTTAAACATGCAGCTGAGGCCCATGCCCACCCTGACATCTACGGATGTGGCACAGTCAAAACCTACTGAGAGACAGGGATTTCACAGACATGCATTCATCCATTTAAGTGCATGAGCATCTGGTGGGCGTTTTGTGCCTAAACCTTTTCAGGTGCACAGACAGGGAGGGATCACCTGGTAGGCATTAGCTAGAGGTTGCATTTCCACGTTATGGCAGTGGTTCTTAAGCCAATTCATCTGGCAGATCCCATCATCTCCTCTTCAGTAACTGAACATGTTATGCTTAATGTTCTGCTGATACTCAGTAGAACAGCAGACCTAACACGCTGATTTGTTTTCATCTAGTTTAATACAAATGTGAAAGTTGTACACAGTTTCCATGAAAGATAGCAAGAGAGATTTTATCAGAATGCAGACTGTTGTTGTAATGAAATTTTCCCATTGCAAACACATAGCAATTGCCCTTACTGTACAGTCAGTAGACATAACTGGATTTTGTTGCCTGAGAATGAAGTTGCTTTCATATTTTATATCCTGCAGTAGGAAAGCTGGAAGGGATGGACTCTGCTTGGAAATTTATTTTCAGTTAATAACAACTTACGGAGGAATGAGAAGAAATTTTATGGCATTTCAGTTAAACAAATTCTTCTTTTTTTTATTGTAATTCTGACGTTTGGTACAGAATTTCCTACACTTTTGTTGTTTGTGAATAGGAACAGTCGTTTTTGAATTAATGAGAGCTGCTTTGTTTCAAGTACTGGTATTTTTTGCCAGGTTGACGCAGGGGCTTATTAATGAATGTGATATAAATTTAATTGCTGAAGCCTGTGGACAAAACCTGCAATGGTATGTATTGAGTGGTTTGTGAGAATGAGCTTGGGTCTCAGCAATGCATGCTGCTGCGCTCTTCAGGTTTGTGTCCTTACGCAGACGGGAATCCCTCAGACTCTGAGGTGCACTCTGGTTTTTGATGGGGCCCTCATTCACCACTTGCACATCAAAACAGGGGTACCTGGCCTCTGGTAATTCTGGTGTAAAGAGATGGTACCTGTCAACATCTACCCCTCGAGAAGCCAAGTACCAAGGGAAGCTGGTAGAGCTGCTGGTGGAGGTATCAGGGGCAGTCGTATTTCAAGTGAAGTATGGGGACAGAAGTCTGTCCTGGCTTCATTTTTGTGTAACTTTAGGCGTGTTGAGTGAAGCTGGCTTACGCATTTGATCTGGCGTGTTACTTTTTTCTTTTGCATAACTAGTTTAGTTGACAGTGTACTGGTTTTGCTCCTTTGATCTCTGCTCAGTTTGACTGTATTTTCAATAACTACTTAGTATAAAAATAAAATGTGCAGGCCGCATCAAATAAACTAATTAAGGATTAGAATGAAAAAGTGTCAAAATCCGAGACCTCGCCGAGGCAGATTAGTCACTGCATACGAGACACGATCTAATAACTAATGGGTTGCTGTAGTAACGGGGGAATCAATACCCCTTGGCTGGTCAGGGAGCTGACAGTAATTTCTGCTGGGTCATAGATTCTGGAAAATGAAGTGCCACCTACTACAACACAAGTAATCTCTATGGACTTTTTGACAACAGCACATCCTACAAAGTTTATATCAAAGAAAATATTAATCTCCCAAGTCTGCTTGTTTATCTCTGCAGAGGTTATCTGATATTGTTACAGCCACAGACAATTAAGTTTAGACTCCTGTGTGAGCTCTTGATGGGTCAGCTTTGGAAATAAGCCTTTGGTTTTGCTTACTGGTGGGTTAATAGGACGTATCTGTGCTGGGGCTCTTGGACTGTGGAAAAGGGAACCTGCAGGAATCCAGTCTTGTATTCCAAATTGGTCATCTTACTCAAGGGAGTACTGCTATTGAAGTCAAAAGGAGTTTAGCTCAGGTGGAGAGGAGGAGATATGCACTTCAAAGAAAAAGTTTGCAATGGGTTTGTAGTGCCAGGCCTGCTGTGGACTGCATATGTTTGTGCCTCAGTAGCCAAAATTTCCGTGGAGATAATCCAGCTTCCTCATCTACTTTGTCCTGACTGCAAACCTGCTGGGATGGTGACACTTCTGTGTCTGAGCAGCACCTAGAATGGTGTCAGTTGTGCACCCTGATTGCTGATGGCTAAAAAAAGGCACTCACTCTATGCTGGGACAGGAGTTATTGCCTTCACCAGAGGAAGCAGCAGGGGAAACCCTACAACTACAAGAAAGGGGGAGGGGTTCTGTATAATTTATCTAAAAACCAAGTCACAGAGGAGCTGGCAGCATGTCCATGACTGGGAGCTACCAGTGCCCAGCGCACAAACTTGGGCAGGGAACCAGCAGGTGATGGGGACTTGGGCAGGCAGTGTCCACCAGCGGGCACGGAGAGGGGGAGCACAAGGAGTTAAAGTTAGTCAGGCAGCTATGGGGGGGATATTAAGGACTTTTTCCAAACATCTAGGGGGATGGTACTGCTGGAGAGAAAGTAGGCCACTCGCTAATGAGGGGAGTGGTGGTGTTAATTATGTCTTGAAATTGCCTGAGATACTGCACTCCTGAAATTCATCTTCAGCAGAAAACCATCAGGAAAATAAGTTCGGGCAATTAGGGGGTGGGGGGAGAAACAGTGTAAAAATAGCCTGGATAATTAAGAGCAGATAAGGGAACATCTAAGAACTGGCAAGAAGTGCAAAGAGAGCCTCCTGCCTTTGCTGAGCTTCACTAAACTGATCTTGCAGGCATGGGGCATGTGAAGGGCAGGTTCCCAGCCCTGATCTCATGGCAGGGCGCTGGGCTGCATGGGCACATCTCTCTTTGTACCATGCCCATGGCAGTGCTGCTGACACTGCCACGCTCAAACCCCTGCTGAGTCCAAGGGATGTTGGCTGGGGCAAGTCTCAGCTGCGAACACAGGATGGGGTTGATGCAGAGCCACTGGCAGTGACATCCACGGACCTGTGCGAGTGGCAACGTGCAGCAGGGTCAGCAGGGAGCAAAGGCAGCTCAGAATCCTTTTGATGGGTTGTGTTGTGCAAGGCATGGCAGTTTTCTTCTCTCTGCAGCCTTCTGCTATAGTATCAGGCATGAACACGTGTGTGTCCCACTTGGCGCGGGGAGGGAGTGGGGAGATGTGTCCCCATCGGCTGCTCCCCATGTTCATGGGACCAGTGTGTGGCAGGGAAAAGCCCAGCACTAACTCTGATTTTCAGCGACAGCTCTGCAGCTGCTGCTGGCATTTGTGGTGGTTGGTACATAATGTTGGTGAATAATAATACCTGACCTGGTAGAACAAGAGCTCTTTTATCAAACACATTTAAAGAAAAATGACAGTCCGTGTAGCTTGTAATGGAATGGATGATAAATCACAAAATGGGGAAAAACAATTGTGTTACTCCTGCTGGTATGAGTTCCTGTTCAGAAGGTCCATATGTTATGTTTTTTGATGACATAAATTTAATGAAATTCTCTGGAAATGCTGACCAGAAGTCAATATACAACTCAGTCTCAGGAAGTTTCCTAATATCTTTGTTTGTTTTAGGTAATAGATCTGTTGATGTGTATCTCTCCTATTAAGTGCTTGATAGGATGCTATAATGAAATTACAATATGGAATGGTAGCTCGACTAAAGTGGCATTATCAGAAATGTCACCCCCTAACAAATTAGCAGTTGCAATGTTTGCCCTCTGGTTACAAAACCTTGTTCCTTTTGTCTTTTACTGTAACTTATAATAACAAAGCCTGTGATGTAAATGTCTGCAGGCTATGTTTCCAGTAGCTAAGCGTGAAACGTGTTTCAGTGGGAATATGGGCATGTGGGGGGTGTGGGGATCAGACATTTTTTAAAATTCAAGACAAAGGATTTTTGGCCTTGGGCACTCCAGCTGCAGCTTCTGTCAATAGAGGGGAGATGGGACTGTGTTTCTATTTATTTTTTCTTTTAAGAAAGAAAAGGTACCCAAGTATCTGTTTATGGAATCCACAATATTAACGACAACAAAAAACACCTACAGAAAAAGTGGTAATTAATTCCTCTGGAGATTAATTTGTGATGGAGAGGTTGCATATATCAAATGAATGAGGTGTAGCTTGTATTTACAAATTCAGAGTCTGTGGATGAAACAAGGAAATAAAATGAGATGTTTTTATTTTATTTTTAATTTTATTTTTAGTTGGAACTAGAAATTCATGGGGCTCATTCCAAAGCCCAGTGCAGAAATTCCCCATTGTCTCCTATAGTTTTTCTTCAAGAGGTCATCAGAAGAATTGCAAATTTAGGAAGAAATTTAGAAGAATCCCCCCAGCACACCTGAAAGCAATGACTAGCCCCAGGACTGCGCGTGTTGGAGCAGGGTGAAGGCATCCCGCCACCTCCAGCTCAGCCTGGGGACAGATTTCTGAGGAGTTGCCTCCAGAACCCTGCCCACAAGCAGGATGTGCAGCCTGTCATTGGAAAGCCCTGGCTCTGAGCTCTCTCTCCTCCCTTGTGTCTGGTTGTGCAAGCTGATGGTGTGACGTTGGCCAGCTGGTCTTTTATGCAATTGGGCTTTTGTCTCATCAAGCCAGCATGTTCATGGTTAATAATCTTCACCGTCAATTTTCTTGTGAGTCAACAGGTTGGCTTCCTTGAGCTTGCTCCTCAGGAGCAGAAATTCCCTTCATTTGCACAAAGGAGCCAGAGCCAGTCTTCAGTTAGGTGTAAGTGCTGGGTTTTATTTTTAAGATGCAACAGAGAAAACTTAGAGTAGAGCAGCTTAATACATAACAGTGACACTTCACTTATCCAGGCAACTGGGAAGTGCTTAAATACTGATGCCTGTGGCTTAATTATTTACCTGTGGCTTAATTGGGTGTAATTTTACAGAAGAGTCTGTTTATTTTCCTATGGAGAGGCTGTAAGATGCCGCTAAATTAAAATGTTACTGGTCCCTACCTGTGCCCCCTCACATCAGTAGAGTGGAGCTCATTTAAACCTGCAGAAACTTGGACAAAATCCTGTCTTCTCTGCTGTAACCAGGCTGTGGTGTCTGGGTGCCTGGTGAGCAGATGGACCTTCCTGGTAGAAGGAGACATGGTAGCAGGCTGACCTCCTTGTGCTCTTCTGTTGTTTTTTGGGACCTCACTTGGTCTTAATCCCCTGCAAATCCAGTGCTTGGTAGCTGTTTCTGGCCCAGAGCTAAGAAGGTTTATTTATGCAGGATCAGATATTCAAAGTTATGCTCGTATTTGTGCCTGTGCCTATTTGCTGTTTGTATTCCATGCACAAATCCCTGGTGAATAGAGACAGACCAGGAGCCATACCCTGGACAGTCATCCTTATTTAGACGACCCTTTCAACTTCAATGTGTTATTCTTGCATGCCTAAGATTAGTTTACTTGCACGAGAGGTTAGAGGACTGAATATCAGGGCTTTCCATTTGCTTGCCCCGGTTAGAGGCTAAACCATTGCATGTATCCAAGTGTGTGCAAAAGCTCTTCCTAGTGTTCTGCCACTGTAAAGTGCTGTGCGAAGATGTTTATCTTGAATAGCCAAATTCACTCAAACCAAATGTGCTCGGAGACATTCTGGATAGGTTTTGAATTCAGAAAGCTCTGATTTTCTTTCCCTTGCCCCTCCTCTAGCGCAGAGGCTTGAACCAGGAGCCTCCTTTTGAATCCCTGTAGGCAATTTCCTTATATAATATACTTAGATCTCCAAGCTTCCTCGGACTTCCACAACAGAAGCTTTATATTATTGGTTTTTCACCCCAAAATGCTTAGTTTCTATTAACAACCTTACAAAAAGGTCATTGTATTACTACTTGGTGATCCCAATGATAAATGAAGCACATTATATGTGAAGTAAAGGCTCTATTTATCCTTTTTTTTTTTTCCAAGTCCCAGTAGGTTTAATGCTAGTAGCTTTCGATGACCTTCATAACAAATCAAGAATAAACCTCAGTGCATTCTCACAAAGGTGAATGGTGTTGCAGACTCTTTTTATTGAAACAACAACAATAAGAGCAACGAGTTGCATTAGCAGTACTTGATAATGCAAAAAAATTAATGTTCACTGAAAGCCAGGTGCCAGCACTATTTGATTGTTTACCAACATAGTCATAAAGAAACAGAGTTATTAAAGGATCTGAAATCACTCAGTAATTCAGCTGCTGACGTTGATGGATGGAACTTGGCTGTTCCTCTTTGCTAAAGCTGCTGACTGGATAAATGTTTTATTCATGAAGCCCAGGACAGGAAGGGATGCCAAAGGTTTAAGAATATTTTAAGAAACTCTTTGAGATGTCAAGCAAGTTATCAGGTGTTGTTAAGCAAAGGAGCTGAAGTACTACATTTAAACATAACCGAGCTCTCAACATATACAACAACAATACATCAAAAGCCAGGATGCGATTCTTGTCTTGAGCAGTATATGGATGATGAGTTAGGAATACAAGTCCTTTTATTTCCTGCACCTTTGTACCTTCAGTCATCTCACAGTCCTGTCTCTTTGAGCATTGTTATACCAAAGGGAATTTTCACACATCATGTTGTGAATTTAGGCTTGGAAACAAATAAATATTTAGATACCGAACCCTACAAGGTCACATATTCAGATCAAAGACAAAATAAATGATGTGATGACAATGTTCATGGACATTGCAGCCAGGAATGAATGACTGAGATCAGAGTGAGTGGATTCTGCCGGACCTCTTGGTGGGAGAAATTGTTCAAAATGGTAATTACTGAAAGAAGCTTTATCAAAATACAGAATAAAGAGGAGTTTCCTTCTGTCTTCTTTGACCTACCCACCTGCCTCTTTATTTAAGGGCAGCGTATGTCAACAGGGAGCCTATAGCTCCTGACCCATTTGGTGAGACAGTACTGGTTTGCAGCAGTGAAGGACCTGGTCATGTTTTAGGTGATTATTTCAAATACCTTTGAAATAATGCCTCTTGTTTTATGGGAATTTGTATGATTCAGGACCCTCCCCCCCCCCTCCCCCCCCCCCCCCTTTTGAAAGGAAAGAAGTGTTTTGTATTAAGAATTTTAATGAAGAGATCTGTAGCCGCCCCACAAGCTCCTGCATGGACAAGTATTTGAATATTTCATAGTCTATATTAATAAGTTCTTTTAAGTTTCTGCAGTCTCATAACAGCAGAACAGATGAGCTCTTGATGGAACGGAACTGTCAATTTGAACATAGTGACTTTAGAAAATAGTTCTGTTTCCAAGTCTAGCCACATGAAATGTCCCTTCTTGCCAAGGGAGCAGCAAAGTAGAGTTTAAATGTGCCTTATTATGACATCTCAGGAGTATAAAAATTGGGAAAGGTATTAAAAATGAGTAATTAAAAATGAAGACTGATAGATAATGGTGAATAAAAAGCAGGTAAGTACTGTGCTCCCACTGCCCTTTTGATTTGCAGAGATTCAGTGCTAAAGACCAAAAGCATATTTCTCGTGGGCTCCAGTTAAAATTCAAATCCTATAGACTGACAGTGAAAGCTACTGTCAAAAAAGCTGTCAAGTTGTATCAAAATAAGTCACTATATTACCTCTCTTTATCTGTCAAATGCATTGATTATTTTCAATGGAGGGAGCCCTCTGACAGTTGCTGAAACTGAAGAATTCTGTGTTGAAACAATTTGGTTGACACATGTCACTATTTCCTAAACAGATAAGTCAAATGTTATTTTTGTCTCTTTCTACAGGAGAAAGCATATTTATGTAGTATTTTTATGAAGGATAAATAATACAGAGAGAAAGGAACATCCATTAGCACTTCACTTGCTCCGCTATTTCTGTCTGTATTTTTATGTAGCATCTTTTTAAAAGTGTTCTTCCTTGTGTAAATTCTTGTGTTCCTTTGGTGGCTGTGATACATGGCAGGGATATGCTTAGATACCCTGAAGTAATTCAGATTGTCAGTGAACCATATTGGTGCCATTCTTGATCACAGATGATAGTTTACTGTTGACTACACTGAACTTCTCTTTCCTACTACTCACACATCTGTAGCTGTGATACAGACATTAATATTCCACGAAATGCCTAGTTATATTGCAGACAGACAAACTGACAGGGACAAAATAAGGACTAAATCTTGGAACTGCTTCCAGCTTTTGGAAAGAAGCTTGGGCCAAGCCTCTGTCCAAACTCTTTGTGTAACTACTGCTTTTCACGTGGTGGATGTAGGTATCCCTGGTTCCCTAGGAGCCGACTTTGCTAAAGATGTCTTGCAGGACTGCAGAAGGGAAGGCCATCTCTTCTCCAGCTCAACTTTGTCGGGTCTGCAAACAGGTGAAACTGTACCAAATGAAGGATGTTTCCAATATCCTCCCTTGGGAGGAGGCTGCTGAGTGGCAGAGTTGCTGTGAATTACTAATGCTATTAAAAAGGTGAGAACTGGCTCAAGCAGCCGTAGTCAGAGACAGGCTAATACCCTTGTACAAAGTCTTTATTATTCATTAGCACATATTGTGCTTCCTCCTAAATATAATTCAGGCTACACTTGTATCACATTAAGATAACACTAAATCTTTCTATAATTTGAAGGAAATACTGCTCCCAGCTGTTGTTGCTGAAGAGAGCTAAACAAAATCCAAAGAAGTGCTAAGGGAACAACTGTAAAACTCCAAGCGTGTTGAGCACCGATATCCTCTGGTGTTGTTTGTCACAGAAATAATTGCCAGTGAACCTCTACACTTGTGAACACAATGGCTCTGGGCCTGTGCCATGGGCCTCAGCATCCTCTGCTGAAATGAAGCCAAGGTCCCAAATCCTTGAAGCACTTTTGTTGGTTTTCAGGGAGTTGGGTACCTTGAGAACTGGTGAACTGGGCTATCAGGATCCTGGAATGGGTTGATAACGGGGGACCTGATGGTTCTTTCCTGTGCCCTGGAACATGGCATTGCTGTGCAGAGTGCTGCACTGTCAAAACTGGGGTGCTGCAGCTCTGGGAAGCCTTTGTTAACTTTTACTGAAAATAAGGTGCAGTGGGTCTGACAGCCAGTTCTTCAGAGACATCCAGATGCCTAATTTTGGCTCATTGTGACAGAATTGGGTCCCCAAACTCCAGTGATGACCTGACCTGTGGTGCATGTCTCTGTTTACACAGAATTAACCTGGATGAAGTCCAGTATTTAAGCATCCTCTCTGTTGCTGGCTTCTCCTAAGGCTGTAAACTCCTTGGAGAGATGTAATTTTGGTTTGCATTTGTGCAGTGTTTTGCAGATAGGTTCTTTGTCCATGTAGCTGCTCAGGAACAGCCAAAATGACTTAATATTAATAACAATTCTAAAAATAAACACGTGTAAATATGGATAACGACATGCTTGGAGTTCTGACAGCTCTGGAAAGCTTTGATCCCACATTGGTAGAGATCAGGATGTACCGCCTCCCCAGATGACAGGCTTGGATGAAGAGAAGAATAAAGAGCTGTAAACATAGCCTGTAAAGAGTGCCTCCATTGTCCTCCCCAGGCACCCTCCCCCATTAGCTCCAATGATTTACTAAGAGAGTGTGTCTAAGTACCAGCAAAAAGCAACTGAAAAATTAACCTCAGCAAACTTACCATGTCACACCTGACCCCAGGAGTGTGTAGAGTTGGTCAACCAAGTAGAAGGGGCTCAGCATAAAGTAGAGAAGAAATGTGCCATTAAAAGAGAAGCGTGGAGTGAGCTGCTGAGTGGTGACAGCCATTAAAAGATACAAACCAAAGCATGGCCCTGACAGCGCATTATATTCAGAAGATAAACAGAGAGGCAAAAGCAAAACAAATGTGGTTGCTCTGGACAGATGGCCAAAAGGGAATCGCAGCATAAATGCCACCAGCCAGAAATTATGGCTGTGGATGGACTGACTGCCAGGGAGAGAAACCTAGCCCTTGGGCTGGTGCTGGCCAGAAACCTCGTGGCAGAGGGGAAAATCCTGTACGTGATCTGGGGGAGCATCTGTCCAGCAGTGCTGATGACCACTGGTGCTAATGAACTGAAGGCAACGAAGGAGCGTGATTTAGGGGGGAGTGGCAGACTGTGATTTTTTGCCTAACTGCAGATTTGGTTTCTCAGAAAATCAGATTTATGCTGCTCTCAGACAATTTTGCTAATAAGCAGATGAGTCAGAGAGCCCACAGCAGATGGGAATCTTTAGCTGAGGTAGAAACCATTGTTTTTTTTCCTAAAAGGGAAGTAACTATTTTTCTTTTCCAGAGAGCTGATCTCTGGAAATCATAATGATTTTTCCTTCCCAGCAGAAATATTGCTTTTTCAAATAACACCTAGATATACTTCTGGACTTTCGTCTAATATGCAGAAGTTCTCTTTAGAAATAAATAACTTGTGACAAGTTACTGTGTCATATGCTGGAGGAAATAAGTGAATATATATATAAAATCAACTCCTGTAATTAATAACATCCCAGAAGCCAAGGCCAAAAGCTGCAGCACTAAGTGGTGATTTGAGGTCAGCTCTTCAGGTATCTGAAGAGCAAAAAGCTGGTGCCTGTCTGTGGCTGCAGGAGGCTGCTGCTGAGAATTTGGGAATAATTCTCTAGTAGGAACATGTCTTATCTAAATCCTTGGAAAAGGGACTTCTGTCTAGGTGTGAAACTGTTGAAGATTCCCTTCATCTTTCTTCTTCCTCTTGTGGATGTTCAGAAACTTGATTCCCCCTAAAGTAATTCAATGCTTTTTTTTTTTTTTTTTTTGAGGGAAAAGCATCCACTCTATAGGAAGTCTCTGAAGGATGGCAGTGAGCATGAATGTATCATTATAAAAGGACATTCTGCATTCAGAAACCACATGAGGTCTGGATTTCACTGAGAGGGGTATTTCTCTTCATAGGCTGTAGAACTGTGTGGTACGTAGGGTGATGAAGCCTTTACTGACATAGTTTTGTTTAAAATGTCTTTGAAGATTGTCATGTTTACCTTTCTTGAAAATTGTGTTACAGCAGGTAGAGAAAGTGGGTTTGTTTGGCTTAGTGCTGTGCATGTGAATAAACCCCTTGAAGAGACAGATGCTCCTTCCCTCCACCCGTCTTTGTAGTCTTGTGGTTCAGGTGCAGAAAGATAAGGTTTGAGATTTAATAATGCTTTAAAAATAAATTAGGCTCTTATTTATGCTTTAATACTTGCATTCTTTAAAAATCATCTCTCTGAAGAGCTTGAGTAATCACATATCTGGTCATTTGTGTGGTAGGCACCCATTGAACCTGTGCCTGGTATTTCATGATCATCTGAAAAAGAAAATAAGTAGGAAATAGGAGAAATTCGATGGTCAAAAATTCAATAACATCTAAAAATGATTAAGAGTTTCCTTCAAATTTACAAAAGCTAGATTATTCATCAAAATATTTATATAAAAAATGTTGCAAGTTAAAAGAAGTTACTATTAATTGGATGGAACAGTCGATCTTCTAATGGGGTAAATTTCAAGACAGAAAAAGATCTTGAGAGCTCAGTAGAAAACATCTGCTCGGGTCTGAGCAGTGATCAGGAAAGCATAAATGTGAAATGGCATGACATTAATTTGCTGAATAGAGGACAACACTGAAAATATGACAGTGTTGTTCTAGAGATGGTGATGTGGCCTCACCTTGAGAGGCATGTTTGGTTTGGTTACCCTAATTAAAAAATGATAGAGCAGGAAATAGAAGAGGTTCATTGAAGGGCAACAAACCTAATCAGAGGCATGGAAAATACTTCAGTGGGAAGATTTGCATGCAAGCAGGGACTGCAAAGGTTAGGTCTGTTTATTTTAGGGAGAACAATACATGAGATGTGCCACTGAAAGACAGACTATGATGGATATAAATAAAACAGCAATTCCATAACTCTTTCCTCTCTTGGATAAGAAGGAGACATCAAATTACATTCGATGTAAACACATTGAACAGCTTTAATAGGAAGCACTTTTAACCTAAGTTTTAATTAGCCTATGGGACTCATTGCCACAAGGTAGGATATTGAGACCGACAGATTGGCAGCATTTGTATGATTAGAAATATCATCTACAGTTAGGTGGGCTGGAGTTTCATCCTTTGTACTTCTGGCCATAGGCTAAGCAGAAGTCTTCCCTTAGGCATACTGGTGCATAATTCTCCATTATGGGATTTTACAGGGCCTTTTGAAGCAGCTGGCACAGGTTGGTCTCTAGGCCTTTGCTTGACTCAAGCACGTTGAATGCTGTGCTAGTGACAAGGACTGGGCTGTAATTCCTGGATGAAAACCATAAATGCAGAAGTTTGGCTTGTTGTTTTTATTCCCCTCTTCACCTTTACTGGCTTCCTTGTGAGTTGACTGTGAGTACACCAGCCCGGAGGAGGAGAGATTTTTTTTTCCCATGGAGGGTATCTATTTGCCCATTCTGGACTGGTTTGTTTTACTTTCTTTGTCCTTTTAATAGCTTGCATCCTTTACAGTCTTTAATTATTGCACATTTTGGACTTTCTCACTCCAAACCAGCTGCCATCAATAAACTGGTCTAGTAATTATTTCTCTGGCTTCGGAAAATGGCTATCGTGAATTCAATGGCGCTAGGAACAGGTGGACTGCAGAATGCCTGTTTGATTTTGGTAAACAGCATTACAGAATTGGCACTTTGACTTAGTCCCTGTAACAGACTAGTTGCACAGCTTTTGTTAATAAGATGCTGCATGTTTTCCAATGTCACAGCATACGTTATTTGTCATTGCGAGACGTTCATTGCCTTTTTTCTTTTTCTTTTGATAATATATGGAAAGTTAAAATGTGTATGAAACATCCGTGGGATGGAAATCCTTCCAAAATGTACTGTGGTGTTTTGCTGGGGAGAGCCCTTTGGGAGAAGGGGAGGGTGCAGATGGGCAGGCGAAGTCGGGGCAGGCTGAGCCCAGCGCGCAGCGCTGGCACAGATGCTCTGCTCTGTGCAGTTCCTACTCCATGCCCAAAAATTGTGCTCTGAGGCGCGTTATGCTTGTAGGACAGTTTAGCCTAATGGAGAGCTGGTAACTTGGCATGTAGGAAACCCGCGGTCTGTTCTTGGCTCCACACAGGCCTCCTGGGGGAGCTCAGAGAAGTCACTACAGCAACCTCCGTCCTCTGCAAAATGGGTCTTGTGATCCTCTGCTTCTGTGTACAGGCTGCGAGGGCTACCGAGGAAAAGCGGGGCTGGAGATGGGTGAAGTGGAGGCCGGGGCCATGTCGGGTGCAGTCACCACACACCTGGGAGCTGCTGGCTGTCCATACCCAGCAGCACACTTGGACTTCTGTTCATGTGCCCTTCGTACAGTCTCAGGTTTTATTCCACTTTCCCTGTAACCATCACTGATGATTGGAAGCTCTGTTTTCCACTCAGGCTCTCGGTAATTAGGATGGGCTTTTCAAGACTGACACCTGCTAATGATCGGCTCAGAAAAGGCTGTTGCTAATAGGACAAGCAGTCCTACCCCTTCCACCTCCCCGAGGACTAACAGTGCCACAGATTTAGGGTGGCTTAGTTCCCTTGCTGCTCCCTCTGCATTGTCTGGCTGAGTGAGGCAGAGGCAGAAGAGCAACCTTCACGCCTGTGGGAGGGGAGGCAGCAGCTGCTCCTTGAGAGTGCTTTGTGAAATTCATCCTTCATCGAAGGTTCAAAGGAGCAAGTAAACAGACTCCTCTCTTACTGCACCTCGGGAGTGGCTGCGAAGTGGGGATGGGAGCTGCTGCTTCTGCCACTGCTCAGCATGTTGCGGCACATGTGTGGGGACGCCGTGCCTTGAAGGGCAAGGAAGGGGGAGAGACAGTCTATTTATTTCCAGAAGTTAGCGATTTGCTTCTTTCGTGTTAGCAGCTTTTCTTAGCACAGCGATCTGGTGATTCTTCATCTTAAGGGCAAGCCGGGTGACAAAGGTGGGCTGGTATCAGCTTTCTGTAAAGCCTGGTGGATTTTAAATGGAAGAGAGCAATGTCCCTGCACACATCGACATCCAAGAAGTCTGTTCTTCTGCTTCACGTGCTAGCAGTGCAGCTGTTAAAGCTCTGGAACATTTTTGGACAAAGAGTGCTACGTTCCCGTGAGACTTTAAAAATGAATTAATAGAACATTGATTTAACTTACTGGCTTTTTGCAGTGCCTTTGTTTCCAGGCAGTAAAAAGTCTGCTTGCCAGTTGTCCAGCCAGAAGCCAGTATCTATAAAATCCTGCCCCAGGCAGTTTGTGGAGGGCCGTAGTTAATTAAGATATGTATTATCATCCCTGCTCTGGGCTGCTTGTGAGAGAATGTAAAAAGCACAACTAGACAACTGTCTTTTCCTCCTGTTTTGAGACTCATTCTTGATCCCACTGTGATTGCCAGCAGCAGACAAGAAACAGAGCCAGAAGAGTGAAAATTAATAGCGGTGGCATCTGAAATCCCCATCCGTGAGCTTAAAAACATGCCTGCTTTAGACTAGGACTTGATTTGCAGGGGGGGACAACTCATTCCCTGAGTCTGAGTGCTGGAGAATTCATAAATAGAGTTTAAAGACCCCTGCTGCTGTTCTGCACAAGGCTTCAGACAACATATGGACTTCTTTGTGATCAAATTGGGTATGTCCTGTTGTCTGCATAACTGCATCTATTCTGCCATATGCATTTTACAAACTGTGTTCTTAATAGGTAAGGGTAAAATGGTGTCTTAAAGAGTTTCTCCTTAACCATTAAAGGCTTTTGATCCTTGATACACAGCCTTAGTGAATCAGAAAGCAGCAGCACTTTGTTCTCAGAGTCTCCATCTCCCCACTTTGTCGCCATCTTCCTCACATGGGTTTTTTTCTTCCCTCCCTCTTTTTGGCTCCTTTGTCATTGATATGCGCTAGAACATGGCCAGTCCTTGTTCTTCTTGCATGGACCTTCCGTCCTTGCACACTGCTTGCAGCCTCTTCAAAAGTGCAAAATGTCTGGGAAAACCCAAATGTGTGAGTCTACATCCTTTGTAAATGTTGTGTGTTGGATTGAGGTTCTTGCAAGGAATTTACTACAAACAGATATCTGGTGAAGGAAGATGGCCTTTGTCTGCAGCAGGGCAGGGTGGGATAACAGTGGTACAAATCTTCCCTAGTGCCAAAGCAACTGGGTACCACCTGGTCTGGTGTACCCACTTCAAGTGTACCCTTGTTGTTGAAAATGGACAAATTGGGAAAAGTCACTACTGGGTTGTGGACATCTGGCTGCAGTAAAGTGCCCACCCCACTCTCACAGACCACCAAAAGCTTGTCTGGTGGTAGGTTCTTCAGGCTGCTGTGGTTGTGTTGGATTTGACCTGAACAGAGGTGGAGGAGGGCTCTGAAGGCAGTCAGCGACTCCAGAGCCGTCCATTCCCCCAAGGAGGAAGGAGGTAAGCTCCTAAGCCCTGGATAAAATGCTCATCACTTAGACAAATGTGCGGAGATCCTCAAATCCTTCCTAGAAATAGGGGATTGTAATATTAAACATAATTATGAAATGTCTATAGAGCTGCAGCTACAGATGGGGCTTTATGACTGGTTTGAACTGATACTGCACCAGCATCAATTATCCCCAGTAAATGCACAGAGATATTTTTGGGGGTGGTATTTTCATTTTATGGCAGCGCTCAGTCACTCGCAGCCACCAGCCAGGTGCTTCTCCATTTGCACCCCAAGCATGCAGGGATCTCAGCAATGCAGTGCCTGTCCTGTCCTATTGCCTCAATAATCAACAGCTCAGATGAACATTTTACCCTACTTTGGCACCTATGCTGTCAAAATTACTGTGAATGAGGGAGCCTGCCTCTCTGCTACTGCAGCTGTGAATATTAGCTACAGAGTAGCACTAAATCTTGTTTAAGCTACAGTCATTCCACCCCGTGATGAATGTCACTACCTTAATAATTTGGGTAATTTCCTGCAGCTCTAGTGTACTAGCAGAGGAATGAATGTTAATTTACTGCTAATTTAGTATACTAACCCTTAATTAGCAACGAGCAAGCTCTGAAATATTGGGTTCTGAAAGCTCATCAAACTTTTACTAAAAAAAAAAAAAATCACCCCTCCCAGCTGAACTCTTCACTCTATTTGAGGTTATTAGCAAAATGCTCTGGGAGTGCTGTTCATTACCTCTCACTAGGATATATGTGGCTGGGAACACCCCCATTTACCACTCTCACTGCAGAACTCCATTAGGAAGATTCTTGCTCTTATATTCAGCGTATTCAGCTGCCGTGTTGCAATGTGTAGGTATGTGTTGTAGCTTTAGTGACAGGCAGGATTAATGGCACAGATTATCAGTGACTGGTGGCTAAAAAGGTGAAAGAAAGGCTGAGTGGGTCTAATGGGCTGGGTCATTGCTAGAGGAGGCAGTACATGGCTACATAAAAAAGCTGGATGTGACATGACTACATCTACTTTTTTCTCTGGGCTGTTTTGCCCTTTACAGTCAGGTCTAGTATGTCCTGTTCAATAGCCCCGTTGATTTTAGGGGTGATAACTGGCATGGTAAGGCACAGTGCAGCCTGACCAGGGGTCTGTGTGACTGGAGCGGGTGAATGGGGAGCACGTGCAGCGGGCTGTGCAGTGGTGGAAAGTGGTGGGACAGGAGGAGAAGGGATGCTCAGGAAATGGAGGGACTGCAGAAAGGAAATCTGAGAAAGATGTGTGTGTCAGCTGAACTGCTGAAGCCAAACCAAGCACTGAGCTGGGCAATGGGCCAGCACATGACTTATCCATGCCTCTGTGTCAGTGCTACAGTATTTTTGCACAAAAAAAGTGCAAACTGTCAGGAGAGACTTCATATTGTTGGAGATGAGGTTGGACAAAGGCCCATAATTCTGGAGGACTCTGCTAGTGTCCAGCACAATTTTATCTGCTGTGCAGGGTTATTCAGATATCATCTGGTTCGATAGCTCAGTAATAAATAGAAGGGCTTTTAAATGTGAGAAAAGACTTTACCTTCCCTGTACCCCTCCCAGAAGGGAGAGATGGTGGGAACTCACTGTGTTGCCACACTTTTGGGGACAGCTTACACACATCATTGCAACTTGGTTTCCCACATCTAAGAAACAATGAATTTTCTTGTTTCTGTATATGCAGGCCTGACCTCCCAGGTGCACTCCAAATGCGATGAGCTTCTTTGGTATTTCCACCTGGGACCCCAATATTTACCCAGCATCTCCTACTCCCCCATATCCCACTAGCCTTTTGGTTTCTACTTTTCCCTTTTGCCTCTTAAGCTCCTCTCCTGGCCTCCCATCGGTCACCTGGTTGAGTGACAGGAACTCAATTGCCAGTGCAAGGAATGCCAAATAACCTTTGTAATATAGGATTCATGACGAAGATGGTGAAGGGCCTAGAGGGGAAGACGTATGAGGAGCGGCTGAGGGCACTGGGCCTGTTCAGCCTGGAGAAGAGGAGGCTGAGGGGGGACCTCATCGCGGTCTACAACTTCCTCGCAAAGGGGAGTGGAGAGGCAGGTGACCTATTCGCTGTAAACACCAGTGACAGGACCCGTGGGAATGGTGTTAAGCTGAGGCGGGGGAAGTTTAGGCTGGACATCAGGAAGAGGTTCTTCACCGAGAGGGTGGTTGGACACTGGAATAGGCTCCCCAGGGACGTAGTCACTGCACCAAGCCTGTCTGAATTTAAAAAGCGATAGGACTGTGCACTTAGTCACATGGTCTAAACTTTTGGGTAGACCTGTGCGGTGCCAAGAGTTGGACTTGATGATCCTTATGGGTCCCTTCCAACTCGGGATATTCTATGATTCTATGATTCACTGCAGTGCTCCAGTCAAATCTTGCAAGAAGCCAATGTGATAGTCTTCTCCTGGAAATACCAAAGGCTGGATGTTCAGAGACGTGGTCATTGCAGGTAAGCTACAGTCTGCCTGAGCTTTTTTGCTGTGTGTGTGGGTGACTGGTTGCAGATGCGGCCTGCCCAGCCATGCCAGGACCGCCATGGCTCCAGCTGGGCCAAAGACACCAAACTGCAGTGTCATGCAGCCTTGTCTCACGGCCAGTGCCTGGATATCCCCTGGAAGCATGCAGCTCCTGGCTCCACCGTGGTGTCTCCCCACTGCCCTGAGATCGAGTCCAGCTCTCAGAGTGGTTCCTCATGAGGATTTCCCAGTCGGATAAGTAGAAAAGGTGTGTGCTGAGAAAGGAGTCCTTGCTCAGGTGTGTGGAGCAGCAGGAGGGCAAGCCAATTTTCACCCATCCAGAGACCATGTTGTTCTTCCCGTCTCTTTCTGTTCCCCACTCCCTCAGGTCTCACCAAATGTCTCTGTATTTACTGGAGTTTCTCTTGTCATCTCCAAATGCTCCTCCTGTACCCAAATGCCCCTATTCAGCACCAGTGGACCCATGCCATACCGAACAAGGCACCAATCCATGGAGGGGAATCTTGCTCTCAATCCTGTGTGGAAGTGCGTGTTCAGGGATGCTGAAACGTGCGGGTATCTCTGCCAGAGCTCCCTCTTCCCCATGGCAACTCATCCCTCACAGACTATAGTTTTGTTGAGGAAAAGTTTGCCATTGCCAAAGTAGCCATTTCATGAAATAGAGAAGAAAAGTGTAACTCTGATCTTCTCTTGCCCCCTGGACAGAAAGGGACTGAGATGTTGATATCTGGGTGAGAGGGATCAATCCTCCATACTTGTTTTGTGGTGCTGGCCATGTTGGAGAAAGGAATGACCATCTTTGTGTGCCTCTTTTTAGAAGGAGCTGATTCTACCCAGATATTCATTACAAGGAAGGAGCTCGGAGAACCCCTTACTCCCTCTTGTCTTGTTGCACACATGTAAGAGCAGAATCTGACATCAAAATTAGCACTTAAAATCCATTATTCAAAGAAGTATGCACTTCCATATTTATGTGGTGGTGTTTTGCTGCTGGAGCACTTCAATAAGGTCATACATGTTATGCTATATTTATCTGCAGTGTATTATTTAGACTCAGAGGGTGAGCTTCATCTAACCTGATGTAGTTGTGTTCATCTGAGTTTGGACACCTGCAGTTCTTGTACAGTCAGTGGAAGGAAACTGGCATTTTTACAGGTATCATTTGTTATCCAAAAATAGATGTCTAAGATAGCTGAGGTGAAACAAGCCCTGAAAGCTCAACTGATCACAAAGGACATTGAGGGTTCCAGGCCTAAGTGGGTAAAGTCTGCATTAAGGGGAGTCCCATCCTTAGTCTTCTGCAGAGCTCCAGAGAAGAAAGGGCCCTGATAAGCAGGGGAAAATAAGGCTCCAGTTCAAGATGTGAAAATGTGAGTGTGTGCATTTGTAGGTACTGTTTCATTTAACAGGTATATTCTATTTAAGATCTATTTTACTGTGGCCCAACAGAAATCAGTAGACAAGCTTATGGGGTGGGAATTGTGGCCCCTGGAAACAGCAATTGAAGCAAGACTTGGAGCACAGGTCGGATAATCCGTGAGATGTGAGAAAGTCTGACATGATGTCGTTAGAAGGGATAGGGCAGGTTATTGCATGTATTAACATGACTCCCAGAAGATGATGCTGCCCTAATTTTGACACTGGGTACAACTATGTCCCAAGCTCGAGAAGAACACTGAGAAACTTCCTCAATGATCATGAGAAAGCTCGGTGCTTGTTTCACACCCTTTCAATTGAGAATTTCCAGACAATCACAGTCCTGGTAATGAAAACTCAGTCACCATCTGTAAGTGCTTGTACAGGGAGTGAGGGCTTGCCAAATTATCCTTGGTCCTAGCAGAAGGGCAGGCCAGCGGTGGGTAGAATGTGGAGCTGAGCAAATTGGTGGTGGAGGGAAGCAGGGGTTTTGGTGGGAGCTGGCCCCTGGTACAGCACACCATGGGTGATGCTGGCTTTTGCTTTGCTGCCAATTGTATAATCAGGACAGGGTGTTTTTCTAACAGAGCTGCTGTAGTTCGAAGAGGGATTAATTCAAGGAAGTTTGTGCTGTGCAGTAGGTCAATATAGCTGATCACAACAGACTGTATGGGAAAAAGGGCTATTTCCATAAATCGTGGCCATGGTTTCATCCAAAAGGTTTGGAAGCAGACTCTTGTTTACTAATCTGTAAAGTCTTTAAGCAGTAATTTAAATTTTCTTTCTGGAAGCTCTTTAAAATTGATTCCCACAGTAAACCCAGCTTCAGGAAATCCAGGACAATGCCAGTTAATTAATTAAGGCGATTAACAAGTAAACTGGTACTTTCTTCCACTGTGGGCGAGCAGTTGGCATTTTAGCAAAGTTTGCCTCATAATAATAGCAATACTTCTTGGGGCTGTCACACTGTCCTCCCCAGCCTCCACCCTTTCCCAATTATAACTCTCTTCTTTTGATCTTGGAAACGTATTTTATTATTATTATTTTTTTATCTAAAATATGCTGCTTAGAGATGACATTTTATGAAATGCTCGTTTTAATTATACAGGGATGGTTATCACTGCAGGGATGTTGGCATTGGCTTTCAATGCAAAATCCTTCTTTTCTGCTGATTATATCTAGGAAAGCTCTCTGAGCCTTAGGCACCTGAAAATTCGAATGCATCATCGTTCACTTCTGTGAATGACAGGGAACAGAAATTAAAGCCGAAGTGGGAGGGCAGTGGTGGTGGCACCTAAATCAGCAGTCTGTGAGGACAGTGGGGAGGCTGGCGTGCAGGTGTGCTGCTCCTGGCTCCAGTCAGAGGACCATGGCCATGTCCTGTGTACATACCTAAAGACAAGGGTGATGGTAATGCCCACCTTCCTCTGCTGGCTGCTAGATGTGGTGAGGGAGGGAGGCAATGAAGAATTTCCTTCTGGAGGAGCACAGATACCAGCCAGTATGCCAACTGTCAGAGCCTGTGGCTATTGATGGCACGGGTCTAGTTGGCTTGCTGAAGTTTTCAGCCTGGGGCTCTATCAAATCCTTGGGGTGTAGGACCAGGGCCCCACATGGCTGTGGTATACATTGCAGCTCCCCCAGCTCCATCCTTCACTTGTTGGCACCAGCCCCATAGACCTGCCCTGGCAGTTTTCCCTTGCCGGCAGCAGGTTAGTGCAGGCCAGGAGCCAACGGCTGCTGTGGCTCGTGGAGTTACTCCTTCAGGTCTAGCAATAGATGTTCCCAGTTCAAAAGACCCACATATGGCAGCAGCATTTACTTCAGGCCAGGCTGCTCCCTCCTGCATATCTAATACTTCTTGAGGCTTTTATCTCTCTCAGTGGGACCACCTGAACATTGACAGAGGTAAGGGTGGTGCAATCTAAGGACACAGTACTCAGTTTCTGTGCTATCATTAGAAGGTATGGAAAAACCTGCTGCACATGGAGCTGGAGCTGGTATTCCATGCTGGGAGCAGCTTTCACCCCATCGCACTGGATGCAGGACATGGTGTGAAGTTGTGCCCAGGAGCTGACCATACAACAACGTTATTGCAGCTTTGAGAGATTCCCAGTGCCATCAAGTGAACTTTCTTGGTGTCATTCCCTGGGTTTAAATTTGGCTGAGGGTACCTACT
Source organism: Anser cygnoides (assembly GCF_040182565.1). Taxonomy (NCBI): domain Eukaryota; kingdom Metazoa; phylum Chordata; class Aves; order Anseriformes; family Anatidae; genus Anser; species Anser cygnoides. Next base: position 11,263,051 of record NC_089882.1, on the reverse strand, counting down.
TCAGCATTTCTGCTTTTATGCCTACCTGCATGGGCTGTCTGATGAATCCATGGCTGTAAGGCCTCCTTAGTACTTATATTGAACTAAGAGTTGAACATTATGCTGAACAAACATGTGACTAATTATGGGTCCTTCCCTAAGGACCTTACATTAAAAAGGTTCCTCTGCAGATTATTAAAACTTCTCGTTTGCCACTGAGGTGAAGATAGAGCTGAGCAGGTTGTGGATATTCAGGGTCAGTAGTAAAAATGAAGAATTGGCTAGGTGGTGTGAACAGGCATAGTTTAGTGGCCAAAAAGAAATACTCTGTACTCTTAAAAAGTACTCAGCTTATTTCTTGGTTCTTCAATTTTTAAACTGTCCTGTCTTTTAAAAACCTAGCTCAATATTTAATTTCAAAATGGCATTTAAAAAATTAATGGTGTTGACAGTTTGTTTCCTTTTTGGGGCTAGAGGAAAGGGAATGGAATGACAGAAACTGCTCATTACAAGTCATTTTGGTCCTTTCATTTCTGTTTTTCAAGAAATTTCTTGTTCAGAAAAATTAATAGATCTCCACTGAAATAATAAGGTAAAATGAGGCCTGTCTGTCTAGTGCTGCCCAGCTGTTTTGCTGCCATGGAAATGAAATAATGAGTTTCATTCATTAATGCAAAAGTGAACGCGAGAGCTGGGTCTAAGCTGCTGCTGTTGCAGTAGGCAGCACAGGCAAACTCCGATGTAACTGAGCTATAACTGCTTAAAGAAAGTGATCATTGAAGGATTAGCTGAGACTTTTTTTTATTATTATTTATTAAGAAAAAACTAGTTCTGAGTGTTAAGAGACTCCAAGCATCTTTAAGAAACAAAGTGTGTGTCGTTTGGGGAAGAAAGCTCAGAGGTGAAAAGCTCGGTTTTAAACCCTTTTCATCTCAACACAAAAGCACGCTTTTAAAAAATAGAAAAAAAGCCATCGATTTCATGTGTGATAGTGCTTTTTGCCTAATTTGATGCATTCAGGCAAGGGTGGGTGCTGCAGGGCTGCTGCAGCTGGGTCCTGCAGGTGCCAGGATCTGGGCGTGTGGGGCAGCACTGGGATGCTCGCCTCTGGCTGGAGCAGGGCATCCTTGAAGGCTTTCAGGGCAACATGACGGGCTTGCAGGGGAGGAAGAGATGCTGCAGTTCAGGGCCTTGTCCCAAATCCTGCTGCAGTTGGCAGAAGAGCCCGGCTGCCCGACAGCCCTTCCGGCATGCAGCGTGCCCTCTCCTGCAGCTCCGCGGCTTGTTTGTTATAAGATCGAAAGGAACTATTAGCTGACTACCTGGAAAACTAATTAACCTATTGTAGTACAAATCCTGGGTTTACTGTTAATCTTACTGAAGGAGTCCTTCTGTCTGGGTTTGTCCTGGAGCTTAACGCTGGGAGCAGCGGGAGCTGGAAGCATTCAGCACCTTTGAAAGAGAGACCGCATGCAGGCAGCCCGCATTAGCGGATGCTGGAGAATAATCCCCTGGCACATTAGCTCATGGATGTGTGTGTTGGCAGAGATCAAGTCAGCGACTCATGCTGAGCATCTGAGGTCACAACAAAACCCAAGTTTTGTAAAATAATGCTGGCTTTTTTTAATCCATATTTATTCCCGGCTTTCAGGCACTTTTGTATGTATTGATCTGATCAATGTGAGTAACTTTTTTGACAAACAGGCTTCTTTAAATGCCTTAAAAGCTTCATTATTAGGATAATGGAACCAAAGTTAAAAACAAATCAAACAAAGCACGTGTAAAAGGTTTCCCCCAGACAGCTTGAAAATAAATTGAAAACAAATTCAATTAAAATAACAATCAACCTTTTTGTTCCTTCAGTGGTATGATTTCTCTGAGGCAGGTACACAATGATAAGAGATTTCTTTGAAATGCTTGGGATAGCACACCCATAGGCAGAGCTATGACAGATCAAAGAGTATTTTTGGTAAAGAACAGCCTGCTACTATTAAGTTTCTACTTCAAGGTCTGAAATTTTTCTTTATCCCCCCCCCCCCCCCCCTTTTTTTGTTTCTGTTGTTGTTGTTTTCAGTCCCAGATGCTGTTGCATCTTCTCCTGTTCTTTACTGTTGCCTTTTACCTTAATATGCTGGGCCCTAAATCTTGACCAAAAGGAAACATCTCTTAAAATTTCTTTTGGTAGCATTGTTTTCTTCCTGGTCTAAATAATCAGTACTTTTCTATTTCTCTGCTTGTTCTGATGCCCTTATGCCTGCAATTTCTCTGTGCCATTAATCTCCTACACTCCAGAAGCAATGGAAATGGGCCATGCTTGGAGCAGTGCAGGGAAGGGGTCAGATGCGGGCCTGCACGACTGGGTTTGGGACCTGCCTGGCTGAGGGATGGTGTGCCAGAGGTGCCAGGGCACTGAAACGAGCTGCCAGGCCCCTTGTGGTTTCCTCGAGGGCATTTTGCTGTTGCAAATAGAATTACAGATGGGTTGAGGATTTGCTTCCCCATTATTTGGCACCATGCTTGTGGCCCCAGATCTGAAGCAGTGTGTGCAAAGGTGAAGGCAGCTACTGATGAGCTACTGTTTGCAAATGATGTTATGCTGTATTGGCTCGTAGTGATGAAAACATCTGGTTACTTACTCGTTTGTTTTGTACATGCAACAGAGCACCTCAGCCTTGCAGTCACTCTGAAAAAGGCAGATTTTCTGTTTCAACCAAGATCTGGTCCTGCAAGAACCATCCCTGTATTACCCTTTGATTAGGGGCCTCTCTGGGCTGCCTGTGAAGTAGAAGCCTCTCAGCCAGGCTAGCGATGCTCTGGGTAGATTACAGTGCTATCTGCAGGGAGCACGTGATGTTGTTTGCAGAAAAGACTTTCTGGTTTTGTTCACACTTCTTGTTGCAGATTAGCTCGATGGCCACTCTTCTCTGCCAAAGCACCTTTTAGTCCCTGAAGAAGCTGATGGGCTTTCTGTTTTGAAGATCCACTGAAACTAGATGTGAAGTACTCCTCTGGTATCTATTGTGTGTTAGGACATAATGTTCTCAGACCTTTAACTGGAATTGGTTTGGATTGCTGTTCTGCATGAGTTGAGTGTTCGGTTTCCTGTACTGTCACTGCACTGGTAGGCAGGCATGAAGCTATTATACCCTTTTAGCAGAAGCAAACAGCAGTGGAGGGATTGAGGGCCATGTCTTGATCTCCTTGTTCATATAGAAGGATTGTTTGCTCCAAGTGCACCACGTCAGAGACATCCAAGGAGGTGCTGCTGGGAAAGCTCAGACGAGAAGATTGAGCTCTGATAGCTCCATCAAAGCCAGGCAGGCACTGGCATTGCAGCACTGATTCAGCTTCTGTTTTTTTCTTTTTGCCTCTTTTTTTTTTTTTTTTTTTTCTCCAGGAGTAGTGTTATATGTCTCTGAGCTACTTCATGTTTGGTTTGAAATGATGGTGTCCCACAAGTGTGTTAATGGTCAAAGGCAGAGTGTGGCTTGTTCTGAATGCAGGTATTCCTTGTTATTCCAGTCACTGTCACTTCCACAATCACAGACTGTCTTTTGAGTCATCAGAATTGATTTTCATGCCCCACTAATTACTGCCATGTCTGTTCCTTGGAAACCATGCATAGTAAAGGCATCGTTCATGGGCATTGAACTAGTACAGTTTATTCTGAGATAAGTTCATATCTTACATGAAGGATATTTGATGCTAAATAGCTGGAGAGATATTTCAAGGTTTCTTGCTGCTTTGGAAAGTAATAAGCTTACAGTTGCCTTTCTGCAGTTTTTTGTTTGCTCTTCTCTTCATTACATGATACAAACAAACTGCAAATCAGCTGGCATCATTTGCATATTACACAGACTCTAAATTTTACGGATTTTATTAAGGACTCCTAGTAACCTGGTATTTTAAGTTTAGGAAGGTGTTTCCTTTCTGTCAAGTACTGTCAGCAGATCTGTCAGAATAAAAATTATAAATTGGGGTAGGGGGTGGATTTAGAGCTTTGTTAATACATTGAAGAAGAGCCAGATTATGACACTGGCAAGGAAGAACAGAACTTTGCATGTTGTGTTCTTCTGCAAATGCAGCCACATCTGCAGGACAGCCTAAGCTGGGAGCACCTGGTTACCAGAGCAAGTTCTGGTAATAGGAAGGTTTTGGGAATTAATGGTGTTGGACAAGAATACAGTGGGAATATCATATGGGTTAGCTAGGTGGTATCGACATCTGTTTCACAGTGACAAGTCAAACGAAACATGACAATTCTTGGATTTATTTCTCTTTCAAGCAAGTAAAATTCTTAGTAAGACTTTATTTACAAGGTTTTCTGGAACATCCTGCTACTTTCATCAATCTCCAGGCCTTGCTATTTAAACATGCAGAAGGTAAAGTTATCTGGAATTGGTGGGAGCTACAGGTTTTGAACACCTACGATTAAGAGAGAAACCAAAGCAAACTAGCTCTTAACAAGCTCTCCTCCCTGGATAACCCAAATCTTTGGACAAGTTTGAAAGCTGAATCTGAATCTAAATTTTACAAATAACCTTTACCTTTTCAAGTGGCTGAACCAATGTTCCAGGTCCTGCAAGCACTGGCTCTGAATATTATAGCTTGACCCCATCTATGGCAATATAAAAGAACAAGTTTATCTCTCCACAGAGTGCAGTCATTCCTAGGTGAAAAGTCTGGACGCTCTTCTTAGCAGCATAAAGCACAATTTTAGGTAGGAAAGGAAAAGATTTTGCAGCCTACTCTGAAAGTAATTAACAGAAACAGGGTGTAAACACTGGCTTCTGTGCTCTCTGAAGTAAACAAAATAAGAATTTATGCTATTGACCTTGTTAATTAACTAACGTTTTACCTCCTCTGCAATATCTTTTGCTTTCTCCCACAGTTCAAAAGCCCCCTGAGCCTGGGGCCGCGTGCTACACCGAAATGTTCAATCCTGCATTTGAATAAGCTGAATAAATCCAGCCATACTGCTAAACATATGGTAAGTAATAGCATCATTAACAATAGCATAGTGCACGTTTGACAACCGAAGGGATTTGGCTGCGGAGTGCCGTGGCAGTGACAGCAGAGCGGCAGCGCTTGCCGCTCCTTCCAGGCTGTCCTGTCTTCTGCCCTCCCTCCACCCCTGCACCGACTTTCTTGGAAATTTGAAAGGCTGCCCGTCTTCTTGCCTTCTTATCTTCTGCTGTCAGCTCCGAGGCTGGGTCACACGCTCGGGGAGGCTCTGCTACACCGTTAAAAGCTGCTGTCTGTTCTTCCTGGGGCGAGTGCAAGGGGGAGAGGAGAGAGACCTGAAACCAGAGCGGGACAGGTGGTGGAGTATTTCGGCTTTGAACTAGTTCAGAGGAAAGCGTGTTTCTCTCTTTCCGTATGCTCCCTGACCTATCCCCAAGGTACAAGGCCTGTTACTGCCGTCCAGCCCTGGGGACACGCACAAGGTCCTGCCTGCCCTGTGCCCCCAGTCCTTGGGGTGCCTCTGCCCCCAGCGCCTCATTCTTCGGACATCAGCATAGGTTTGGAGCTGCTGTTTGACTGACTTCTTGCTGCTCCAGCTGCAGTCACTGGCTGTGCCTCATAACCCCGCTTCCCTTCTACCCCTGCTGCCCTTCTCTCTTTGCCATCTTCATCCTTGCTTCACCTCCAAGCTGTCCTTGACTTGCCATCTTCCCTTCCCCCCCTCTTCTTATCAGGTCTGAAATAAACCCAACAAGCCCAACCCCTGCCCACCTGGAAACACAAGGAGTTCTCCCAGAAAGACCCGACCTTGGCCTTCTGCATCCCAAAGGGCAGCTGATGGCAATGGGTTTTCACCCCTGTTCCCCTGGGCCTGGGCAGCAGGACGCCTCACGCTCTGGTATGTTTCAGAAATGGGGTTGTTTTGCATCTCAGTGCTATTGCTGGTCTGGTGCCTCATGAAAACAGCCCCAGTCAGATGAAACTTCTCCCGTGTTGATAGCCAATTTTGCAAATTCTTTTCGACTCTTGCCCACGGAAGCAGCAGATGGCTTCTGACCAAGAAGTCACTCCATCAATATAATGCTTAATGCCAGGGGATAAGTATTAAAATTGCTGCTTTACTATGCATCCTGGATACATAAAAAAGAGTTCACTTCATCACCTCAGAGCTCCCTTCACTTGCCACCTGGCGTCCTCCTCCTGTGGATCCGAGAGCTCCCGGATAAACTCAGTTTGTGTGGCAGCGTGATGGGCAGTGCTTGTGCTCGTCTGCAGCCTTCGATGCTGCTGCAAGTGCTTCCTCCTTTAATAGGTTCTCCCAGACAAGTTTTCTGTCAATATTCATATCCTAAACTTCTGGGTTTAAAAACATCTGTGAGTGTTATGGTTAGGTCACCAGGTCCTGTTGTTCTGCTGTTCAGGTATTGTTCTCAGGCTCTGCTAGCTGCTGGGTTAAGAAAAACACCTCCATAAATGAATTTATTTTCTTTATTTTCAGCAGGAAGACTTTTTACATAAATGAACATTGCCCTGCAGCATTTGCAATCCAGATGTTACTGTTTTGTGTTAATGAAAAAGGACCCCAAAGTGAATAGAGTATAAGGTGATGATATGCTAAAAAATAAAACCAAAGCCAGGAAACCAGTTCCTATACCTCGCACTGGCTGAGCTCTTAGAAATGCAGGAATAAAACAAAGTATAATAAGAAGGGAAGTGAAATGCAAATGTTTAATTTTTTTTTTCTTTGAATCATTCATTGACTGTACTTTGAAAAATAATCTAGACAAGGACTTTTATTTTTCTAAAGTTAGGATTTTTAAAGAGATTGTTCCAATGCAAAGCCATGTTACATTGCTAGGGAAAGACACCATTTTAGTCATCTCACTTACACTTGTTTTTAAAGGGTTGTGTGTGTGGGGAGTGATATTACTGGCCTGCTTTGGAAAGATCAAAAGCTTGAAAAGCTGTATCTGTTTGGCTGTGCCTCAGGTCCGTTTTTCCTATGTAATCTACTGTATATATATATGAGAGGCTAGGAAAGCGAGCAGGCAATGGAAGAGAGTCATTAGTAATAGCTGAGAACAGTGTTCAGTGCTGTGGGCTGAAAATAAGAAAAAGATTTATCTGCAAACAAGGAACGATGTTTTAACCAAAGGGGACGGTCGGGAAATGGGTTGTTGCAGGGGGGCCGTGGGTTTCGGCAAGTGAGGGATCCTGTAACATGTTACTGTACGTCGGGAGCTGCAGCACAGGTGTGCACCTCTCCACAGAGCATCACGTAGGGTTTGTGACTGATAACATGTGTTATGGACGTTTGTGTGCAATCACTTTTATTTGTGGAGCCGTGGTTTGCATCCCCGCGCCTGCTAGAAGGACAGCGCACGTGTTTGGCAGGCGCAGAGCGCGCGCTCCCTGCGTTTGGCTGACTTTACAGATTTAATGCCATAGTGCCAGCCATCAATCTGCCTCTTAATATATGGCTCACGGTGAATATTTCAGCCCTCACCCAGTCCCTGTCCGTCGTGCGGGAGCCCAGCAGATGGAGCAGTGCTCCTGTTCAAGAGGCTGCTCCGGGGGGAGGTTTTCATCGCGTTGGGAGAGGGGCCGGATCCAGAGCAGCGCTATGAAAGTCAATAGAGTTAAGCCGATCGGCCCCCTGTGCATCTATAAAATACAGAATAAAAGGTTCAGTATAAAAAATATATGTGAGATTGCCAATTTCCGTGTGTGGGGTTTTGTAATATATATGTAAGATTAACTGAACAGTTTATGTAGAAATATATCAGCTTTCCCAAACTTCATATGCTCTACTGTAGATTGTTTTTATCTGAGTTCTAATTTACAGTTAAAACTCAGACAAGGGCATATGAGAGTAATCCTTTTGATCACATTGCTATTTTATGATAACGATATACTTTCTTATTTTTAATAAAACTGTAGTAGGTGCTCCTAGCAGTATTCCCACAGCAGCAGCCATGAGCAGTGGCACAAACAAGAACAGAGAACCCTTCTCTCTCTCTCTCTCTCTCTCTTTTTTTTCCTTAATAAATAATTGAAGGAGAAAACAAGAAAAATATGGTGTAGGATCCAAACAATAAACAAACACCAGGGTCAGAAAGCAGGGCACATGCTTTCTTCTCCTTTAAACCTAACTACCCATATTTTTTTTTTTTCTTGCTGTGACAGAGAAATGTACTCAACTCTTTTTGTAGTGAATTGTATCTTGGAAAAACATTTTTATATATGGCAGTGCTGAGCGGTGTAACATTTTTAATGGTACATTTTCATCTGTGTTACAGTGGTGGAGCTGAGAGCTCTGTGAAACACAGCCCTGCCAGGTTACGTACTGTTGCGGCTCTGCCTGCCCTTAACCATCTGTGCGAATCTCACAGTTATTGCACCCAGGTAAGTCTGGAATAAAAGGGGCTAACATTTGGACCCTGCAAACTAATGAGAATTTAGTCCTTTATATGTCTTCTTGTCTCTTTATTGGCTTCGCTGTTGGTGCATTTTGTCATCTCCCATCTACCTGTGGACCTTGTGTCTTGCTGGTGCCTGTGCACCTCTGCTCGCTTCTCAAACTTATTTGCTCCAGTGCATGTCCTTTGGGCAAATACTGATTTCACCCTGTGAGACCACACTGCTGTGATCTCCTTCTGATGCATCCTGCTGTCCATTAGTCTGTCTCTCTGTCCAGGACATCCATTGTTCAGTGATAACACTGGATTTCAAAAGCATTAGAAGTAGTTAACTGCAAAGCAGACGTAACAAGAATGTAAATAACTTCCTCTGGATACAGGGATTTTACATTAGTGAGTCATGTATTTTTGGTGGGCTTCCCTTCATTTCAAGAGGGGTAAATTTGGCTACTGTTCAACCATCCTAGCTGGTTACACGAGGTAAGCAGTGTAAGTGAGCTTTGGGTTGCTGTGTTAACCATCCTGTATGTATTTCATTCATCAGCTGTCCTTCTAGCTTTGTGCCTGTATCAGGAAAAGTGCTCTGTCACATCATTCTATCCCTGTTTAAAAACTAACGGGAACAACTAAAATGCCTTAGCTAACAAAGAGATTTAAACTTCAGTTTGACCTCCTTAGCCAAGCAAAACAAAAACTGAGAAGGGATTAATTTGTTTTCTATGAGCACATCAAGGGGCAAAAACCCAGGTGGTGGGGAAGAGCTGAGGATAATGTTTGCAAGACAACAAAAGGGGATATATTTGTCATGAATTAATTTAGGGTGCTGAAAGTTTCCTTTCAGGGGAAGTTCCTGTTGGAGGAGTTCTGGGACATCGCCTTAGTAGGAACAGTCAAATAAAAGATCAGAGCTATCTTTTCAGTGGAGCATCCTCAGGACATGAGAGGGATTAGGGCAAGTCCTGCTGGGGCCTGGACACACTGGCCAGGGAGCTCTTCACAGTCCAACATTGCTGATTCCTATGCTAAGACCATTTAACGCTCTAGTTAGAATAACTCTGAGGTACAGAAGTGCACTTGCTGAAGATTTTTATGTCTCACTGTGTGCAGTTGTGGCACTCAGAATATTTATTTATTTTTTATGAAAGGCTCTGCATAAGGTTCGGTATAAGGTTTGGTACAGGGAGAAACTAAAATTAGTGGCATGCTGAAGATGGATGTACTTTCTGGGAGAGATGATCCAATTCTAGCATTGGTTGTTTCTGTGAGGATCCCTTTTGGATGTTTTATCAACCTTCTTCAAGATGTAGAGGCCACGGGAGCAGATAAGGCTTTGTTCAGAGGCAGTTCTCTGTGGTCTGCTGTTGGGCTGGCATTTGGTGCTTAGATGAAAGTGGCACCTCTTGCTAATTCCTCATTACTACAGGGTACGATGGGACAGAACCTCACCAGCCCATGCAGCAGTGGTGGCACTAGCCGGAGGACGAGGGGGCTGTTATGCTGTAAGGCAGTCGCTGCAGCAATTCAGCACGCACCGCAGCAGCGTATTCCAGCTTTGTGGTGCTAGAGTGGGGGTCCAATCTATCTGATCCATCTGTTGTCAAATTAATGTCCAAAGCTGGCTTTTGGATTCAGGTCTGTCACAAGGAACAGTCTGAGTGACAGCTAGGGGAAAGAATACAGAGATGTGAATTTCCTGCGCTATAATTCTTGAAGGCTAAAATAGTTGGTATTCATAGTTCAGCTCAGCTTTGGCAGGGCTCTCAGAAATCATAAGTTACACAAAGGAGGAACCATGTGTGCTCAGATACACTAGATCTTTTTTTTTTTATTTATTGTTATTATACTAACTCTTCATTTCTAAGTAGCTACATGCCAGATGCATGCCATTTCCCATTTCAGCTTACAACAGAATTTTAAATTATGGAAACACTTCTTGTCTGAACTTTGCCGAAAGGACATTGAAAGCTCCGTGAGCATTTCACGTCTCCCAGAGATGTAGTCCATAAACTTCCAGCACTTTGCAAATACCACAAGATCATATTTTATGTGATTATGAAGTTTGTGCACTTCACATTAGTAGTACTAATACCTTAGAGGAACAAAAGAACATTTTTAGCATTTCATTTGCATAATGGCTGAAGTGAGAATTTGTTCCTTGTTGAATAGGTACCCTGGGGGTCCTTTGATTTGCTGTAGAGCTCTGTATAGCATGGAAATAGCACAGGAGTTAGTACCTAAGCTCCATTGGTGCTACTTTCTGGCTTGTTGATGTCTTACGCCTCAAACTCCATTAACTTGCCACCTGCAGATGAGGTAGCTTCATGTATTCGTTTATAGTGATGCTGATTAGTCAACCATTAAGCACAGTGAAACCCATGACTTCAAGGCAAGTCTAAAGGAAGGCTGTGGACAGTGATGTCTTTAGCAGAACAGTGATGTGAGCCCTGGTGCGTCCTGCCTTTGCCTGGGGGACAGCTGGAATGACTTACCTGTGTTTGTGGGGGAGGCACTGTGTGTGCATCCCAGCCTGGGATCCTGCAGGTCTCCTTGTTGGGCGTGAGACACCAAAAATCCTGAGCCAGTGACTCTGATGGGCAGTGAGCAAGAGGAAATAGGTCTTATGGGGGAAACGCTGAGGAGCAGGGAACTGGAGGGAGTTTCTCCATCATGCAAGGCAGCACAGCAAGTGAGTGAGCCCTGAAGCCAGAAGCTGTTTAGCACAACAGCTGTCAGCGCAGGATCCCAGTGAGGTTGATGCTGACGGCCCTGGCGCTGTCCTCAGCTCTCATGTACCCTCCAGGCTTATCCAGTATGGCAGAGAGAGCTTTTGTCGGAAATGGGAATCTGAAAGCCTGTTTGGTGCAATAGGCTTACCACAAAACCATCCATGTCCTATAGCACGTGCTGACAACTACTTCTAGTGTGGAAAGAGGGGGCCCAATTTGCTAACCCTCGTGCAATAAAATCCCGTAAATTTATTCAGAACTCCTTGCTCCATCAAGGAATGCGGCATCTGACTCATTATTTTTTAGTATTTCACTTACTGCTTGACACTTGCAAGCCCAAAGAAGGGGGAATGTGTGTTGTGGTGACACAAAGGGAAAGTAATGAAAATTAAGTAGATACATTTAAAGAGAATTAGTTAAACTGTGCTTAACCTAAGTGTGAACAATCATTCAGAATTAGTGAAGTCTTCATTTGCTATAATTTACTTTGAAAGTGGATTAAGGTAAATTGAATTAAGGCCTCTTTAATTCCAAATAGAAGCATCTACATAGGGATGCAATTTAACTAATCTGTTCTAAGGGTTAATTTGAATAATGTACCCAGACCCATGAAAAGGGATACGGGGCAGTGCCTCAATATGAGAATCGTGTTTGCTTTTAAGATGGCCACGGGAAAATGTTTCAGAGATTCACAAAAGAGTCATTGGAGTTGGTTCCCCTATCCCAAGCCCTGCAGGGACTCTCAGACACCACGAAACTCTTCTAGGCAGCTCATCATCCTCAAGATCTGGGGCCTCTGGCACAGCTTTCTGAGCCTTTCTTCTCACTGGTCGTTTCCTTGGTGAGGAGTAATATGGCAATGGCTGTTAGTTCTTGGGGCTGTAACTTGAAAGGCAGATAGAAACTCAGAAGAGATACTTTTCAAGTGTTATTTAAAAAATCCAGCAACTTTTTAATGAACAAATTGTAAGACGATTATCATTAACCCTCTCCAGTTCCAGATCAGAGGCTAAATGCTTGTTTCTTTAGCCAAAACTTTCTATGTATTTCAACCCAAGACAAAACATGCAGGTGCAGTACCTATACTGCTGCAGACTCATATACTCTTCTGTGTCCCCCTTCCCCCCCCCCAAAGACTACACTTGTCTTAATTTCCTCTCAATTACACTCAGGCATTAACTAATACTGACTAACTACAGCCCAAAATAATTATTGCTATCTGTTCCCTTTGTAAATATAACTCCAGCACTGAGCTAGAAGAATAATGGCATATTTACAGAAGGCAGCTAATTAAATTGAGCTTCAATTGCTTTCAGTTTGCCAGAAGGAGCCATTTTCACAGCAAAAAATGTGTGCAAGCCTGCATGCTTACCAGGAACAACTCGGTATAACATAATTCAGAGTTCCCAAGACAAAAATTCAGTTCAAGACAAATTTACACTGGCAATAAAAATCTCATTAAGGAAGATATGAAGATCTCTCTACTACACCACGACAGTTAAAAGAGGTTATCATTTTTTCAGTTTATTTAAGGAACAGTATATATTTCATTGTTCCAGAGCAGCTGTAATTGCAAGTGTCTTTCAAACACTGCTTGCAGTAATGCATTTGTCTTATGACTGTAACTTCAGAACCTGCCCGTTGATGCATCTTCATTAGGACAGCAGAAGATGCTGGAGTCTCAAAGCTCTTCAATGTTCGCTTTTTCCCTATTTTTCCAACCCTGGCTCCTGCACTTTGGAAATTCTCCCTCGCCCCCATTATTCAACCACCTGCAAAGATTTCCTGTGGTCACAGTTTGTCTCCAAATGTTTGTACCCTCTTTTGTTCCTTTGAGATAAAACCATTCATGATAATTACAGAGCAGCAGTCCGTTGACAAATCAAACTTTGAAAGAACCATTCTTGTTGCAGCCTGTTGTTACCAGTCCCCAGGGCCTTTTCTGTTTTGCAAAAACAAAAATAAGGGGATTGTTTCAGATTTTTTCCCCTTCATAACAAAGAATTGTGTGTTTCTTGTCCCAGTGTTCAGATAAAGCCTGGCGCAGAGATTGTTATTTACAGTCTTCTCCATTGCAATAGTTCACTGAGTTGCTGGATGGAAAGCTGATTTTCCTCCCCCGCCTGCATATCATTCCTGAATTTGTTTTTATCTGTTGGAAGTAACAATTTGGCAGACATCAGCACTTTTCCCATGTTTAATTAATTCCTTTAATTTTCTGGTAAATGAGAATAATGGGGCTTAATTTTGCTATTTATGTAAAATTGATTGGTAATTATGGAGATCACAGGAGATTTGGCTTTACAAACCAAAATTAAGTGACCTCTCAGTGAGGATGACTTGGCACGTCTCCTTCACTCGTGTGAAAGCAGAGATGGCATGGAAGCAGATGTCACTAAACTGCCTCTAGGTTAAAGGAAGACAAAATATGGAAATTTGTCATTTAAAAATATATTACCTGAATGGAAACTAGTACCGAGAATGAAACATAACCTGCTGTAGGAGACCATTCCTAACAGATACAGTGCTGTTTTTCTTTATTTATAAAGACGTGACACTGTCGTGCCTCAGAGGACTGAGGAGCAGGGGAGAAATCGGATAAATCGATTGTAAGGAAAGCTTGAGCTTGAAGCAGAGCTGGGGTTGAGGATACCTGGCTTCAGTTTCTTTTTCTGCCACAGATGACTTTTATGTGCTCTAACAAGTTTTCTTTTTTTTTTTTTTTTGTCTTTTTCCTCTGCTGCAGCATCAGGTTTATAATGCTTCTGGTCTGCTTTGGCTCATTTGAGTGCCAATGCTTGGTGGAAGGATTTATCAGGAAAATGCTGTACCAGAGCTAGGCTGGAGACCTCTGTGTGCCACTGGAACACAGATGGCAAATAACATCGTAAGACGTGAATCAGCATCCGCTGGCTTGTGGTTGTCTCCAGTTATCCAGGACCTGGTGGGACAGAGGTGCCTTAGGTGAGCTTTCTCCGTCCCAGCTCTGCTGGTAAGTTTGCTTTGAAGAGATCTGGACTTCAGTTTTCACAGTGAGCAAGACTGCTCCTTCCCCTCCGAGCAGCTCTGCTGGTGCTGCTGTGAGCCTGCAGGCTGGGCTGGCCACCCCTGGCTCCCCAGCTGCTGCTGCTGCTGCTGCTGCAGGTCCTGTGCTGGTGCCAACACCCCCATGCAGCCCCCTGGCTGGGGATTTCGGCTGGGCTAAGGCTCCGGGATGAGACCCAGTGGGCTGGACTTAGCAAGAGAGAAGAGCTTTTGTTGGCCTCTGTCAGAAATGCCATGTGTATTTGCAGGGAGTGGGACAAGCTACAGGGCTTCTTTGAATTTAGCTTCAAAATCTAATTTCAAAGGCAACCACTTGCAAATTTCCAACTGTCTTTTAGTCTTAATGTTGAAAGCCCCTTGCATTCCCCCAGTGGCAATGCTCAGCAGCCCTTGAAATTATTTCCAGCATGTATCTTAAGTTTCAGAAGAAGGAAGCATGGGGAAAAAAGACAATCTAGATTCTCCTCAGTGAAGCTGCATCAATACTTGGCTGATCTGTATAATGCTAAGCACAGCGAAGCAGAGCTGAGCTACCAGTTGCTAGCTAACGAGAGGATTAGCTATGCCTGCAGATGGGCTGGCATAACTTAAGCGAGAGGGCAAGTGTGTAGAAAAGTCAAACTCAGACTCCGGGGGAGGGTGGTGCTGCTTTTCCTCTGAAGAGCATCCTCTGCACAAACAGTGGGCAGGAAAGCAGAGCGAAAGCAGTAGTTTGGCCGGGGCTTGATGAGTGTTTTGCAGTGAGTCAGTGCAGCTTTGCTTAATGTTTGTTACTACTAATAATTGTATTTATATTCCTGGCCAGCCCAAGTACTCAGAGGTTTATATGTGATAATCAAATCCAATCAAAATGCATTCACAAGCTCTCAAGTAGGATCCATTTAACAAATAGCATCCTCCAAGGTGGGCTGGAGAACAGGGAAATCAAGGGCATTAACAGCAAAGAGCTTTCAAAGCCAAGAACTAACATAATAGTGCCTTCTGTTGATCTGGGGAAGGGCTGGGGTAAGAACCCAGCCTGGGTGCAGGAGGGGACAGGTGCTGTGGTACCAATTGCTGCCCAAAGCCTCGATCCCTGGAGGACCAGCCTGGCATGATCCACTGGGTGCTGAGCAGCAATGTGGGACCTTCAGGGCAGGACTAGACCCACACACCCCTATTTCCATGATTTTATCTAGAATCAGTGTTCAACAAGCCCGTGTCACCCCGTGAACCCTTCTCAGTGCTGATGTGATCCTGAATTTCCTGCAGTTCCTTTGAGGTTTCAGATGATTCAAAAGGAATTATCTGCTTCAGAGAGATCTTTGTCAATTGTTTTAATAGCCTGGAGAGAAAACTATTTGATCCTGCACTTAAATGTTTACATTTAATGGTTGTTTTAAATCTTCTGCTTATGTTGAAACATAAACCATTGCCATGCCACTGTAAAAGATGAACAGATTTTCCATCTTTTTAAATACAGAACAGAAATGTTTGCTGTTTATTTCTGCATTTTCTGCATGATGTTTGACATTTTTTCCATCCTTATCTATTATGAAATCTGCAACCTTGCTAGGATTTAATGACATGCTATTATATTACATTTCCATATTTGTATTATTCTACAAGTCACAGAACTTCCATTGATTCTCTTAGGTTCCTTTTTCAAATTGTCTGCTCTCCCTTGTTGCTGATTTATGCTCCTTGAGAGCAGAGCCACTATTTTTCCCTTTGTGATTGAATTTTTAAATGTTTTATACAGTTCTAATTTAGCTGCATATTTTTCCTTTTCAACTTATGAAACCTGCTTTCATGATTGTAGATATTTATTTATTTATTTTACCTCCTAGGCATGATTTGCTCACACTTTATTTGCCTCAAAAGCATTCTCAGTTTCTGTTTTGGCTTGTCTGTTTTTCAGAATATCAGCAGCCAGCATTAATGGTCAAACTCTCATCTGCACAGAAAGAAAGAAAAGTGGTTGTGAAACCATGATGAATATTTAGGTTGGTGATTCGTTCTTTTTATCTTTTTTTTTTTTTTTTTCATCCAGGGAGACTGACTGCTGAACCACCTCAATGTATCTGCTGTACGTTTTCTGTTAAAAAATACCAGCTTCTTAAGTGTTTCCTAAAGTTGGGCGCCTGTGGTAATGTAACTTCTTCAGCATATTATGGTAGGTGTATTTCAGCAGGTCTGGAGGGGTCTCAGAGTGATGGCTCTTAATGCGCCGTGGTAGGATCCTATACTAACTGGGTCTTAAATTTATAGACAAGCCTATAATTCTGTTTTCTTTGTGTTTAGGAGGCAAACACAGCAGTGTGAGTCAGGACAGAGCAGGAATTACAGCAGAGGGTGTCTTGATAGAGATGTAAAAGGTGCCAACTCAGTATAGGACCAACAAAAGCAGCTTACTCAGGAAGGAGAGGGGTCTAGAGTCACACCGAGACGCTTCAGCTGCTTTTTGACCCACGGGCAAATCTCCCTCAGGGGCTGGCAGGTGGGAGATGGACCCCTCAGAGAGACCATCAGCTGCTCCAGAGGAATGAGATGAATCTTCAGGTACTGCAGTAAGCAGAGCCCAGGGATGTTGCTGCCTGGGGTTTGGATTTTGTCTGTGCAGGGCATAGCTAGCTGCTCGCTGCTGCTTTCTCACAGCAAGGGGAGCGATGAGGAGGTTGTGATTTAAGGACCTGTTCCGTGGGGTAAGCTGGGTTAAGCAGGGCAGGATTGGTCAACCGTAAGAGCTCATGGTGGTGGAAATGAAAGAGAAAATAATAATTGCAAATAGCAGGTGAAAGCAGTTGAAATTAATTAGAACTGCAGCATGAGGTGAAGATGCAGACAGCTATGCACTATGCTGTATATAACTACCTGCTGATCACCACCACCTCTTTGTTTGTCCACAATTCCTCCAGACAATCATACCGCTTTGCTTGAGGAGTAGGAGGAACAATTAGATTTTGGCCTCAGAGAGAAATCCTCTTTAACTTGAACAAGTAAGACATTTATACTGCTTATTCTATGCTTTTCATATGCTTATTGACTGTTAGTTTACTATTTGACAAGTGAAACCAAGAAGATATGATATTATTTTCCCTTTTCACATTTTTTTTCTATAAATTTATATTTAAGGGCCCTACAGAAAACAAGTTTCCCCCCTATTGTTCTTGTTATTGGCATTATACATAGATAAAACAATCTAAGAGAGTATTTTTCCTAGTTAGGCAGAGCAGAGATACAATGTACCATAGGCACATCTGTCAACATGATACCCCTGCCTGTCTTTATTTTTGCAGTTTGCTTGTGGTCCATTTAGAATTAGATTACGACTGATTGGTTCCTGCATTCAAACTACTTCACACAACGCTCCATCCACTGGCATATAAAACAAAACTGAGGCGACTGGAAAGCCTGAGGGACCAATTCCAAATATCACTGTGCAATAAAACCTGTATTTTCTTAATTTTTTATTGATTCAGCACTCATTCTCCTGTAATGCTGCTGCAGTAATATTAAAACCCAGTGACTGACAGTGGCATCCCATAGAAGTGATTTAAATAGCAGTACCGGGGAAGAAAGTAGGCTTTGTTTTTGCAGCAATTTTGCTCAAACTGGCCCAGAGGATCTCCCTTGCAGGCAGGGAATATACTATGCACCTTTTCCCCTTTGAAATACATCTTCCTTATTTCTGCCAAACCTGTACCGTGCCTGTGAAGTCAACAGATTTCCTGCTGCTAGCACTGCTGGGTGCAGCCTGCAGCCCTTAAAAGCAAGCATGAATATTTGGTTTGTACAAGGGGACTGGTTATTTGTGTGGGGTAGGGAAATGATGTTCAAATGCAAACCCCAGACTGCTCTTCATGTGATATACAACATAAAACAAGTGAAAAAAGCATTCCTGTGAAATGCAAGAGTTTGGCTAATTAATAATTGCAAAATGTGTGCTGCTTGCAGGTGGGAATTTGAAAGGACCTCATGAGGTCTGGATTCACAGAGCCAGCCAGTGAAGTGGGAACTGGGTGTGGGAACTCCTTGAAGAGCCTGGAAATCCCGGCCTGCCCGTGGGAAATGGGATGGGATGGAGATTTTGTTATGTGTTATAAACCTCCGGAGTGTGCAGCACTGTGCTGACAGGAGGTATTTCTCATTCCCTGCTGCCTGTGAGGCTTTTGGTTGGGGAAGCAGGGTATTCCCAGAACTCTAGCATGGGTTTCTGCTCCCTATAGGCATGCACAAATGAATGAGAAGGCTAAAAATGAAATAAAGCTGGTAAGAAGATATATGGGAGCTCCAGAGGCTGCTGGATGGTAACTGGTTTCTCTGTCAGAACAAGTTAATCAGCACTCATAAGTGTCTCTGAACCATAAAAAAGCCATGGCCCAGGGTTTGTTTCTGGCCTGGGGAGATGGTAATGGAAGCAGCCTGGTGTGGTGGTTCCCCAAGGTCTGGCACAGATGATATTTCATGTTGGGGCAGATATAAAACTGTAATGTGTTTTGGGCCCCAAACTTGGAAACAAAAGCCAGAGAAAGTTTGATCAAAATTGTCTCCGTTGCAATGCACTAGCCCAGAACCAATCACAGAAACTAAAATTTGATTACATGCAAGCCTGAAGTAACCCAAAATTGTTCAGTGCAATTTGTGGAAGAGGACAGTGGCCGAGCATCTGTAGGGTCTGAGTGCTAAGACTAAAGCTAAGGGCCATCCCCCTTGGCACATCCTGATTGTGAAACAACTCAAATCTACCCTAAAAAACGAGAAGCTGAGCTCTTATCCAAAACCAGCACCTCTGCAGCTGGGGGTGGAAGCGACCCACTTTGATTCTAAGTGATCATTTCATTTGCTTTGCAAACTCTGCTTGTTCTTGATATCAGATACTGACTAAACGTGAAAAAAAAGGTGGCTCGGCCCTCGGCTGAGTGGCACAAGCAGCCCTTGAACTGCAGGGACACACAGGCATCTCTCACTTGTTGCAAGGCGACTTGGAGCTGAAAACACCACGATTTCCAGGGGTTTCCCATCCCCACGGGGAAATTTTTCACCCTGGTCCTGGCGAGGGACCAACGCCCCATCCCCTCACTGCTTCCCAAAGCTGCTCTCTGAGCTGTAGCTCAGCACTTGTTTTCTGTTGACCGAAGTCAGGCAATACTATTGTTTGGGTGTGATTCAGAATGAATATTGAGTGTGCCTCTAAGATAAAGTCATTATTTAGGAGCTCATTAAAGTACTGGCCTTGAAAAAATTTCCCACTGCTAATATCCTCTTCCATCACTGTGTCAAGGATCGCGGCTAGTTTAGAAAAAGAGCTGTGGGCTAGTGGTGCTGCTGTAGCACCTCTCTCCTCCTACCTGGGGGATGCTTACTTCTTTAAGCTTAGAGCTAAGAAAGCACCAGGTGTTAACATGAGCTGTAAATTGCTTATTTAGCAATAGTCCCTCTGCAAAGTCCCTCAGCACCCTCATTTCCAGAAAAGACCCTGAGGCTCTCTTCTCTCTGCTCCCAGAAGGTAACTTGGGCAGAAATGAGTTTCTGGGCTTCCCAGGAGTGAAGTGCTTCCTTGCGGCACTGCTGTGGTTCCCTGGGTGAAGGTTCTCAAAGTTTGTTGGCAACCAGCAAGGTTTTTGGCTTGTCGTGGCTAGGTTCTGGAGGACAGCAAGTGTCCGTGCTGGAGAGCCGGGCTGCAGCCTGCCTTCTCTCCAGATGCTGTGCAAAGTCGTGCTTCAGCTTCAATAAATACTAATTTGCACTAATGGCATTTAATCCTCTTCAAACCATAATTTACAGTATCAGATTATTATCATAATATCTGATCTACAGTTCTTAATGCTTTATTGTTATCCCATTACAGGGAGGTTCTGCTGGCACTGCATATTGTCTATTTCTCTTACAAATGTTCTACAGAAACCTTATTAATTATTAGTCCCATAAAACACCTGTTAATGTTACCATTTTAATAAATCTCCTTCTTAATTAAATTAGGTGGTTCTGATAGTAATCCTCTAATGTCCACTGCCTTTCTGTTCTCATCACAGTCTGATTGTACATTGGGAAGCAGTGCTCAATTATAATTGATGTAGGACATAACTCAGAACCAAATTATAACATATAAAGCCATATGATCATTGAAGAATATAATAGATCTTCACACTAAAGTGTCATTTGGATTGATTGGTGCTGTTTCTAGAGCCTTGTTAGAGGTGAGAAAAGGCTTAATTCAAAAGGACTTTTTTTTAATTTTCTCTTTCTCTCTCTCTCTCTTAATCTCATGCACTCTATTCTCTTCTTGATGCACAGCCTCTAATTCAGCTACTTTGGTGTAGAGTTCACAACACCTACTTTCCCAATTGCGTTTCAGTTCTAAAGCCGATCTTTTTTTTTTCTTTTTTCTTTTTTTTTTTTTAATTTTGTAAAGGCAGTACATGATGATTTTATTTAATGATTTAATAAAACTTTTCCTCCTGAGATAGGTGCAAGAAATCTTGCTGATCTATTACTGCTGCTACCCAAGCATGAAAGTACAGTTATATATGATACAGCAATACTGAAGCTATAAGCAAAAAATTAAAAGCGGATAAGAACTAAGATCTTACCCCAGCTGGAAAGTTGGGTAGGCACCAGGAAGATTTCCTGCAGTAGGGCAAAAGCACTGCTCACTTGGGTCCAGGTCAGTTCCTCTCTACGAGGGAATGCCTTAGGGGAAACCTGTGATGTCTGGGCACCTCGTGGTCTTACTACTTCTTCTCAGCCTTGGGAGTGGGAATGTCCCATGTTTTACGGAGGTAGTGATGGCTACTTATCTCTCAGGACACCCTAGAGCAAACAGCGGAGTTTTCCCAGTGGTGAGATTCTGACTGTCAGCTCTCCAGATCTTCATTGCCACTGGGGAAAGCCTCTTGATATTGCTTCACTGCCAACCTCCCCTCCCATTATACTCATTTGCTTTCCCCATGTCAGCTGCAGTCATTTATTGTCCAGAAAAGCAACACAGCAAAATGAATGTGTGGTTTTAATTGATTTTAGCATAGCTCAGAAGCTCACTTTGCAGCAGTTCCTCCTCAGAGCCTCCCCCTTGCCCTGTGCATGTCTGCTCCCACCCTTTCCCGTCCTCCCATTTGCTGTGGGCTTTAGTATCTGGCCCCCAGTGAACCTAGTTTAATGCCCTCCTCAGGAGAATATTGGCTGTTTCTTGCCCCAAAACGACGTTATGGCTACTTTCAAGATGATCTGATGCTGTTCAAAACCAAACAAAACGATGTCCTCCCTCTGCCCTTGCTTTCTTCCTTTTAAAACTGAATTGCCAAGCAAAACTTGTTTGAAGAGAAAAAGCTGTGAGTCTCATTTGGAAGACGTCAAAGTGAAATATTTTGAGATTTTAGAAATGAAACATTTTAGTGTGTTTGGATTATGTGCCTTGTGTTTCCACCTCAGTGGATGTCTTTTATTGATCCCCCTCCCTTTTCCCCTGCCGTTTGCTGGTAGCTTGCTGAAACTGTGCTGTTTGGATGCCTTCTGCAGTATCAGCTTTGGCTGCTCATTTCGGGCAGGGCCTGGGAAGGGACAGATGATGATGAGGACTTCAGTCTTGCGTCACTGTAAACCAGAAAGAGTTGGAAATCTATGGAAAATGTCTGTGAAAGATGGACTGCTAAGGGAGTGGGTGTCACACAGGTAACGTGTAGGCGCTTGAAAAGCCCCCTGAACAAAACGAGGAGCTGGTTCAGTACATCTAACAAAATTGAGCCTTTCTCTATCATTTTAATAGTGCATGAACCACAGCCACTGCTTGTTGTGGGCTGCAGAAACTTGTGAGGAGCAGATCGTGCAGCTGAGGCCTGCAGCAAAGCACCAGCTCCCAGGGCCCACGCTGGATCTTCCTTTGAGAAAGAGGTGATGCCCATTTCCTCATCCCCTCCGGGCTCCGAGAGGAAGATCCCCCATTCACTCGCAACACAATGTGCTAATAGACTGAGTTTCCTGGAGCCGAATGCTGCCTGCCCCAGGTCAGTGGAAGCTCTTCCATCTCTCCTGCTTTTGCTGTCTGAGAGGAGCCTGCGGCGTGGCACCATGCAGGGGGGCATCCTCCGAGCTGCCGAGCCGGCGTTGCTAAGAGACTCGGCCTTGTGGAGGAGCAACAGCCATTAACTTGTTGGGAGCGGAGAAGGAACCGGGAATTAAAGTAATTTGAAAACACTTCTACCTTCATACCTTAATTGCGAACAGAGGGAAATTAGCCTGAAATCTGGGGTGTTCTGGTTACTCTTGCAATGCGGCTGCTCTAATGGGTTTCGTGGACGTTTCGCAGTGGGGCTGCAGCTGTGGGTAATTACTGCCGTCCTCGCTCTCTCTCGAGGCACGTTTAACCTGCGCAAAGTGTGGCAGAGCCCAGTGTCTGCTTGGTCCTGCCTCTGCTCGATCCACAGAGATGCTCGGATACTATTAGCTGGTTAAATGTGGTGATGCTTGGAAGCAGCGTGTGGCCCAGCCTTACCGAACTTTGGTAGATGGAGCGTGTCTGCTGAGCTGTGTTGCTGCTTGAGAGAGGTGATGCAATAGGAGATAATGCATTTACTGTCTTGGTTTCAGAGCATTTTGGGGAAAGTTGCACAACTCAGCTGGGAGAGGGGAGGCAGGGCACGGAGTCAGTCATGTCCCAGGCACACTGCCCTTTGCGCCTCACCCTCCTCAATTCTTTGGACCGTTTAACATCATAAAATCGTGTTTGTGGGCCCTTTGCAAGAAACAGTGTGTGACTTCAGCCTTGGGAGGCCTGATCCTGCCCAGCAACACTCCGGGGACAGGGAAGCTTGGGGGGGGGGGGGGGGGGCGCTACGTTAGCATCCCCTCTGCTCTGGCCAGGGCAGCGCAGTGCACAGCTGAGTGGTGCTGTGCAGTGAGGTGCTTGTCCTGCATCCTGCGCAGAGACAATCGCTTGCTGCATGTCAGCGGCATGTAGTGGAAAATTTATGTATGATTTCTCGCTGTTCAGACTGAGCAGAAATGCCATTCTGTGAGAGAAGTGGGCCTCCACAGAGCTGAATGGCTCAAAGAATAGGCCCTATCAAGGCTGATAATCTTCCCTAGTGATAACGCAGTGGATTATACAGCGATTGGATGTTGAGAGTACACTGACCTTAATCTCCCTTAACTTTGGTTTTCTCTCCCATCAGATAATAATGGAGAAAGTACAACATGTGCCATAGAAGATTACACACATCCTGCCACACTTCACAGATGGCTGATACAAAAATCAGAGACAATGCTAAAATAATTAAAAAGACCACAAAAATAAACCAGTGCATTCAGCTTCTTTGTGAGGCTGTGGCTAAGGAAACTGAGCCAGCCGGCCTGAAATGCACAATATAAATGTAAGCAGATCTTATTAAGATTCTGTGTGGCTGTTAAAGCATCCTCAGCCATTGCTCCAGCTTAGCGTCGCTACTAATGGGGAAGAGAGGAAGAGATTAGTTTAGGCTACTTTGAGACAGCACAGATACACGCAGGAGGCATTCTCTGTTGCTCGAACTTGTATTTCACTGACCTGCTATGTGACAAGAGGAGTGCCAAAAATACAGAAGAGTTGGCACATAAAATCCATGTCTACTCTATCTACTCTGTCAAGGCTAAAAAAAAAAAAGTCCTGAATGAGCCTTAGAGAGTCAACAAATCACTAAAATAGCAGCTAAAGAAGGAAGTTCAGCACGAGTTCAACTCATTAAAATTCCTGCTAATGTATGCTCTTGCAAACCAGTGGGCTGAGCGTGATTCTGGCGAGCGGAAGGATGCGTGTGAACTCGTACACAAGTAGGAAACGGACAAGGTTGATGTGACTGACCTTCAGCACTGAAGCCTGATCGTTCCTGTCATTTGACATGGTTATACGGGAAGAAAAGGTCAGTGGTGCACCTCCGAGCTGGAGATAGTGAGAAATCAGCTTTCTGCACAGCTTTTTTGGGCAAATCCACAGCTGTGTGCAGAATAGTGTGGTGTATTGATGTCTCATACTTTTGGTCATGCTACATGAGGTCCCAAAGGGGAGGGCAACTGGGCGAAGGAGTGGCTGTGGCAGAGTATGAACATAGGTTGTTCATTTAGAAAGCACCTGTAACTAATGGCGATTCTCAATTAAAAAGCAGATGAGGCCTATGAACAATGAATATATTCCTTTTCTGTTCTTCCATGCAGCCAATGTGGAAAAAAAGGAGACTTAAATCTCCTATCTGTACCTTATGTACATTTCTCATCAACTCCAATGGGAGTTTTGCTGAAGAAGTGCAAAACAGAGCTGGTAACTTTATTTCCATTTACTCAATAGTTCTGAGATTGAAAACGATAGAGACTGGGCAGAAGAAATAACAGGGGCATCTCATATCCATGTGTCGCTTCATTAAACATCTGAAAATGGCAATGAAAAAGCAGAGATTGCAGAATGAGATTTCCAGACAGCAGGATGATAGCATAAAAGACTCTGTCCTCTGCTTGTACAATACACATGTGGTCAGAAAAATAAAGGCAGCAAACTATCTTACTGTACAATAGATGAGAATTTTCATAGCTGCTATTTTGGATGCACAGGAAGTAGAAAACTGTTTTACACAAGAGAGACACTTGTTAACTTTGGGTATGTGATATGTGAATGTATAACTGAGATAAAAAAATCACGTGGTCTTATCCTTCTCCTTGACAGGAAATATTTGCATTCAGAAGCTCAAGAACTTAACATTGAGCAGCTAAGGAATATATGACAAAATATTGTAATGCTAACTGACATTGTGTGCAGGAAAATTAGTCTTTACAAAGCTTGTTATTTGCCTTTGTTGCTGTTTTAAATAGAAAATATTTGATTGAGCTTTGCTCCCTGAATATGGTGAAAGGAGTTGGACTCAATGATCCTTATGGGTCCCTTCTAACTGGGGATATTCTATGATTCTATGATTCCATTCTATGAAAAAAGTGACTAAGCCACATGTTTCTGCAAAACTGCCCAAAGGTGCGATGGTTCCTGAAGGCAGGGTTGCTCTTCGGACCTCACAGAGCGGTGGCCATGGACAGCAGAGCAGTCCTCCCATTTTCAGACCCCTCTTTTGGAAATCGTATCTTCCAACATCTCATCTCCTTTCTGAACTGGAGAGATGGGGATGAAGCAATCGTGTGCTTCAGTAAGCCTATACGGGTCCAGGCCTGAAGGATTTCTGTTTCTCCTTGCTCGTGCTTTTTGCTAACAAAGGGCTTGTTGTGAAAAGCACCCTGCAGCTGAACTGGGTAAATGATCTTCATAGGAATCAAGGTTGGCCGAGCTGCGAGGAGAGCGCTGGGTGACTCTGGGCTCAGGTCCAAAGTCTTTGAGGAGCCCAGCAGAAAGTCCTGGGCCCGGAAGTGGTCCCGCTGCTCCTAGATATGCACAAATGGCGTCTGCTCCCAAACTGCAGCTCCCTGCACACCTCCTTTTGTTTATGTTGGCTCTGACATTAGTGACGGAGACGGAGTCCCCAGGGGTTCCTATCCTTGCTGGTGGGGCCCTGCTGGTGGCACCCAGGCAGTGGCTTTGGGCAGGTGGTGGCACCAGGGTAAAGGAGGTGAGGTGGGACATCTCAGTCCCTGCACTAACACCCAACCTGACAGCCCGGCGCTGCCGCTGGAAAGTAGCACACAGCACAAGCTGCAGCCTCTGGAGTCTAGATGCTTTACAGCCTGAAGAGAGCTGTGCTCCCTAATGGACACACGCCGGGTTTTCAAGCATCTGTTCATCTTCTCCTGGTTGTCTGCGACTGAGCCCTTGTTCTGAGGAGTGCTGTGCTCTCCACTGAGCCCCAGAAGCGGCTCCTCCAAACTTGCTTCATTGTGTCTGTGCCCGTTGCTTGGCGCTTGCAGGGTGAAATGGAAGGCAGCGAGAGTGATGGTGATGAAATGATCAGCGAGAGGAACCTGAGCTGAATTTTGGCAGGGTAATTAGTGGTGCTGGTGGCTTTGAGGAGAGTAAGGGTTTGTGCGTTCTTCTATTATCTTTGTGGCACTGGGGGAACGCTGGGCAACTCCCTCCTGATCCTTCTCTAATTAAAAGTTCTCTCTGGGCGAGGACTGGAATACATGAGGAAGCAACAAACTGAACGCTGCGAGGTCCCTGCTCTGCCTCTCGCGGTGGGGCTGGCGAGGAAATTGCCCCTTGCCTTCTGCAAGCAGCAGTTAGTGGTGCTTTCAGCAGCAGCTGGTCTCCCTCGCAGACGAGATGGCTGACTGTGGGGTTTTCTGCCCCCGGCTGCCCTTTAATGTCAGTGAGCAGCCCGTGGGGTGCAGGAACCATCCCAGGAGCCAAGGCAGAAGTGTGCTGAGGGTGGTAGGGCTCTGCTAATGCTAGGTCAGGAGAGGAAAAGGAAAGGCATTGAAGGAAGAAACTGCAGCCCTGGTGTGCTGGAGGTACTGCAGCCCTCCTAGGGTGGCTACGGGAGAGCATCCCAGGGGTATGACCCGGGGATATAATCCCTGCTCCCAGCTGAGCTCCTCAGCACAGGACAAAAAACCCATTCACTGAGGCAAATCACACACACACAAATGGGAAATGCTTCGGGTTGATCCTAAGGGATGTTTTGGAAGTTTTCTCTGAAACATCAATATCTTATTATTTTCTTAAAGGCTTGGTTAGAATGAAATGGAAAAGAGAGTCTGTTTTCCTGTAGATAGGAGACAGTTTTTGAAAGTTTTAGTTGTAAGTAATTTTGTTTTGAAATTAGATTTCAAAAGGTGCACCCCCAAATGCTAAAAGAATGTCAAAGTGTATTTTATATATTTTTTTTTGGTTTAAAGATTGGGATTTTTTTGACCTGACCAAAACAACTCAACAGTTCAATAGCATTTCAAAATACTCAAGTGAATCCGAATTTGCACATTCTAGAAGAAAATATTTCTTTCCAAAATAATTCAATAAGTTCTCCATTGCATCACCTCCTGGTCTGTCTTTGTGTTAGGAGGGAGGTTTGTTCCTATCCTTCCAATACATTTTTTTTACTTTAATAAGTAAAACTCATGCATAGTGTAAACACACCAAAAAGCACACGCCCTATTGAATTTTCAGAGATGAGTATTTTAAATCCAGCCTTTCCCAAAGCTCCAGACATGCATTATTTACAATGGAGAATAATAATGTAACAAAGCTGTATTATATTAAAATTGGTCTGTAAAATATTACGATTATCATTTTTCGTAGCTTGACTTAAGGTGCACAGTTTATATAAAACAATATGAATTATTTTCTGTTACAAAAAATTATTCAGTGTGGGCTCTGTGTATTACAATTATTAATCTTTCTATTTAAATGCAAATTTTTTCTTTCGACTGAGAGCTAAAGATACTTTTTATACAACTAATAAAACACAACTTTGATCTTCTGATCCCTCATCAGGGAGATGGCTTTCTCAGTTGTGTTTGGGATGTCTCTGCCAGAACGCGTTGTTCCTTTACAGCAACGATGCTTTCTTCATAAATACGTTGAAAATTGCTTCCTGTTAGAAATGAAATATTCATTTGTACAGCAAGGTATTACTTGGGAAATCCTCGGTTGCTTTGCTTTTGTAGCAAGAGAAAAGAGCTAAAAAGAGTAGTGTCCTTTTTGTGGGCATATGCAGTGCCTGCAAAGCAGGAGGGTGGTTTATCCTTAGAAAGTCCTGCTTTGAGTCCTAGTGGGTTTGCTGCTCTGAGAAACTTTAAATCAAGATTTCTTCAAGCAGGTTGGTGTCAGCCTGTATGGGGTCTGGTGGTGTGGCTCTCTCCTGCTCTCCCCAGCTGCAGAAGGGAGGTGGAAGTGGCCAGGCTGGACTAGAAGGAGACTTCTGACGTTTGGTCACTGGGAGCTGCCTGTGTTTTTTTGCAGGTCGCACCAAATGTGAAAGAACACTGCAGCACTCGAGGAGAGAATTAACTCGTAGCTATCAGACAGCTCGTGTCGCGAAGCAGAAATTACAGCCATTTATGTGATTTCAGGCTAATTTCTGCCAGTACTTGTTCTGGTAAGTACTGCTACTACCCTGAGTAGCTCCGAGGAAGGCTTCTTTAATAAGGTTTGTAGTGTCTGCCTTGCAGTTAACCTCCTTTACTAATGCTGGTGAAAGCTAGGTGGCACCTCCATCTTCCAGCCTTGCCTATGCAGGACTCCCCCTTCCATGTTCCAAGAAATGCCATGTCCTGCTGGCGGAAATTCGCCTCATTTTCTCCCAGGTCTGGCGTGGGCATGTTTTCCTCTGGCCACTGGACGCCCCTTGGTTTTCCATGTTAGTTTTGGTCTGGGTAACCCAAGGTGGGAGCTTGGCTGCTCCAGCCAGTGGAAGTAGTAATTGAAAAGGGTAAAGCAGGGAGCGGTGTTATAATTAACTGGCCGCATTAGGCGTTTTACAGCACTGACACCTCACAAGAGTGGAAGTTTAATGAGAATGGAGAGAGGCTCAAAAGCAATCCATTTTCCTGGTAAAGAGTGTAATGAAGGTGTGAAATGATGCACAGCTAACTAAACCTGTCCGTAATAGCCTCTCTGTTATAATGTAGCAATCTGACAGACTTTAGAAAAAAAAACAAGGCGATGTGTGTGTATATATATATAATATATATATTCATTTCCTTACAGTGCTAATGTAAGGTGTAGTACAGTTTCACTGGGTGTGCCACATGTAAGTCAGGTGTTGAAATGTGTGAAGAACTGCTTTAGGAACCAAACCACTCGTCTGCGACGTGAAGAGCAGCACAACCCGAGGTGTGTGCCTCAGAATCAGGCCCCACAGCGAGTCCCAGGGCCAGCTCTGCTGTGGCACAGCCTGTGCCACTGCGACCCGCCTGCAGCCTGCCCACTACCATCCTGCAGAAACCTGTGGTGAATTCCTTGCAGAGCTGCCAAGGAGGGGCTGGGAAATTAGCATCAAGGTATTTTCTGACTGTTTGCTTGAAAAGATGCCGTGTCTTTGATCATTAGTTTGAAATTCACTGGTAGCAGCTGTAACCAGTGTACTTTGCACAGCGAAACCCTGCAGTCTGTCACTGCGATCACATTTCTCCGCCTTCATTTGCAAGTAAAGCACCAAATCGGGGGGGTGCAGAGGGAATTGGAGTGAGTGTGGCATCTACGGGGCTGCTGGTAGCAGGTGGGAGTGAGCGGCCCTTGGAGGAACCCGGTGCTGCCCTGGCAGCACCTCTGTGCAGCACCCGTGTGCTCCCCCGGCTGGGCAGGGGCTGAAGGACAGAGTCTGGGAAACACCAAGCATGCAGATGAAGTATAAAAATGGAGATAAACACACTGTTAGTTGTAATCAAGGCGTAAATACCCAAGCCAATAAACTGCAATGTGCGCAATTACTTTTACTCTCTGAGGCAGTCTCCATCACTTGTCAGGACTTGCATGATATGGCTGAGCCTTTGCATAGCTGCTCTCAGTACAGAGCCTTCGTTTCCGAACTGCCAGTGTTTTGCATGTGGCAGATGGTGGAGGCTCGTCAAGCGTAATTGTGGAGCATCGATGCTCCAGCTCTCCTGCAGGGAGCATCGTACCCTGATGGGCAACTCAGGAACATCAGGATCCTTTCTTTTGAAGATTTCAACCATATGATATATGATACATAACGCTTGCATTTCTGTAATTCTGCTCTAGAGGCTTGCTGTTGTTGGTGCTCAAATTTGTTGTTGTTTAGCACATCACAGGACTCGGAGCAATGCTGTTTCGGCAAAATATGTGGGAAGTCTATGTAAACACTACACAAGCTTTCTGTGTGCTCCATGTGTCTTCTTCAGTGTATTTAATGATCCAGCCATGCAGTTACAGCACACCTATTAATACAAGTTAATACAAAGGCATAATTATTTTATGGGAGCACTTAAGTTATATTTTTATAAAGAGAACAAGAGGATCCCCTGAGACACTGTTGTACAAATAATGAAGGACAGAAGCTCAATTAGTGAATGAACAGAAAGGAAAAGTGAGGCATGAATAATGTAAAATAGAACATAACTCAGCAGGCATATTAGTTTGTATAATATAATGCTTCTTATATGTTAAAAGGCTGCATTGAGGAATGAAGTAGCTGCTTTTCCTATAGCAGTTTTCTAAACTGGGGTTGTCAGAATATTTTCTTTTGCAGTTTTCTGACTTGAGACAAGAAAAGTCGATTCCTTAATTCTACATTGATGGAGGTGTCACTTTGATACTTCCATTTACTTTTTTCATTATAGAAAGAGCAGAAATTGTCCAGAATTATTTCTTCATTTCACATTCCCCTGAGACTCCAACAACAACAAGAAGTGATATTTTTTGTCCATATAATTTTAGATTATTATTTTTCAGGTGGCGATATATAGAAGCATGAGCCTCAATGGTTGACCAGAAAGTAAAGAAACCAAGAACTGAGCCCACAGAAATAAACTTAATCCCTATCCTTTTTTCCTTAGAAGCCAACAGCGTGTTTCCAACAAGGTGAGAGTGGATAACAAAATGCTGCACTATGGCCCGTGCCTGCAGAGCCCTTTGGTATTGTGACTTCTGAAGCCCTTTATGCCTTTGCTAGAACAAAGCTGTGGTTTCCTTTCTGATCTCTTGAGAGAGCCTAAGGGCTAGCAGGGCCGTTTGCAATGTGTGCAATACGGGCTTTGCACTGAGTTCAGAGACTTGAGAGGCTGATTTCATGCAGCTTCACGGGCTTTAATCCTGCTGTCGTGGTAGTTCTCTCTCGGGGACTGCTGAGTGTCCGTACCGGCCAGTGGTCCCACTGGGAAAGTGCATCTGTGCAGAGTGCAGTGAATAACCCCCAGGACATGGTGCCTAAGAAGAAAGGAAATTATCAGCACGTGTGTCATTTCCATCAAAACTGCTTCTCACTTGGCTGGTTCAAAGTGACTGTTGCTGGTAACCTTCTTCTGTCAATCACTGTTCCCATGTATGTCTTTAGGGCTTAGTGATGAAACTACTTTGAAGCAAGTGCGAAAATATATATTTTGCAAATTAAATGACTATTCTCTAGCTAAAACAGAAAACCGAGGAAGAGGCCTACTTGGGCAGAAGCAGGGTTTGTAAAGGAGCTTTTCCAGGATGGGTTTGGAGGGGTCAGCACCAGATCATGGTTGGGGGAAAGGTGTGGGGCAATGGGATTCAGCTAAATTCAGTAGAGTTTGGCGACGTCAGCCATGGGAAGAGAAAAGAGATCTTCAGAGCAAAGGTTGTCTATATAAAACATGTTGGAAGAACATGAGTCTGACCTCCTCTAAAAGAGCAGTTTGCTTCTCAGTTACCATGTTCTTACATGGAATTGGAGATTATGCAATTCCTTTGACCCCCTAAGTCATTATTGTTTTGCTAAATATGTCAGAGCTTGAGTTGCTTTTTTTTTTTTTGTCCCCTCTCACCAAAAATTGACATTGCCCCTGCTGCAAAGATGCTTCAAGTCAGGGTTTAGAATAGGCTTATATTGCCTAGGGTTGGTAAACAATTCTAGCATTTTTATCAGTATTTTGCCAACGTTGCTGTTGGGTTTGCAGGCACAAAAACACAGCCCTGTTCTCTTTTCAAACAATAACTATGCTGGCTCCCTGTGCGGGCAAACCCAGAAAGCAAGTCTTGAAAAAGCAGTTTCAAAACATTATATACTGCCTGTCTGAAGTCAGCACGCAGAAGGGAAGCAACAGAAGTAGCCTTGTTTCGTTTAATAGTGTGAGAGCCTCACAATGTTTTTCAGTTTATATTATTCTAGAGATAAGAATCTTTAAATACTGAAGAAGCATACAGTGTACAAGCATTGTATTGACATTTTGCTATGCTATCCTAACCATGGATTCATCTGCTTGTCCTTATGTTAGCAATTTAATTTTAATTCAGGGCAATAATGAAAAATTGCATTACTGGGGAAAAACAAACTCTCCATAGCCTGCACTACTGATATTTTTAGGGAAGCAAATTGCATTTTCTGTTGAAAATAACAGACTATCTTTAGGTCTTCTGTGAACATCTATGAGCAAGAAAAATAGGTTTGCTAATGTATTGTCAGCCGGAGGAAAATAGATGGTTTGTAGCTCTTGTGTCTCAGGGTGGATCTGGACCGGTCTGTGCCCTTGGCACCCTTCCCCTGCAATTTGCCACAAGGAAAGCTGCTCGAGGTCCTCGTACTCTTTGTGCAGGGCAGCCTGTGTGGCTGCGGAGCAGGGCGTAGTGTAGGCAGGGAAAGAGCGTCTGGGAGAGGTGTCTGGGAAATTCGTACCAAGCAGTGCTCCATGTCCCCGCAGGAGACCTGGCTTCTCCTGGGGGTCTGGCGTGGAGGCCCTGTGGAGGTGGGTTCTCCCTGGCCCTGCTGCCCTCCGAGGAATGAGGGCACAGTCTGGAGGCTCTTCAGTCACAGGTAGTCACTGTCACAACGCAATTGGAGCCACAGACATATTAAAATTGGGAACAGTCCAAAATCTAAAGATACTCAGATCGGAGAGCAGATCTGAGTAAGTGTTCAAGAGTGTTCTAAGAGCAGGATAATTTGGATTCCATTTTTTATAATTTCATCTCTCTACATACGCACTACTCAAAAACCCTACAAAATGGAAAGTGGAATCAGATTTCTTTCCCTTGGTTTATTTTTTTTTCTAAACTCTTGAAAAGAATCTCCTATTACAATTTTGAGGTTTATTAAAAAAATAAAATCCTAGGGGAAATGTGTACTCTTCTTTATTAAACTATGTAGGACATATTCCTGAGAGTTGCTCTCACTCCTCCCACACACACCTTCCCACATGTGAGATAAATTAAGAATGTCACTATCTTTAATGCCAGAAGTATTTTCATCTTCCACTGCAAATATGCAGTGATGCATCTAGAATAGCACTGTCAGGGGAAGAAATCTTCACATGAGCAGAATGTAGCTGTTAGTGTTCCCTTTCTACATACACTTAGTATTTTATCCACAGGGGATATTTCTCTTCAGTAGGATTGTGTTGGTTGCAGGTAAACAGAGGTGGAAAGCTCTTGTTTCTCTATATCTAAAAACGTTTCGAGTCCTGCCCGGTGGCCAGTCCCTGGCCACCCCTGTGTGGTGCGAAGCCTTGCAGAGCTGCAGGAGGTGCTAAGCGAGGGGCATTGCTCTTGCTGTGGGTGGCGGGTGCTGGGAATCCATCCGGCACGAGAGCATTGCCTTCACCTCTCGGCTCCGTGCCAAGCTGCTGGTGCAGCGGGGCAGCAGAAGGCGGCAGTGACTTGGGAGCTAATCTTGTGTCTGTGCTCCTGCCTCCGTGACTAATTGCTTGGAAATCTGCACGTGTAATAGCTCGCACTTTTCTTAATACCACTCACTAGGCTAGCATTTAAAAAGGATGTATTTTCTTGTCGTTAGAAGTGCTAGATGCAAATGGAGAAGCAGATAGCTATGCCTTGCTTAGTAATTAAAATAGTGCCACAAAATTTGGGGTCAGGCTCCAGAGAGTGACTGATCCCATGTCCAAGGCACAGCACAGGAGCCAGAAATGCACCCACTGCACTGCTCCTCTGTGGGAATGTACAAATTAGAAATTTCAAGGGCTGTTGAACACTGTGAATTTCCACCGTGGATCAGCACAAAGTTATTTGGCACAGGAGATTCTGTAACTGTGATACATTGGGGAAGTTCATATTGTGCAATGGCCCTAAAACTCACCCTTCCTCCTCTGGTATGCAGAGACCCAGTGCTAAGACGTATTTAATATAAAGCAGGTAGGATACTCGCTGACTGGAGCAGTTTTTTTTTTGTCTCTTGTTGTCTTTTCATTATTCATCTTAGGATCATCTCCTTTGCTATTTATATTCAGCATAAATAATAATTAAACTAGAGGACAGAGGAGTGATGGTGTGAATGTGAAGAAAAACTTCATGTCCCAAGTGAGAACAAAGCCACAAAGCTAGCTGGGACCTGCGAGGCGCCTTTAGTCTGGGAAACGTGGTCCATGGCAAATGCTTGTTGGAGAGCAGAAAGGCATTAACATGCAAGTGCTACTCCTAAGTGGCCAGAATACGGTGATTAAAGTGCTCTTGCTGTGTGATCTTGGGCCTCTTGCCCTTTCTATTCCTTAATTAATTTCCTCTTTCATTTATGTATTAATAAAAACAAATCACCTGCTTCATGGGAGGTGAGAGGTTTTATTCATTTATGTTTGCAAACAGCTTTGAGATCTGAGGAAGGGAGGAAGAGGCTACAGAAGTCTGAAGCCTGTATGTAGTGCATGAATGATATATGACAAGGTTTTATTCCTTGGCAGTCTGATAATTTGGCATACTTGTAAAGCTTTTTCCTTTTCTGCTAAGTTTCTTGTTCTGATTCTGTCAAATAAAGCACAACCTTTGCCTCCAATGTGATATGTAGATGAATGGATGTGGGGACACTTTGATTTCAGGTCAGTCAGTAGCTTTGTTTCAGCCTTTTTTTATATGTGAGCATTTATGGAGAAGAGCCCTGTTCAGTGACTATGGAGCTGTCGGCTGGCAGGTCATACATTTGAAACTGGTGTTGTGATTAAAATTTTCTACCATGCCACATCTTAATGGAACAAACATGGATTTCTCTCCTGGAATGAAGCTCTGCTTTCTGTTGTTACCAAAACGATAACTCCTGCAGAAGTTATCCTGCATGGGACAGAGGTGTACAGATAGGAAGTTTCCAGGTAGATATGTAGAGTTGGTTGTCCTCTGATATCACAACTTAAATCTTGCACTCAAATTCAGATTTTTAATGTTTTCCTATGAAAATGAAATTGTTCAAGATCTTGCAGTCTAGTGAACCATTGGGCAGTAGTGCTGGCCAGGTGCTTCATAAATGTCCTGTGTATTGTCTGGAGTTTGGTGTGGAGTTCAGTGAAGGCTGACACACACCCTTGAAAGGCAGAAATGTGCTGTCAGTGGATGCTCCTGACATCTTCCCTCCTGGTGAATAATGCCAACAAACGTGACATTCCTTCCTACCTGTGCAAACCAGTCCCCGGGTGGAAGCCACATTAAAAGCCAGCATCTCTTCTCTTGTAATGTTTAATAGCAATGTCTAATTCTGGATGTTCAAAACTATTCCCCCTAAGGTTACCCTGTGATGTGGAGTGTGTCTTGGAGTGTGCTCGGCGCACTTCAGTATGCGGCGAGTTCCTCCGCCGGGGTTCCCCTTGGAGCTCCTCAGCAGGCAGTAAGGATATGTCATCCTTTGAGTCGTCTCTTACCTTTAAAGCGGCTTTTCTCCATGAAAGCTGTTTTGTTTTCCACTGAAAACTTTACAGAGAACACTGCATTTCACAGTCCTGTGACACGGATTTTTGCAGGGAGAGCGGGCTGAGGGGAGAAGTTGAGAGCTGCCTTTAGGGCCGTGCAGGTCTTCACACCTTGTCTGTGGTGTGCCTTTTTCAGCAGCAGTTCTCTTTGTGCCTCTCCCCAGTTTACTTCTCCCGGGGATTTTAGCACAGCCGATGCCCTTTCAGACTGCTCAGACTGATGGGAGCTTAATTTACTCTTGGGTGTTCGCAATTTGTCTCTTTTAAATCCCTCCTCAGAGGATGCCTCTCACCCCTATTTTGGGCCAAAGCTCAGGCATCCTCTTCCCTTCTCTCTCTTGAATACTAGGGGTTTATGTTTCCCTTGTGCTTCTCTCCGGGGTTCACCCTGGTGCAGAAAACTTCCCAGGGCAGGGTGAAGAGGAACCATCTGCCTACATAGTGGGGCAGTGTCCCCAGCCCTCCCTCAGCAGCCTCCCCTCATTCTGGGGGTGATTTCCCTCATCAGCCAACACTGAAATCCTGTTGGCGGCTCCCAGGACCTCGGGCAGCCCAAAGTGGTGGGATTCCCCTCACCCAGCCCCTCAGAGCCCAGCTCCACTTTACACCACATGTAAAGACCTCCCGCCGACGGGGCCATCTGTGCTGTTCCAGAAATTTTGAGCTAATTGCACAAGAGGTGAAGCTCCGGTACAGCAGTGAGTGATTTGGCCTCAGGCCCCGCACAGCAGACAGCAGCTCATGAACACCAGAGCCCAGGCATGTGATTGCAGACCCTTAATCCGGCTAAAATACCTCGAGGCCTGACCTTATTAGAAAAAAAAAGCCACAAAATACATCTCCCTGGGTTGTTCCTTGCTGTGTCCAGTGAAATACTGGGAGCTTGGCCAAATATTTCTCTCTCTGTGGTGAAGGGCTTTTGCTCTCTCTTGGAAACACGCATAGACCCAGAATGAACTCCAGGCGTGACTGTTTGGTTGCTGAGGTCTCTGCACTGGTAACATGCATTGAAATTCATGTATGGGAAAGGTGGGAAAATGCTGGCATTTCCGTGCATGTGGCTTAATTCTTTATAGGAGTTGTCTGCAACCCATAGGTTGTGGATGAAGTGGTGCTACAAGGGTGGCTTGGTCCCTACAGATTTACCTCTGTGTCCCTTTGCACAGGGAGAAGCACTCTCTTTTTTATTTCGCCCTTCTCAGTTCAGCTCAGGTGAAGCAGTGCGGAGTAGTCCTGCCTTTGCCAGCTGCAGTGCACGCAGGGGATGTGGGGACGAGGGGTTTGACTGGCGTTTGGGGACAAGGGATGACTGTTTCCCTGTAGCTGACGCAGCGCCTCTTGTATCACCCAGGAGCATCCGAGCAGCTTGGTGCGAACCAGCTGAGCATCGCTGGTGATTTGTTGTGGTCATTAGCGCGGTGTGCAGCCCTGTGGCTGGGGGCTCCTGATGGTGCGCAGTGCTGTGGGGTGCTGCCTGCTGGGCTGTGGAGCCCTGGGACAGCCACCTGCACCCATCACCATTAAATGTCAATAAGAGCCTATGAGGGAGAGGCCAGGGGAAGTGGAAACGGCAGCTCAGCAGGCAGTGACAGATAGAGCACCAGGGCACTCTGGAGAATGATTGATTTATTTATTTAGGGCTCTGTTCAGCGAAGATTCAGTTGCATAGAGTTTGGGCTTAACGCGGGATGGGGAGATGCAGAGGAGAACAGTACTCAAGGCCTTTCCCAGAACAGCACTTATGCGTTTATTTAATCCCTTGCACAGCATCAGGGCCAACCCCATGCCAGTCCTTTTCCTTGTCACCAAGCTCGGCTGCTGTGAGATTTTCAGGTGCTGCAGCAGCACGGAGGGGAGTTTGGGAAGTGCAGATTTGGGGTCTCCAGATCCAGCCCAAGCCTTGTGTTGGCAGCATTGGGGAGATGCAGTTCCATGGTGCACAGTTCTGCTCTGCTACTTTCTGGCTTTTGTTTGCAGCAGCAGGGGTGGGGTGGTCCTGGTGCCACCCTGCAGGAGACTGGCACCTTCTTACTAATTTGGGAGACCTCCCTGGTCAGATGCCTGGTGGCATGCCCTACTGCTGACCGGGACAGCAAGGCACAAGCTAACTGCTCCCTGCAAACCTCTAGTGTGATGTAGCCCAAGCTCCGTGCCCAGCCTTTGCTGTGCATCTTCTGGATCCAGAGCATGTCTCTGCTGTGGTCCAACACATTAGAAATTGCCAGACTTAATCAAACCAGTAATTCATCCCCTCTGGGAGCCTTTCTCAGGTGTGGGTGGCACCAGCTGCTTCCCAGGGAGGTGTGAAAGGGCCCTGGCAAACAGCTATTCAGTGTCTCTGCAGGGTGTCACGTCCTGGCACTGGTGGTTGGCCTGGAGATCAGCCTTGTCTCAGGTGAAAATATAGCAAAGTGCTATCATAGAGTACAGAGATTGTGGGGAAAAAGCCAACAAAGGTCTCCCTGATTAAAATGCCTCCTGAGGAGGGCAGCTGCCCTTCCTTACAGCTGCATGTGGCTTTTCTGCAAAAGATTCAGAGCCTTTTCCCTTCTCCTCTGGACAAATCTTTGGCTGATGGCCGCTGTTTTGATGGGGCTGCCTGGTTCTCCGGCATGTCTCCATTCTGCAGGGGCTCCCTTTAGTTTAATTACCTCCTCTGTGCCCATTTACCACTAAACTTTTGGGGACTGTTACTTGGCTGCTTCTGCCAATTTGACTGCTCTGTGACTTGGAAATAAAAATAAAAATAAAAATCAAGCATCTATTAGAAGTAGCCAGGCTGCTAATGGAGACAATTCAAGTGTGATGTGCATCACCTAAGGGCTCAGCACTCCAAAGCAAGACCAGGAGGATGCACTTGGTTGCTTAAGAGAAGGATGCAGAGGTGCAGGCGTGAGCTGGAGGGCAGCTGTTGGAGAGAGACCTTCACTGGAGGATGATCTAGCCCCCTGTGGGAGGTATCTGCAGGTCTGCCTGGTCTCTACTGATGCCTCATTCACTGCATGAGTAGCACAGCAGAAAAATGAATGGGAGTAAGTTTTTTTTTTTTCTTTTTTTAAAGTAAATTTAGAGTGTTATCTGCAAAACGCAGGTGGAAGGAACGTGTTCTGTCATGAAGACTTCCCACAGATTTAAGTCCCTTATGTCTTTTCTCCTTATGTAACTGCTTAAAAATAGGACCGAAGAAAGAATAGAGCATCTTTGCTAGTGTTAAGCTGGCGGCTAGTTAGGGCTGGCTATTTATTGTATAGGGCAAATAACTTAGAGATCTGCTTTATGGATGTGCAGAACAGCTGCTGCTCTCAGGAAACAGGAAAATGTTTCTCTCCTGTCATTTCACTTCTTGGGAGGCACAGTGACCTGCAGTGCCTTAGCTCAGGGTAACGAGTCTCTTGTATTTGTGCTTACCCACCAGGTAGCAGCAGGTCAGCTGGGCTCCTGGTAGAGGTGGGGAGGCTTAAATAAGGACAAGCAAGTTCTGTAATGATCCCTGCTGCGCTTCCAGAGGAGTCTCACCTGGGATAATGCTGTCCCCTGCTGGGTGACCACCATCACCCTTTGTTTCCAAATGTGCTTCCCTTACTTCTGTGGGTGAGAAGTATTTAAGGCTGTTTGCAAAAGGCAATGTGCTGCTCGGGAAAAGGCTGGCTCTGCCTCGTGCCTCCATCTGGCTGCTGGTCTGAGCTGTGTGCTGCTGAAATATCCAAGCATTTTACGATGACAGCAAGTCACGGGTATGCATGTACTAGGATGCTCTCCCTTCTGCTCCCAATATCTGGGCATTTGATGCTTCCAGTTTTGATGACACCCCATTATTATTATTTAAAACAATAGGACAAATCTCAAGTCTGGAAACAATTACTAGTTGCTATTCTAATTTCACAGGCATAGCATCCAGAAGCATCAAAATGACACCGGTGTATATTAAACAACGCTTGTCCTGGAGAACCTGTGGTGATTGCAGAAGGAAGGAGGATGGCGTCAGAGGGGGGCTGCAAACTAGGCAGGCCGGGCACAGGATGGAGGCAGGTGCTGACACCCCATTGGCACCAGTAGTTGCTGGTGTTGTCCACAAAGTAAACTCGTGGTATCCCAATAAACTATATCCCTCTTTCTGAAGACCACATGAGGCAGAGCAGCACCTTCTGTTTGTGCTCCTTCTCACCAGGGGGTTTTAATGTTGTTTATTTCTCAGTGTGAGGATCTCACCAGCCGGCAGCACTGTCCCTTTGAGCCCTGGTCTTGCTGCCCGCTTGCCAAGTGCTCTTTGTTCACTGTACAGCTGCTTTAAGGACCTGCTCACCAGCTAGGCTTTGGAGAGATTAACAATGTCTCTTTTTTTTTTTTTCCGTACAATGTCCTTGACAAGCCAGAAATCCGCCCATTCACTGTTTCGAGCAATTAAAATGATGACACCGCCATCAACCCCCACGCAACCGGTTGGCCAAAGTGCTGTGTGATGGAAACTCCGGTGAATTTTTATGTAGCTTGGCAGAGAACAGCCCTGCTGACTTCCCAGGCTTTGTTGCTCAAATACAAACATCTAAAACCAGCGTTAGGCACTGAAAGCCGCGCCAAAGCCGACTGCTGCTGCTGTATAATAAAACAGCATGTGGAGGGTTGCTGTTCTAATTGGGTAGCCAGGAACCCCGGTGGACGACGGAGTTTATTTATTGATTGCTCTTCAGATTGGGAACTGGACGGCACCACAGGGAGCTAGTAAAGGAGGAAAAGCGTTTTAAATACATTGTAAATGCTCCTTTGCAGGATTAATGAGCGGGAAACTGTAAGGTGTGTTAACAGGATGCACAGAAAAGTGAAAGCTGGTAAACCTGTGTGGCTTTGCCTTCCACAAGAGAATTCTGCTTCAGCAGAGAAGGGGAAATACAGGCTGTGATAAATGTCGCCTTATTGCTGGGGCCTTGCAGTGGGAAAGAACCTGTAGTGTCACACCGAAGTTCTTGCAAATTGAAAACAGTTAGAAAATACAGGGGAAAAAGCAAAGAAATAAGCGGAGAGGGAAGAGTCAGAGGAAGTGGAAACCTCTCCTCTTGGCTGCTCATTCCCTTAGGGCCAACCTGCAAAATGGACAAAATATGTGCTGTGCTCCGTCTCCTAACCAGCTATGAGGGATTCAACCAGCAGAGAGCTGAAGGTGTCCAGTGGGGACTGTGCTGGAGCAGGCTCCCCGCAGCATGGTGCCCGGCTCTGTAATGGCCATGGTGCCGTAAAATCACCCGTAGGTTCACCTCACGTGCTCCCATCCTCATGGGCTAACTCCAAGAGCTGTAAGAGAGCAGGGTGGGTTGTGACCCTGCTTACTCTGTGCTGAGTATTTGAATCTTCACCCACGGCTCTCCTGCACATTCAAACTGCTGGGGCGGGGGTGCTGAGTTCCTGACGCACAGATGTGCAATGAAAGTATAAAAGCCTGCGCTGTCGTTCTAGGAGTGTGTGCTGTTCCCACACTTTGCCAAACTCTTATAATTACCCGAACACCTGCAGCCTGCCTGCAATTCAGTCCTGGGTGCTTTTTTTCCTGCTGGATCAGCTTGTTTCTAGTTGTCTGTCATATGGGAGATGCTCTCTCAGTAGAGCAGTTATCGGCTCTGGAGCAGCTCCCACGAGCAGAGCGATTGGCAGGAGGGGAGGTGTGAGTGCAGGTGGAGAGTCCCTGGTAGATCTAGACCTGACCCTGCGCTGAAGGATGACCACCAAGATCAGTGGGTTAGGCGTTCAGACTTCTGCTGCCTCTGACCTTTGCTGTCCTGTGACTTTTGAGACAGGGTTGGCGGTGTCCTCTGGGAGAGCTGTTGGCTGCACACAACCCACCAGCCTTTGGGTATCTCCTGGGCTGTCTGCTTGGGAGGCAGCTGCCCCAAAACCACTGCGTGCTCAGAGATGTTGTTTCAGGGCATCTTGGCAGACTTGAATGCAATGGGACGGGCTGTCTCCACGGGGCTCAAATGTTTCGGCAGTGACGTGACTGCTTCATTGCTGGAGCTCTCAGTTCAGTGATGCTTGAAAGATCTCCACTCACGCTTGGACCACCGTGGGCTTTTCAAATGAGAGGGCTCTGTTGTTGTTATCCAGCCTTTCCCTGCATGGGGAGAGGGATTTCTTAAGCACACAGAGGTTTGTGATGCAAGTACTCATTATCCACCGCAGTTGGTTACAAATGAATCATAAAGTAAACTTAATGAAACAAAGCACACAAAAGTAGATTGATATTTGACTTGGCTGGGCTTGATGTTTTCTCTTCTGTATTTTTTGTCAGTTTGGCAAATACTCTAGGACTTTATCCAGCCTTGTTCCCTCCATGTCATCCCTTTAGAGGTTTTCACAAATCATTCCAAAGTAAGGGAGGAACAAGTCAAATGAGACACAGACAACACGGAGGTAAAAGCAGAGCAAAGGTACTGGGGCGTATTTTTCTTTTGATCAAAGTCTGTTTGACTTGTTTGGGGCATCTTGACAAAGAAGTTTTATTTCTAAAGTTATAGATATTATTTTTCAGAGGTTTTCTCTCTAAATCTTCAGTTATGGGTATTTTGCAAGGATTGGCATGCCTGTGAACCATTCCTGCTGCTGAGGGTAACTTCATGGGATGGGTGGAAAAGTCAAGTAAAACTTGCAGTAATAGCTACGGAGAAGTTTCACGTTGTAACGTATAGCCAAATCCCAGAGCCTGTTTTAACTTTTGCTTTAGGTTTGGCACCCAGGGGATGGTAGACAAGAGCAGGCAGCCCCTGAGCCTCACAGCACAGCATTCTCTTTTCCTCTTTGAGAAGCTTCACGAGGGGACAGGAGGGGGTTCTGTCTTCTTGTGTCGAGAGAAGCACAAATAAAAGCCATCAGGAGGAGGAATGGAGGGTTATTTTCAGGTTGTGTCTGCACTAACCAACAATTTTTTCTCCTCTTAAAAGCCAAAAACTCACTGGAGGCAGTCCTCTGGCAGCAGGGAGGCTGCTTTGGGGAGGCTTTCCCTCTGGTTCCCTCATCAAAGCAAATCTACTCAGGGCATATCTCACTCCATGGGCAGGGTAACAAGTAAATAGATCCAGCCAGCCCATCTCCAGGTGGTTTTCAATGCCTATTAGTGGCAAGCTACCTGCCCAGAGCATTGCTGCTGCCCTGCTGAGAGCTGAAGTGCTGACTGCCCAGTGCAGGTGCAGCTCTGCTGTGTGTCCGTCTGTCCTCCAGGTGGTATGATGGCTTGAAATAATGTAGTAATTCAGTTCTGCAGGGGCGCTGAGGGCTCTCAGCTTGCCTGAGGCTTTGAGAGGGCTTAGTCCCTATCCTAGGCACTGAGCACCTTGGAGGCCTGAATATTTGAAGCCCAAAGCCACCACCCTTGAAATGGGTAGCAAAGGCAGCATTGGTTTCGGAGGATGAGTGTGGTTTTGTTTGCTGGCTTGGGTACATCGGGGGTCCAGGTGTCAAAGGCTGGCTCCAGCATGTCCCATGTGGCTAATTTGCAGGCAGAGCATTAGCCTGGTGAAGCCAAACCTTTAGGGCCGAGTCCTCCACAGACACAGGCAGATGCAGTTGTTAGTGCTTTTGGAAAAGCTGGGCCATTAATTATGAATGGAGCATGTGTACTTGCTTACTTCCAGGGGACACGGAGCATAAGGGTGTCTGCCTTTGTACAAGACGTGCAGGCACACAGTGAAATACAGCAGTAGTTAAATGTTAATGCTCACGATCAGATTTTGGCTGTCTTCCTGTGTGACTGTTTGCAGATGTGGGGTTTTGTTTTTGTTTTTGAAGTCTTGAAGAACAAAGAGCCTGAGAGCCCTCGATGTGAGATTTGAAAGCTCTCCTGATCAGAAAGGAGGGGGGAATCACTCAGAAACCAGCCAAAAAAAGCTCAGGCACCAATTAAAAACCAAACAACCTTCCACTGACATTTGGGGTGGTCTCTTGCTCCTGGAGAGGGAACGGTGTTGGTGGAAGCCTTCCAGTTCATGCATTTGAGAGTCACTTTTACTGACATTGACCTAATGGCTCAGGTCATTTGGATTTGTTATAATTATAATGAGACTTTGAGTGTTCCTTGTCTCTGCATCATAGTGAAGTCGTGAGTCTTCTGAACCATCTACAGTGGTCTTTGGCTGCAGTAGGGTGGTTATCAGATGAGTAATGGCAACAACCCCCATTTAAAGTTGCTTAAAAAAAAAAAAAAAAGAAAAATGTAATCAGTGAAATAAGTTTCTTATGTAGTCAGAGCAAAGCAGTTCTTTTTTTCTTCTGTTTGCCACCAACAAATAAACCAAAATCTCTGGAAAGCTTAAATTGTCTTACTGCTTGGGCAGCTGTTTGACAACTGGTGAAGCAGCACTGAGGTCAGGTAACCCCGTTGTCCAAGGATGAGCAGTGACAGGGATTCTTCTGCCTGCTGGTTTGATGAGTCTGTGAGTAATGCTTATAGAAATAAGAGGGTTAATGAGAGCCTTCAAAGTCTGCTGGGCAGCCTGAACTTAGTCCTGGCAGTTATGTGACCTGCTCCTGCCTCCTTGACAGATCCCAGCAGATTTCAGCTCTGATTCAGGCCAGCACTGGGTCCTTGTTATGTTGCTGTGACGTTAGGAAACTGTCTGTAGGTGTGAACTAGTGAAAATCAACTGAATTTTGCATGGCTAACTTGGTTTGTTCCATCTGAAGATTTGG
This sequence comes from Anser cygnoides, assembly GCF_040182565.1. Taxonomy (NCBI): domain Eukaryota; kingdom Metazoa; phylum Chordata; class Aves; order Anseriformes; family Anatidae; genus Anser; species Anser cygnoides. Next base: position 11,219,043 of record NC_089882.1, on the reverse strand, counting down.
TCCTTCCTGTCTGTTTTCAATGTATGATAGACCTATTTTTTTTTCCTAATTTTTATTATACTTTGTATTGTTCATAGCTGTTGTATCAACTGGCTGTCTATAGCAGTCCGACTTCACTATCTCAGCAGTTCTCAGCAAGTGACCCATACTGAGAAGCTGAGGCTGGGCTGTAGAAGTCCCACAGGTGAGCTGGAAGTGGCCGGTGAGCGCCCAGCACATGGAAAACAGTCGCTGTGTGCTGTTACCTCATAGCCCTCATGGGGAAAAGCAGGGCTAGGACATGAAGGGAACGTGCTCAGCCTCTCTCTGTCTGTGTGGAGATGGTTTTCTTTTGCTCTGCTCTCTTCTGAGCAGCAAACTGGCAGAGAACAGGGGCTGGCACATCCCTGTGAGGCTCCAGGGGACCTCTGATGAGATGCATTGTTTTTTTTTCTGAATTTTTCTCACTTCTGTGTTTTTTTCTTCCCCTCTTTATTTGTATCTAAGGGCTGCTACTGCTGGCTTCCAAAGATCTCCCGTTCTGGACTGATTACGCAAAAGCAGCCCCTGATTGCAGGCACAAGGAAGTTTCCCGTGTGATGCCCCCATCTTGGAGCCCTGGTGGAGCCCAGGTGTGCCACAGAGGTCCAACCAACAGAGCGGAAGTGACAGAGAATCTGCCGTCTCCTCGGGTACGTTGTCCGGTGGTTAATTAATTGCCTTAGCTGTTCTGCACCAAGACTTACTCTACTTCTCTGTAGAAATGCCTTTGGTTTCCAGCCACTGGGTCTCAAGATGCTTTCATCTGTCAGATTAAAGAGCCTCATCTTATTACTCCTCTCTCTGTGTAGGCACTTGCTGACCACTCTCAAGTCACCTCTTCACCTTCCTGGGGACAGACTAAATGGATTGAATGTCTCTAGTTCCCGGCTGTTTATCAACCTCCCATTCTTCTTGCTTCTGCTGCCTGAAACCTCTCCAGTGCTCTCAGCCTCCTCTCCAGCTGGACACAGCACGGTGTGTGCATGTCTTGTGCTGTGGTCAGAGAGCCCCTGGCTGCCCTTGCTGAGCCTCTGTGCATCCCAGGGCTAAGCTTGCCTTCAGATGCTGCATGTCCTGGGGTCAGGCTGAGCCCTTGGTCCTGCTCCAGAGACCCCATGAGAATGGGATGGGGAGCACAGAGATCAGCCTGCTGTGCCCCATGGGGTTTACGTGCCGCTAGTTGGACGCCTTCCCTGTCTATTGAAGAGGAAAAGGGAGGTCCTGAGACAGGCAGCTGTGCTGGGCAGGGAAGGAGGGACAGGGGAGCATGGCAATATTTGGAGTCTGCTCACACATGAGTTCACCCAGCTCCAAGTGAGTGTAATTGCGGAGACAAAGTAGGAGCAGCCTGAAAATCACAGGGACGGCACAACTTCCAGCCGCGGAGAAAGGGGCCTTTACGAGGTCTTGAACCAGTGTCCTTACCTGCTTTGTGCTGCGGTGTAATGTGCGAGCGCTCAGCCACTCCAGCCCCGGTTAGAAATGAGAAATTTCAAGGGCTATTGAGCACTCTGTGAATTTTCACAGTGGCTCAGCGCAAAGTTATTTAGCACAGGTGTTTTGGTAATTGTGATGCATTGGGAAAATTCACAGTGCTCAATGGCCCTCAAACTTCCACCTGCTTGGTGTGGTGGTTAAGTATTAGTGCAGTGGATTATAAGATAAAATATGCAGGAGAGAGTTGCTGGCTGCAGGACTTTTTCTGGCGCTGGTTATATTTCTTTGTTATTCTACGATCGCTTTGTTTATCCGGTGTATATTAGAAGGACAGAAAGTTGACTTCGGCGGCTCTTAAAGTTGAGCGTTTTGCACATAACAAACCTGGGAGGTCCATGTGCCTTCATGGCCCAGGTGGAAGCACTGTGGAGAGGACTGGTGCCTTGAACCACCATCTCCAGTACCACATCAGAAAATGCCCAACCATGAGCTCTGGGAAGGGGGAAGCAGAGGAAGAACCCCTATCCACACACCTCTACATGTGTGTGAGGTACAGCAGGCCTGCGAGCCCCGGGTAGAGTTTTCTTTAAATTATTGTTTTCAAGTCCCTGGTGCTCCCATGCTGGCTGTGCCAGGAGGGGCCCTTTGGGGAAGGACGTGTCTGTCTGTCTGTCCTTTAAGGCACAAATGAATTGGCTGGGCAGCTTGGCAAGGATGTGATGTGGCCCAGTACAAAGACTCAGAAGAAAAAAATAAGCTTTAGTTTAACTTTTACTTCAGCCCTGACTGTGGAATATCATGGCAAGTACACGCTCTGAGCTGATGACATAGGCCAACATTACCAAGTAATTAAAATACAGAAAATACTGTTTTCTGTTGTTACCTAAGCTGAAGATTCAGACTGCTCCTGCAAGCTGTGCTGTGATTGCTGTGCTGTGGTGTGGCAAGCTAAAGCAAAAGGACCTGCTGTGTTGTGGGGTGGCTGAGCTTGTTGGCTGCTGACATTTGCAGAGGAAACTGATTTAAACTTTTTTTTTCTTTTTTATTTTTTCCTTTTTCTTTCTTTTTTTTTTTTCTTTGGTGATGAATGGGTATTAGCAAGGATGCTAGTAGTGTGATTCCCCTCCTTCCACAGCTTTCCTCCCAGATAAGCGCACGTAGCTGCCTGGCCTCCTTCCACCCACTTCTCTCCATATGTTCACCCAGTTATCACGGGAACGTGCCCGCGTGCAACCCTTGAATTGAGGTTTTTGCATCTGAAAGCAAAAGGTGACAAACAAGAGTGCGCTGGAAATCTGAAATCTGTGCTAGGAGGGTGGCTGGGTCTGCCGAGCCCCCAGCGCTGTGTCCATGCACAGCGGTTTGAGCAGGTGAGGAGGAGGAAAGCACGGCCTCCTAATTGCAAACAGCCTCCACATGGGGAAGCGAGCGTGTCCCGTGTGGATCCTGGCAAGCCCGTGGGCTGGCTGTGCTGCGAGCTGCTGGCAGGGCACAGCGCTCCTTACAGCGAGCTGCGCTCCTGCGCGTGCAGGTGGGACCTCGGCCATCAAAAGGAGAAACACAACCGTGGAGGCTGTCAGGAGCAAAACGCTCGAGCGGCTCCCAAAGAGGAGATGCTGGTGTGGAACTAGAGGGTGCTGCCACAAGCCGCAAGGAAGATTAATGGGAGGATTTTACTTTGAGCATATTGGGAATTTTGAATTTTTTCCAGTTCTGACAAGATTTCAGAGGTCTCCTCTCTTCCTCCCAAACCACAGCTTTGGGTATTATTAACATGCAAATTAAGATGATTTATAGAAAACAGCATCTTGACAAGCTGACAAGCATTGCACAGGATAAGGGCTGGGTTTGGGAGGTTTTCCTGCTTCCACAACCGCTGCTGTTGGCTGGGATGGGCCATGCACAGCGGTGGTCGGGGTGCTGAGGATGTGTGCTCCTGTGGTTCTCTTGGAGGCACACAGCTGGGACACCCTGCTGGGGGCAGCCCCTTGGGGGGGCTCCCTGGGTCCTACCAAAGCTAACAGATGATTTGCTTTGTTGCTGTTACTGGAATTGGGTTGGGACCTGTGTTGCATAGCAACCCTGAATTATTTTAAAAACCTCAAAAGGGTATTAATGCTACTCCTGAATAAAGACAGTTTGTCTTGCTGCTGTTTATGGATTGTTTTTATGCTGTTCCCCAGCCGAGTGAAGGCTTTCATCTTCCTAAACAATGAAATTCAAGTTATTGCCAGAAGAGTGGTAGCTCCCGCTCAGTGGCATAGCAGCTGTAATTAGTCTTTTCCAGTGCACACTCCCTGGCTTTCATTTTAAGGAGGACTTTAACTTGTTGCTTACCACTCACAGCTGACCAGGCTCAGCTCCCACTCACAAAATGAGTTTCCCAAGTTCAAGCAGAGGCTGCATTTCAGCTGTGGGTGTTTCCTGCGTGGATTCTCATTCCCAGATGGAAAGTGCTTACAGCTTGTCTGTCTTCACTGCTTTTAGGAAAAATTGTCTCTGAAAGCAAGGGATATACCACGTCTTTTTCTCCTCCTCTTTGAAAGCTGTCAGTACTAATTTAATTAGTTGTTGCATAATCACAGTTTAGCATTTCCAAGTCTAATGTATTGTAATGTTGTTTATACTGATTTGACGATTAAGGGCCTTGTCAGAGTCTTTGTTTCCTTACAAAAAGAAAATGTAGTTATCTTTTTTTTTTTTAAAAAAAAAAAGTCTTTCTTGCCATGCAAATGAGACACAGCAGATTAAGGAGGCTTATTTCACCTGGAAAGGTATTTACAATAATTTTCAATAGTCCTGCTGTCATTGTCCACAGCAGCCTTGTCATCCTTTGCAAGGTAGCTGACACCGGTAGCTGACACACAACATGGACTCTGCCCAGCCTTGGCCCATGCTCCTGTCCACCTGCACCCTCTTCTCCTTTACCAGCAGCAGGAGGGCTCTCCCCAGCTCTCTGCCTGCTGACGGAGTCCCTTGGGGCCTCTCCTGCAGTGTGTCCCTCTTACACAGCGGGCTGTTTGTCGGGGCTGCTCCTGGTGCCCCCCACCAGCTGCAGGTCCGTGCTCGGAGCAGGCATCGTGGTGGCTGCAGGACCCACTGCCAGCTGGGGAGCCTGTGACTGGGGGTAAATTGCGGTGTATCCAGGGCAAAAGGCTCAGTTTGGAGGCTGAGAGAGCTCCTTGCTTCTCTGCTTTGCTGGTGCAGGTGCTGTCAGCGGGTGTGATCCTGCCCAGCAGGGAGCTGCTGCCTTCCTTGAGCAGATGAGGCTTCCTCAACTGCCTTTTCCAGGGACTGTGGAGCCTACACCAGGATTTTTGTAAATCCCATTTTTTTTTTTTCAGTCTCCTTGCAAGAAGGAGCATTTCCACTTTGTGGCAGAGCTGGACTGAAGATCCAGGTAGGTGAGTATACGGAAGAAGTCTCTACTGCTCAGATCAGGACACCGCGAAACCTTTTCTCCTCCGGGCATCACTGTGTGCTGCTTTATTTTGCATGTGTAAGTGTAGCATCCTACGTGAGACAGCCATGGCTGCAGGCTGTCTTTCTGGTCCTTGAAGAAAGCAATATGTTTCCTTCTCCCTCCTGCTGGAGTCTTAGTTGCAGTTTTCTACAGCTGGGTGAATGACCGTGTTTGTGTCTGTCATCAATTCCACAGTCTGTTATTTAAATTACAAAGCTCTTTCTTTGCATCAGTGTATGCACAGCAAGTTAGCAATCTATGCATAAAGTCCCAGCAGGCAATGATTGTCTCCTAAAGGAAGGCAGAAGTAAAGACAGCCCACTGGATTGACAGAAATATTGCTGAATTCAGATGCGTTCGTGGAACAATTGGTTTTCTTTTGAAGAAGGTTGGTGTTAACACGGTTGCGATGGAACAGAGGTGAGCAGGGTGTTGGAAATTAGGCTGCCAGCACAATTAGAGTGTGGTGTAAAGAAAAACCCATGTCATCAGCTTGTTTATGACCCCAGTAAAAACAAACCCTGGACCCGAACAATTATGCTAATTTTGCTTTGATTTACAGCAATGATAACCAGCAAATATGCTGCCAGAGCTGCCTGGTGCATGTGCCAGAGGAGAAGGCAGGGCTCTCTCACGACTGCCTGCAGTGTCTTTCTTCAATGGTTCGTTAAGGTTTGGGTTCTGGTTAGCATCCTGCCCTCTTTGAGCATCGCCTCCAGCTGTGGGTAAGGGTGATGCGACCCCACTGAATCCTCTTTGCTAGAGGGGGGAGAGGAGGTGTGGGGAGCTGCACCCTGTATCGGTAATCTGGCTGAGATAGCAAAAGAAACAGGAAAAAATGGGCATACCGAATGCAGCCCAGCCCTGGGGAGGGGGTTGGGGAGAGGACAAGCGAGTGCCCTGGAGGTCACTGCGATGCTGCTGTGACCTGGGACAAACCACTTGGAAAAGGATAACTGTGAATTAATTCCCGACAGAGCAAGCATGGTTTATCCATGAGCATCGTGGAGATGCAAGAGCACCTTTGGTCCTCTGCAGAGCCAACAGTGCTGAGCCACCTGCATTTTTTGAGCTTGCTGCTTATAAAAAAGGTATTTTTATAGAGCTGACTGGTTAATGTTGCAGTGGATAAAACAGGAGCTGGAATTTAAAAGAAACCAAACCCTCACAGACCATTTTCAGGTGTCCTCACACTGGAATGTGTCGGGGTCTTGCTGTTTAGCTGGAGAGGACTGAGGGTGTGTGTGCGTATGTCTATATACATAATACATATGCAGAGAATCCCCCCTTAATATATCATGGGTAATTGTAACCCTTGAAACAATCTCTGCATCCCTGGTAATGATCTTTCTTTTTGCAGCAGGGCAATCTGGGAAAGCTGCCCTTCACTCTCAGGCTTTAACGAAACTCACCCTGCCATACGGAGAAAATCACTGCGAAGAATCCAATGTTTTCTGCTGTGTGGGATTTTATAATGTGATAACTTTTGTCTCCTGTGAAAGTTAAACTCTCTGGGGGTAGCTCCTGCACACTTCTCCAAGGAGTCCCTGAGTGAGCGGATTACAGTGGCCTGTCTTCGTCTAATGAGTTTAAACACAAACAGTTATTATTTCTAAATAAATATGTGCTATTAAGTGCTATCAAACTTCTACAGAAAATATGAAAACAGTGGATGGAAAACATTATAAAAGGCTGAGCTATCACCTGGGAAGTAGCACATAATGCAAATCAATAGAGCTGCATTTCTTTACCGCTTTATTGACTCACAAACGCACAGCTTGTAAGAGCCCATCAGGATCCTCCCCCCCTTCACAACTCTATTTTATTTCCAAATACCACTAAAGGAACATTTTTTTTTCTCGAGGTAATTGCATAACTTCCTTCTGTTTCCCACTCAAAATGCACCCATGCAAATCGATGAACCAGGGAGCGTGTTTAGATATCTCTTACCCTTCGCTAATGATGTTCAGCAGATCAATCGGGGCGAGAGTCATCTTTTTTTTTCCCCTTATAAAGGATCTTGATCTTTCTCTAAGGGGAATGACCTTGACTTGGTAGCACAGCTAAACTGGAAAAGCTGTTTTGTTATTCAAACCGAATTTAGACTAGCTAAATAAGTAGTAGGCATAAGAACAAATCTCCTCCCTTAAATGAATGTAGGATATTAAGACCTGGCTTTGTAATGATTATAGTCTAATGCGCAGCTCGCTGAGAGGCGGTATTTTTTTTAGCCTGTGCCTCTAACCTTGACTGTTCCATTCATCTCCGTGGAAATGCTTCCTTTTTGCTATACATTTTGTGCACACAAAGAACAATTTAAAACTTACATTGCATGGTCAATCAGAGATACCTAACTGGCTCTTTGGAAAACATGAATTGTGCTTTTTTTTTTTTTTTTTTTTAATACAAACACAAAACAAGTCAGTGGCACCACATTAATCATTCAAGCCGATTGGAAAGTCTCCAAGCACCAGCTGAGTTAGGAAAAAAAAAAAACACACTTACTTTGATAAGAACCAACTGGGAACGAGAGGTTTTTTTTTTTTTTCCCAAGTTTCAAAAAGAACAACAAAAACAACAACAACAAAAAAAACAATTCCAAGAATTGGCAAGAAAACAAATTGAACTATCATGGCCGGTTGTAAGGGCCATGCTTTGGCTCTGGAGAAATGATTCATAAATATTCATTTACCTGGGGAAACATGAAAAACAGGATTAGACTTATTCATGGGAGTTCACCGTTAGGGTCAATGCTAGGGTGAGAGAGCCAAGACAGGCAAATTGCAGTTTTGTAACGCATTTCCTGGGATAGACAAGATCTGCAGTCTTGTCTTTTAAAACAAAAAGGAACAGAAAGGACAAAAAAAAAAAAAAAGACAATAAATAAGCTTTTACATAGCAGAGATGCTGTATGCAGAGGTGTCCCGTGGGTGAGCCCCAGCAGCCGTGCCATAGGACGGGTGGCCCTGGCCACGTGTCCCCTGGTGGGCGCTGGGCTGTGCCTGCAGGCTGTGGCACTGCTCCCTGTGCTGTTTTCGTCCCTTCCCTGGGCCTGTTTGCCGGTGGGGTCAGTGCCTGCAGCGTGAGCCAGCCCTGTACTGCTGTGGGGTTTTTACTGTAGGAAAATACCCCACAGGTTGGAAGCTGGCAGGCTTGCTCCTGAAGTCCTTCCCCACCACGTCAGTGCCCAGCAAGGAGCTAATGCGATGGCAAGGCAGAAAGGATGGGAAAAGTCCACGATGCTTCCAGGAACTGCTCCCATCCTACCAGGGGAAAAGAAAGGACTGTGACCTCTGGCAAGACAGCCAGGAGCATGAAGACGTCCATATGTCACCTATCAGCTAGCAGCTGAGAGGAACAGAAGCGAGTCTTAGGGAAATGTAGCCAGGTCCAGATGACAACTCAATATTGTGGGACTTGGAGGCTCTCCCTTGCTCTGCTTCCAGGGGAATGGCCGGTCCTGTGTTTACTCCTGCATCCTTTGGTTGCCTGTTGAGAAGGTGACATTGGGATCGTCTGCTGCCAAAGGGATGTGTAATTTCTTAGCATGACGGGGCTCTGCTGCCAGGCTGGATGGCTACGTGCTGCCGTGAGACAGAGCGGTATTAGTAGCAGGTTTGTGGTGTCTGTGAGTGACCCCCTGTGCTCACATTAAAGGGAAAATGCAGCATGAGCATAAGCAGCGTGCATTAGGAAATCTAGCAGACTAATGACCACTAGCACCAACCGAAAAATCAGATCTCCTCTTATCCACCCTCTGCAGCACGTTAAATTAATCTCACTCTAATGCCACTAAAGTGAGTAGATAAGTGATTTTAGTGACTTTATCCGTCATTGCTTCAGGACAAATACACCATGTGTGACTTCACAGAGGGGTGTGATCCTCAAACCCTGCAGCTGGGACAAGGTGTTGGAGCCTCGCTGCCACTGCAGGCGTGTGCTGGGACAGGGAGATGGGCTGCACCTTGCAAGCCAGGTGGGAAGTACTTCCAGAGAGCACTTTTTTTTTTTTTTTTTAATATATAAATTTGGCAAGGATGAAGCTGAAGTTAGGAAAATAATACCTATAAATATTTTCTGCTTTGCTAGAAGCAACAAAACCATAGAAGCAAACCAGTTCGTCTGCGGGATCCAGCTGTTAGATATCACCTTTCCCAGCTCCAGCGGGAAGCGCTCTGCCTCGTGGCGGTCAGGATGCTGTGATACTGCCTTGCATTTTGGTTTCTTCTACGTCTGAGGAGTAATTCCCTCCATCTTTTCAGTTACTGCTGTCATCTCTGGCGCCTTTTAATGTGCCAAAGTAACTCTTAGCAGAAGCACCAGTGGCTGAGGGGAAATTGGGCTTTCTCTGCCTGAACATTTCTGTGCGCTGCTTTCTGTTTGCTGATTGCTATCTGGAACAAGCAAAACCCTGGCAAACAAAGGGAGGAAAAGGGGCTCTCTGTTATCTGAGATTTTTACCTTCCCTGGGTTGTTTGCCTCTGTTGGCTGGGTTGCAAAGATACAGTCGGAGTGCTTGAATACTCCTGCTCTGGAGTGGGGGATTTCCAGCCCTCCAGGAGGGATTTCACTGCACAACTTCGAGTCTGCAGGCGCAGGAAGGCAGAGGCTGTGGGACAGGCTGTGCTGTGCTGAGGCTTTGCTCCATTTCTTTTAGTACTCATAACGTGCTGAGGATAACTTCCTGTAAAGGCTAACCAGCCCCGGTAAGGCAGCACCAAAATATTTATTGTCCTTTTGTTATATGAGGACTTAAAAATCCTCTGCACTGGGTGACTCTGAGGCTGCCTTTTATCCCATCCCCAGCATCCCACGATTCAGGCATTTCAGCACCAGCTACAGCCAGAACTCGGAGCCCCTTCCCTCTCCTCTCTGCTCTTGCTCAGGTCTCTTGCTGTTTTCTTTTTCTTGTCCTGCACTGATGCTTCCTTCCCACTCCTGCTGGTCCTCAATCACCAGCAGCCAGGGCATCGCAGCTGTCTATATTTTAACTAACAGTGAGTGGCATCTTTTCTCCCAGCAGCAGGCTGCCTTGCTTTCTTCCCCTCTCCTTCGATAAAAAGTGACAAGTGCTCCTTCACAGAGCGGCGCAATCAAAGGAGCGCTCGAAGGGAGCTGACAGTCAGTTGTGCATGGGCTGCGAGCTGCTTTACCGGGGGACTGCTTAAATAGAGTTCACATCCTGCCCGGCTCTCCCTCGTGTGACAGTGCTTTGCACCCTTTCTGATGATACCAGAGCTTATCTCTTCGTGGCTTATCTGAATAATCAGCTCAGGGGCATCTAACCAGCTCGGGGGGGATTTTTGTGGTTCTGCAAAGCTTTTCAAAATGTGGCACGAGGCAGCCGAGAGGCGTGCCAAAGGGCTCAGCTCCCCGGTCTGCCCCCCAGCACCCTCCTAATGGCTGGGTTAAAGGTCTAAGGAGCTTTTTCAACCATTTCAGGATGTGCTGATGTGCGTCTTTAGCCCTGGTTCAGGCAACCAGAGCTGCTCTTTGGCAGGAGGACTGTGTCTCGGTGAGCAGTCGTGCTGCCGAGCAGCAAGGGAGATTCCCAGCTCTCCTCCCCACCCCTGGAGCCAGGCAGGGTGCCTCACCCTGCCTTCATCTTCAGCAGTCTGCCTCAGCGCCGATGGGCACCTGATACCTGGGATCTCACTGCCAAGCATTTGCAAGGCTGTAGTGCGGCACCTGGGCTGAAACCACTGCTGTTCCTGGCAGGAAGGTGCTGACGAGCATCTTTGTCACCCAGAGCAGCTCCGCTCTCGCAGGAAGCATTTGTCAGGCTCCTTTTGTGTCGTAATGGCTGCTTTTACAACTCAGCAGTTGATTCGGCACACATCAGTGTCGATGGATACTGGTTCCTTGGGGGAAGTCAGCGTGACAGGAGCACAAGCTTTATGAACACACACCTAAATTCCTGCCAGGGCAAGGGTGCTTTCTGAGATCGGGCCTTGCAGTTAGGGAGAGGAATGACGTGTGCTGGGGACAAGCCCAGTGCTGTGGCAGTGCCATCGGGAGGGCTTGGGACTGCTGCTGTCCAAATAGCCAGTAATGGGGGGAGCTGAGCCACACCAAAGGGGACAGAGGTCCAAAAGACAACTCTTTGCCTTGCCCTTCAGTCCGGGTGTGCCTACATCCCACTGCATTTAGTTTTAACTTGCTGGGATCGAGTGCTTTTTAAAAAGAAGTTTACAGTTCAGAAGGAGTCGCTAAGTCTTCCAGTCTGGCCTGCTCCATATCACCATGCATTTCATTTGCCCTGGAGATGATCCCAATAACGTGCTCGGGACAATAGCAGATTTCCAGGAAGGCATCGGTCTCAATCTTTGTCTTTTTTTTTTTTTTTTTTTTTCCTTCTGCAGCTTGTTTCAGTGAGTTATCAGTTTCACAGTTAAAAATATTTGTTTTCTCTAATTCAAATGAATGTGCCTTTAGCTAACATGCGCATTGGTAAGAGGATAAGGAAAGCTACTTTGCGAGGCTTCTCCATTCGCTGCCGTGCCAATGAGACCGAGATAGTATTCCTTGCACCAGTCTGTGTAGTATAGCTGGACTTTTTACATTTCATAATTAGTTTCTGGATGTTTATCTATTAATGTTTTCATGCTTGACTCTATGCCAATGTCTGCTTTTGGCCAAGGTCTCTTTCAGCTGTCCTACTTTGCATACTTGGACTGAGCTGCTGAAGAAAACACTGCTTTAGCCGAAGTCAGGGGACCACATTTGCTAAGCAGGCCAGGGTAGCAATTTGGTAACTTCGATAATTAGTCATTCGTTTCTCGAAGCCTGCTTTATATGGCACATAAATGTGAACTAACCTTTAGGAATCCTCCGCAGCTCTGACACCTAGTATCAAACTTATACTTCGCCACAGGAAGGAGAATGTATAATTTATGAGCTAGTGAAGTATCTTTAATTAAACCAGTATTTTCTAAATTTTGACTTAATTTAATTTTAATCTAACTGAAAGAAGCAATCTGAGTCCGGCCAAGGTTTTCCTTAAATACCACCCTTGCAATATGGGAGGCTTTGAATCGAGTAAGATAGATGATTTTAATTTCCATGTTCTCAGTGTAACACTTGGGGTCAATGTTTGCATACTTATCATAGGCAGTTTACAATTGACAACCACTGTAATTGTTCAACTTTTCTTTGGTGAAGACCTGATTGACTATTATGCACTGTATTTATTATGTCTCACACTAAAATATAGATGATTGATTATTCCATTACTCTATTGACCAAGGCTGTAACAAGGTGTGACAAATATGTGCCATTACAGTCCAGGACCAAGTGAGGAAGGTAGCACAGCCAAGCAGGAGAATGGCAATGCATGCGATTCCGGACAGCTTTAGGAAACTTTCAGGACACTGTATTTAAAAGACTTTATCTGAACGAACGTTCTTCATTTCTTCTAGGTACTTTCTAAGCATAAAAAAAAAAAGATAACAGGCCCTCATCTGAAAAGCTTAGGATATGATTGAGAGCCCACTGAAGCCGAAGGAAATTCTTCCAGTGACTTATTGGGCTTTGGCAGGGTCCTGAGGGTAATCTCTCTGTTTACTTCACTGAGAGTTGTGTCAGGCCCTGAAAAAATCACCATTTGTTAACTACATTAAAATGTGCAGGGAAAAAAGTGTCTTCCATCACTGATGTAGCACATTAACGTGAGCTATGTGCATATATCAAGGGGACTTACAGTTGGAATGAGAAAAATCCTGTATTTTGAAGCTCTTTATCTGCAGCTTGGTATTTGAAATGCATAATTTAATTATCTTTGAACTCCTTTGTTCCTCCTTAAAATAAATCATGTTTCATTTTCCTTTTAAATATCATGCATTGATGGACACAGCACCGGGGATCATGGTAACAAAATGGTGTTGAACCAGCTACTGGAAATTAGTAGTAATAAACAATGCGTTTGCTACCAGTCTGTCATATTAATTAGTCTTCAGAATGTGTCAGTGCTTTTCATTTGTGTTTAACGTTGCCTGAGCTTACTGCCAATTAAATACAACGTTGTTATCAAATCAGCTTGCACGTGATTACACTGGATTAATGTGGTTATTTTCTTTGATCCACTATAATTAAAAATCACAGTAGTGATTTTAAACAAGTGTAAAAATGTAATCAGTTTGCATACACAGCTGCCTTTTTATTCTAATTTACTTTAATAACGCTCACCTCTAATTAACAGTTCCCGATATCCCGGGCCCTGTTTAGGAGCTCGGAGGGGAATGCCACATTTCGCAAGAGCTGGAGCCAGCCCTACCCACTCTGCCTTTGCCTTCACCAATTTTCAAGCAAGACTGGTGTCCCAATTCACCAGGAGAAAAATGGGCAACCACAACCTGCTGAGGAGATGCAAGCAGCCGGACACCAACCCTGAAATGCCCAACCTGCCCAGGCCCAGCTTTTCAGGCTCCAGCTTTTCACTGAGCAGGAGCTCTTGGTTTTGGGACCTGCCTCCCAGCAGGGGTAAGGAACAGGCAAAACGCCACAGCCCGAAACAGAAGGATGTCATTTCCCAACCCTGGCTGCTTTTCTGCTGCTGACAGACGGCACCCAGACAGCAGAGAGGCTGGAGGAGGCTGCTCTTCTGCTGGAGCAGATAGAAGTAATTAGTCAAATCACTGCAGCGCAGAGAGGGACGCTGGCCCATCTCCCGTCAGGCAGCAAATGACTCATTGCATGACAACTTCAGTAAAGGGGTATTATTGTTTTTTTCTTCTATTTATTTATTTATTATTTATTTATTCCTCTCCCTGTTCCACTTTCAACAGGGAAACAAAGAGCTGAATTTTCCAAAAGGCCACCAAGGTTCTTGTCTGGGAGCCTAGCCTCCCGGGTCTCCTAAGGCCACTGAGGCAGTCACTGCTTGAATAAATGTCATCCATCTATGTAGGGATGGAGACAAAAAGCACTGCTGCCCCTTCAAGATGTGGTGAGCTGGCGGGCAGAAAGGGGTGGTCATTCGCAGGCTTGATTGACCCAGTGACTGACATCTGACCTCCTCAAAGCCCTCCACAGATCTGTTACAGGGGCCTGAGAAATGCAAATAATGACACATTTTATTACTTCTCCTTGATACTTGCTTAGGGGTATGTTTTACCCCATCTGAGACATATTTCCATGTTCCTCCTCCTCCATTTGGCAGTGATGGAGCAGAGGAAAGGCCTGGATGGACATATTTACACCATTCATGGACCAAGCAGTGCTGGATCCCTCGGGGATCACCAGCCCTGGCAGCTCACCACCTCCAATCCCCCCAACCCCTGTATCCACCAGGCCACTACCAGCCGTGGGGGGAGCACACACCATGAAGAACAGACCCCAGAGCACCACTGGCTGGAAGAGCATTTTCCCAACAAGCAGAAACAAATGGAAACGTGCCCTCATACTTTCTACATCATTGCCAAGTGAGGGACGAGCAGCGAGCACCGTGTTTGCAGAAAGCTGGCTTCCTCAGCCAAATTTCGTTCACTGACGTGCCTCATCAGTGCAAAGGTCTTTTGTACTGTGGGGTTCAGCGCTCTCCCGTCCCACTCAGTGCCCTTCCTTCCCGGTTCAGAAAGCAGATGAGAAATAACTAAGCAAAGAATTAAGCTTGAATGGGTGGAAGTTAGTGAAACATGAGGCATGCCGCGCTGGCCCCGGGTAAGTAATGCACGGTGTTCTGCTGAGGTAGGGCTCTTTGTGCACATAATAAGTAATGTTCCAGCGAGATGAAACCTCAGGTTCCTGATTCAGCTGATATTTCTGGCAAATTGTTGACCTATTGCAGTTTATTCAGGATTTTTCTAGTCTTGGTAGAGTGGCTCTAACAGTGACAGATTTCTCACGCTGTTTCTAACAAATACGCAGCTTTTATAACTCAGAAAGTTATGTCTTAAAGCACCCTAGAAAATAATTGCCTCTGTGTTCTGCAGTAGCACTTCATGTTTATAGGCTAGGAGAAGAATTAATTAAATATTAATTAATAGGTTTTAATACTGCCCGTGCTAGCTTGTGTCACAGAATAACTCACAGGGACAATTTTAATTTCACCTGACATATGTATATTGATGGTTTGTCCCCTGAGCTGGAACTGGAGGGCTGCATGGCTGCAGCATGGGCAGGGAGACAGGGAGACGGGCAGCCGGGATAATGAGAGGTGGCTGCAGGAAAGGGGCCGCGGAGTCGGCTGCCGCCTGGCAGGGACACAACGGGTAAAGCAGGGAAATGGCCCTCCCTTTCTGCTTGTCTTGGGAACAGCACAAATGTAGAAACTGTCTCCTTGCCCAGCTTTGATGCCATGAGCTTGATGGGGAAAATACTACTCAGAGCAGTTCTACCTCCTTTATGGTTGCATGAGCAAAATTTTACTCCAATTTAGCTCTGTTAAAATTTGAAGGAAGTTTCAGCACCTGAGAAAGAAGCTGTGGGTTCCTTTGGAGCTAACAAAACGTAAGGGCATTGCTTGTGTCAGTTCAAAGAGGAGATGTGTCAAATGGAGTGACAAAACCAAACGCTAGCTTGTGCTTTGCCACCTATTAAAACCTGGGAGAGGACGAGATCAAACCCCTCCTCTGAGTGTAGCTAAAAGGCTTTTTATCAGCCAAGCGCCACAGCCTGTGGGGACCTGTCAGACTAATGTTTCCCTGGCAGGGGTCAGAGATCAGACAAATTACTGCAGTGCTCTGAGTCCAGGTTGTCTTTCAGCATCCTATGGTCTCACATTTTGTGCCACTCTGAGGTTTTTCTCCAATGTACTCATTTACGGTGAATCTCAGGCAGGTACGAAGAGCCTATACATGCCCATGTGGCCTTTGGTTCTTTCTCTTGGTGATTTTTTTTTGGAGGCTTGCGATCGCAGGGCAGCTCAGGCAGCATGGGTGAGGCTGTTTGCAGCCAGCTGAGGTCTGGGGAATTGCTAATGAAACCAACTGCTCTGCCAGCAAAATCTCCTGGTCCCCCACTGTCTGGGTAATTAAAATGGGGACTGTATGGGTGTGAAGTTAATGCTGTATACATAATGTATCTGTCCCAAGGTAAGCCTACACATCTGTTCTCTGTAAAGCTGTAAGTGCAGGATATAATTAAGCAAGTGAGAAATAGCACAAGCCGAACACAGCACTGTCCACACACAGCCGAAGCAGCGGCACTGCCAGGTTGAGCAACAAGCTAGAGCAGGCACAAAAGTGGGCTGGAAGCGCTGCTGCTTAAAGACACTTGTGGGTTTGGCTTTTCTTTTCCCCCTTTATTCTGCCCAGCCAAGCTTCAAAACCACACCTGAGCAGCTTCTCCTTCTGGTGTTCCTAGAGAGAAATACAAGCCCATGTGTATATGTGTGTCCACATACATGTATATATACACACAATATATGTGTTTATTGTTTAGCATCATTACAGGATATTATCTGCATCTTTTAAATTTGTATCTGTCAGGCAGCAAACAAGTGTTATTAAAACGGGGCTGCTTAAATGAAAGCAGGTAGAGAACACAGTTTTCATTGCAAGGCTGCCAAAGTATTGATGAGATCTGGTCACCTTACTTATTCGTTCATTAATACTCACAAACACACATAAAAATATATATGCACATGCATATTTTTATATATATATATGTATACATGCTGATTGTTTGCATTGCATATGCAAAAGACATTTTAAAAGATTCTTGTGTATTTTATATGTAGAAAATATCTGTATATACATATGTACAAGTTTATGTTATATACACACATACGTACACATATATTTACAAATGTGTTGATGTACATGTTTATAAGACCTTTATAGATACACACACATATGTATGCATTATATAACGTAATATATACACATTTACTTATGTATTCTATGTGTCCTATAAATATAAACCTTCTGGGTTCTTTTAAAAGGCCTTTACATACAGACATGTGTAAATATAGGTGTATCTATATGAATATGTATATATATACACACACAATTTGAAAATATAAATGTATACATAAAATATATAATTGCAGAATATGCTTATCATCACTCACGTTTAACTATATTATGCTATATACAATCATAATATATTGCATATATTATACTATATACATTTATTAATATAATTATTTATATATTCTGTACTTCCACTGTATATTTATACAGGTTTTTGAAAAGGTCTTAATATTTAAGATTTGTGTGTGTGTGTGTGTGTGTGTATATATATATATATACACAGTCACACACAAAAACATATATTTTATATTATATGTATACACACACACACACACACACACACACACACACACACACATAGCGTTAGTAGACACACGTGTGTGAGACTTTTTTGAGATTATTGCTGCCAGGGGCCTGTGGCGCTAGGCCTAGCAATGCTGCCTGTGCAGGAGGCCTAGGCCCCGCTAGGCCAGAGGCTGTGCAGCTCCCTGTGCTGCTGCTACTGACGCCCCCAAAGGGTGTCCTGGAGCACCTGGCTTTCAGCTGGTGCCTGAGACTTTGCATTTTTTTTTTTGTGGTTCCCCTCATGCCTCTCTAAAGGGGATGGGTACGGTGGGATTTCCCCCCCCCCCCCCCCCCCCCCCCAGCCTCTCTCAACATTTCCAGGCCTTTCTCTAGGTAAAACCAATTTACATGAAGTGTGCTGAAGCTTATCCTATGGGACACACACAGGTGTGCACAAACACCCAGCACTCCCTGGGTTGCAACAGTTATTTTCCTCTAATTTTGCTGGTAATCATTGTCTGAACCTAATCGAGAAGTCACTGCCATGAGAGCAGCTAAGTACAGCATCACCCTAGTTCTTCAGAGGAGATCCCAAGGGATGTTAAGGGATGCTTTTCTTCTGTGCTTCTGGATATGGCCAGAAGGTCTCTGCTCAGTGCTTCTAGCCCAGAGACTTGCTAACAGTTTACACAGCATGGTTTATGCCAAGAGAGGTTTGGGGTTCAGTGCTCCCTTCCCTGCTGGTGACAAGGCTCAGGAGGGGCATGACCAGAGGAGCCCTGAGCATGGGCAGTACCTGGGTTCATGTTATCTGGGACACAAAATGTCAGCAGAGATTCCAGTCAATGCAACCTTTCTGCTTGTGTGCAGCTATGTAAAATTCTTGCATTGTTGTCTGCTCCCTGAGTGTTTTTTTTCTTTTTCTTTTTTTTTTCTTTCTTTCTTTTTTCTTTTTTCTTTTTTTTTTTTTTTGTACATATCTGGCTGGAAATTTATTAAGTGCTTGATCACCCAAGGAGCTGCACAACTCTGCCATCTGCATCACCACGCTGCGAACAGGAGGGACAGGCCACCTGCTTTGAATTTGGAATCTGCCTCTCAGTTTAAGGAGAAGAAACTTCCAGGAAGGAGCTGGAGGCTGAACTGGATGTGAAATGTAGTCTTAGAAAAGAGACAAAGAATGAGATGAATCTAAATGGAACAATGAAGGAAGTCCTGGCAACAAAGGAAGCTGTGTGCAGCACGTCGGGAAAGGAAGGATAAAGCAAGTCCTGCCAAAAAACATGCTTAGGTAGAATTAGGAGAGACTATTTAGATGCACAGCTTCTACATCCACAGAGCAAGAGAGAGACCAAGGAGAGAAGACTGGAGCATAGCACATGGCAGGACTATGTGGGAAGGCACAAAATTATGTGCCCCCCTTCCTCGAAGTGGGAGAAATGCTTGGCTATTCATTGAGGAAGATGAGGAGCATGGGCTGAAGGCAGTGTGGCAAGGGGGCTGAAGACAGAAATGGCGATTAAGACAGACAACTGGAAATGGAGTTCCAGATTTGACAGCCCATGTCAAGATTTTTTGGCTCCTAATTGCCCAATGGCAACTATCAACAGGATGGTTCTTAGGCATTTAGATACTTTGCTGGGTTTGTTAGGCACCTAAATAGTGTGCTTGGATGCCGAACAGCAGTGAACGGGCAATTTCTGTCCTGTAATTTTGAAGGATCTGGCACATAGACCCATAGGTGGATGCTTAACGAGTGTGTCAAATCAGGAGCGAGGCTAAGTGAAGCATGGCAAATGTAGTGCATCTATTGAAGAAGGGATGGTCGAGTGAACAGGGTCCACTACTCAGCACTTGGTGGCATTTTTCTGAAAGACCAATTACAGAGACGTGAAGGCAAATGGGATAAAATGCAACATGATTTACCAACCAAGATTAACCTTAAATCCCTAGCTGATCTTGCAGATAAAGGAAATCCAGCAGTTCTTCTCTTCTGAGATTTCAGTGAAGCCCCTGCCTTTGTGCTCTGAATATTTAATGCTATAAGCCATGCTGGAGAAGACAGGAATTCAACAAATACTTCAAAAATGGGGGAGGAACTGGCTGAAAGGGCCCAGTAATGGTTCAAGGAGAGGGCTGGAGAAGTTTGTCAAGGATGGGGCTGAAGCTCACTTTGATCACTATCTTTTTTAAGGATGCATAAGCAGAGGAACACAGGCATTTGCTGATGGCACCTGATGAGCAGGATGACACCAATGTGGAAGGAGCTTTGGGATATTGTAGGAAAGGCCCTGGAGAATCATGAGTGCACAGGAGATTGAAGCCAGCCATTATGGCCTGGCAGTAGGCACCCCATCCTGCCCCCAGGCCCATGGCAAGAGGGAGCAGACTCAGCTCATCACTCGCAGTGTGATTACCTGTGGCCATGCAGCGTGGTGCTGGTCTTCATCGTGCCCCACTCCAGTCCTGTGCTGGAGCCAACCTGAGCTGCACACTGGATGCCATTAGGTGTATAAAGCTATAACTGAGTATGTATAATCAAGCAACTCAGAGACTATCTATTAGCAGATGATCAGTGCATGTGAAGGGTACACGTGCTCCAGGGCCTCCTAGGGAAATGCCGTATTTCAGCATGTAGGAAGGTGCATATGGAAGACTAAACAGGCTGATGGGAACATCACAGCTGGGAAAAAAAAATTGCCACTTGGCCCTGAAAGGTCCCTGGGGAAAAGCAGTGATGGTGGTGGCACCACGCCTGGCCCAGCACCCCGTTGTTCTCAGATCTGTGGAAATCTGTGCTAGTCGGAGTTCTGGGCGTTCTTGCTACGCTTCTCCTTTGTGGCACCCATCTCTCCACATGTCTCCACATGTCTGATGAATCCCCCCCCCCCCCCCCCCCTTCTTTAGCACAAGGAGTACTACTAATTCTTTAGACTGTGTTATTTTCTACTATATCTCCATTTCCCCACTATCCATCTTAAGAGCGCCAATGATTGCTATCACCATTGCTCTGCTGTGTCTGTATAATTAGAGCAGTTGGCTCGAGTAATTACTTTTTGCTTCCTTCAGTTCATTCCTCTGCTTTGCACTAGTTGGGGCTTTCCTTCATTTCAGTCTCTTTGGAGGAAGATTTCAAAGCAGGGTGTGTGGCTTTTAACTCCCTACCGCCCATTGAATCGGAGGCCACCGACTGCTAAACCCTCTAAAACCTTGGAGTTTGCTAAAAATGCCAGAGCAGCCGACTCTCTCTCATACTCCCTTTCTTATCCGTACAAGTGGAACTCCATAAATGATATTCCTGTGAGTGAATTGCATGCTTGTGAACGTTGTTCAGCTGGTTCCCCCCACGGGCTGCCAAACACCCCACAGTGCCAGTGCTCAGCACCCTCTGCACCTGCTCCTGGCCCCCACAGGGAAGGGACCCTGCCAGCCCCTCACTCTCTGCTGACATGACCCCCCTGTAGGGAACTGGTGGCTGTCAGGGGCACATGCCACCCCTCCTCACGCCCCCACTGCCACAGCAAGGAATGGAAAACTCCCAGTGGCTGAGTCGTGCAAAGATGTGAGGAAACCCATGATGGAGACCTGGGAAGCCCCTGCTCTTTGCCACTGTGTCAGAGCTCGTCTTGAAGGATTTCCTTTCACACCTAAGTATCTGTTTAATTACAGCTATTGCAACGACAGTTAATAGCTGATGAACATGCCAGCATATTTTAATTGAATATATTGAGCACACTGAACAAAACCACAGCTCTTGACCTTTCCCGTAAGTGAAATGTTAGGACAACCTTTTCTGCATCGAGAGTCCAGGGAAAGCGTGGAAGGGACCACCCATTACTGCTAACGGGAGTCACCCACGTAAATCCCTCTCATGATAGCGCTGTAATGGGCTGCTTAGCATCCAATTATTTTCATTTCATACAGTTGCTCATGTTGGAGGGGAAAAAAGGGGGAGCAATGATCTGGCCAAAACACGATGCTCCAGGCTGCACTTTCTCCTCTGGCCCCTCCAACTGCAGTCATCCCACACTTGCACTTTGTTACTGCTGTGAAGGGCTGGGATGATTTAATGCTCGTGGCTACAGTTTGTCATTGCAATGGGACAGATCTGTGAACCAGCCACCCTCTCCTGCCCTCCAGGATCACAATGGGACAGAGCCAGATTTATTCTGGATGCCGGGAACTGCTGGCCCTTTGCCTGCATGGGCGCAGGTGCTGCAGGGATGTGTACCACCCTCCAACCCCCAAGAAGAAAAGGTTCTTAAGCTCCTGCTTAAGTCTTTATCGATTTCTAAGGAACAAGAGCTTGTGATTAAAGTTTGCTTGTGCTTAGGCACTTTTCTGAATTGGCGTTTGGGTCCTTACCACAGCAAAAACTCTCATTGATTTGTGCTGGAGCACGGGCTGGCTAAGCCCTCAGGGAATGGCGATGTATTTACAGCATGGTGCTCTTCAGACACATGACTATTTCAGAGCAATTTTGTAACATTAAAACAGCATTACTGGTGTGTCTTTAACTGGCCATAAATAGAAACCTTGACTCGTCTATCATGGTTTGATATTCCAAGCTAGGCAGGAACATTCAGTCCTGGCTCACAATCCGTTTTATCACCAAAAAGAAATTTTGTAGGTTAGATAAGTCAAGAGCTTACTCTTGCAAAACTTCAGCCCATGTCTGTGAGCTGCGGTGAATATTCAAGTGCAGAAGGGAAAGGGAAGGCTCTTCTAAAGGCTCATTAGAAATGGCAAAAAGATACAAAAAGCAAAAAGACCACCACCATTTTGCACTTGTAAAAAAAAATCCCTAGTAGATTCATATTTTTAATCTTCAGTACAAAAGCTCCATAACTACAGCAAGGCATTAGTTTCTGATGACTACCTTTTTTTTTTTTTTTCTTTTTTTTTTTTTTTCTATAGCCTCTGGCATTGAAGCTCTCAGTGAAAAGACACTTTAGAGCTAGTTCAGGCAGTTCATTTTCTGTCAATCAACTCTCAGGCTGGAAGTATAAAGGCAGTAACATGACAAGATTTCTATTTTAATATCTTTACTCTTGATAAGATAATCCTAGAGGAACGGCAGTGATCAAATATTTACAGGCAGTGCTCACTGGCACAGTCTATTGTAAAATTAAATACACAAAATTATGTGGGGATAATGTTAATGTTGTGATATGAGGACAAAAGGCAGTATGCCTGAAATGAAGGTTGACTCTTCTTAATAAATCCTCCTCTGCGGTGGGGACAGGCATTGCTGAAGCAGAGAACGGAGGAACAGTTTCCATTTCACATTTTGTGACCTTTCTCTGCTTTTCAATGGCTTGTTTGTTATTTAAACATATTATGTGCTTACTTAAGAAGCTTGATTTTCAAGTACGCATTTGTGTGCGTATGTGTATCCTGTATCTCACCAAGACGCACAGCATGACTACTAACAGAAGGCAAGCACAGCTCTGCACTGACGTGGACCCAGGGGCCCTGTCCTTGCCCAGGCTCTCCTTGCAGGGTGCTGGCAGCAGGCCCTGCGTTGAGGCCCCCTGCCACCACTTTTTAGCCCCATTTTGCTGAGACTTAGCCAGAGCTGAAGGAAAATGAAGCACTGATTTAGGCTGAAAGGCCAGCACTAGCTAATATGGGAAATTACTCTAGCAATCATCACTCTTTTCCTGTCACTATGGTGACAAAGAAATGACAAAAGCCTGAGCAGAAATGGACAGGGTGACACAAGTGAGGAGGGACAGAGCTGAGAGCTGTGGCTGTGTCAGGGCAGAGTTGGGGGGGGGTCAGGCAGTGCCCCAAAATGGTGCTGGAGCCACCCAGCTCCCACTCACTGACAGATGCAGTCATGTCCTGTGTGTGTGCGCACAGGGCCTTGCACTACTGCTAGGCCCATGTTACAATGAGTGGCACAGACAGTGCAGCCACCACAGGCCTAAAATGGCTGACAGACAGGGACAGCCAGCCTGGCCTTCCCACATTTCGTCTCTGAGTATCATCAGAGTTCCCAGTGAGGCAGTCAGCTCTGCCCAGCCAAAGTAGCATTAACTTGGGGCTGAGAAATGCAGGATGGCAAGGAGTGGGGTGGGGTATGTGCTGGTGGGACACGGCTGAGGAGCAGCCGCAGGCAGGGAGGTGACTGCTTGGCTTTGCCCTTCCAGGACCTGCCTTCTTCCTGTGAGCAGTAATGTTCACCAACCCCCAGGTGCCCAAAGGGCAGTTTTTGGGGCTGCTCAGGGTGATATTTTGGAGAAACTCTAAACAGGAGGCTGGGTAGCAGCAGCAAAAACTGCAGGTCCCAGGACACCTCGCCTAGGAGCCCTGGCTTGTGAATGTGCCAGCAGGCCGGTGTGTGTCCTGCAGTGAGGCTCCCAACCTGGGAGGCCACAAAAGCTGCAGCAGGTCAAACAGCAGTCGACAACTTTGCCACTTTAAGTGGGATTTTTATTTTTACCTTATCTTCCTGGAGTCATCTAATAACTGGGATGGGGAAGAATGGGCAGGGAAGCAGAAGCGGGTGCTGGAGAGAACAGTGGGGGAAACGTTCATCCTGAAATGCAAAGGCAGAAAGCTCTCTGCCCCCCCCTCCCCTCCCCAATAATATTTTTCCCCCCAAGAAGAAAAATTGCATTTTCCAGCCAGTTCTATTCATGAGTGATTGTACAGAGCTCTGCTAATGGGCTATGCCAAGCTGTGGTCACCCTACAGAGCTATTGGCAGGAGAGGTGGCAAGTTGGAGAGGACTACAAGGGAACTCTGCATGATATTTTTTGATGAGCTGATTATTCAGAAATTTCACAAGAGCTGAAATACATCACTCTGTTCTGAAACCCACAGCCCTGCCAACACACAGGACAGCTTACATGAGCAGCAGCATTTTCTCCTTCACAGCACTGCTGGCCTGTACGTTCAGAACCAGATGCAGGAATCGGACAAGGCTTTTCAGCAGCCATCGACTGCAGTGACAGCTAAAGATGGGGAGTGGATAGGAGGACACAGAGAGCTGATATAGAAATGAATTAGGTACTTTCATGGCTGTCACTGCGTGTGTATTTGGGCTTAAAAGTTTTTCTTTAGCTTCATGGCTAGTGGCGCACTATGGTTCTTATTGCTTCACAGATGCTGTGAGATCACCCCCCAGATCCTACATGCATTCAGGTGTTTTTATTTCAGGGGGTGCTCAGTCCCCAGGCACCTTTCAGGGTGCTGTCACAAGCCAGTAGCTGACCTCATCGTCCCCCATCCCAGCCAGAAGCCTCCATCTCGGGCATTGTCATGGGTCTGCAGCCAACTCAGGCTCATGCACAGACCAAACTCTTTTCTTTTTCTTTTTTTTTTTTTTTTTTCTCACCTTTTACAACATTAATTGATTGTTCCTATTTGAGCACAGGATCAAATAAGAGCCTGGCACTTGTGGGAGGGATGTGTGTGTTTCAGAGGGAGTTACAAGCAGCGTGACACTGATTTCTGAAGTACTATACAAAAACTTCAAGAAGCTGACATGGCACACCCCCAGCCCTTTGGTCCATCAACCTGTGAGTGCTTTTGAGCCATCTGGGGTGGCACTGACTCCTGTGGAGGACCAGGGGTGCTGGGAAGGATGCTGATGCATCTGGAGGGAAAATGATGCTGAATTACTGAAAGGTAATTAAAAATATATGCTCCTGCTGTACTCACAGCCTTAATTGACAGCACTGTAGAATAATACCTGACTCCCTTAGTGCAAGCAGGACACTTAGCCACCTAAGTTGCTTTTCTGCACAAAGACCCATAACTGTGGTCTAGATGAGCATTCTTGGAAAACCAAGAACGGATTTGCAGAAGCCAGGTGCCTGCAGCCTTGCACAGAACAACATAGGCCCAGGCTGCCGCTGTGCCAAAGCCTTCAGAGCTGATTCCTAATGTTTTTGCCCAGCCCCAAAAGTGTACGTGTGTGAGCAGATGGCTGCCAGGTGGCTTCCAAATCGGACTGTTAGCCAGGGCTGCCTGTTGTGGCAGCAGCTGGGTCCACGGGCTGATAGTGTCCCCATTGGATCAGTGCTCTCAGGGTCGGCCATTCTCCTGCCCGCAGGACTAACTGTGCCCGAGACAGCTCTCCTGCAATTTCTGTTTTAAAGCAAACAGGAATAAGAGGGCAGCTGGAGCCACATCCTACTCCCAGCCTGTTCTACAAAAGTCAATAAAGAGCAACGTGCCTGAAACACAGCTGTTTTGCTAATGAAAATAGAGGCACGCAGGCACAGTCACCGCATTCCCTTGGAGGAACTGCTCACTTCAAGTAAGTGAACTTCTAGTAATGGAAAGTCTGGGAAACTTGCTTGTGTATAAGGACAAGGATCGTAGTCCCAATCAACATAACAGAAAGCACAGTTATCTCTACCCCATATTAAGAAGCCATGCCACTGGGATCACTCTACTTGTACCACGTTCACCTGAGCCACTGCCATGTTTTCTCCTTTCGGTGGAGGAGCTCAGTGTCTTGCACCATCCCCCAGTGCAAAAAGGCAAGCCCTGGGCACACTGCGTGCTGGAGATGACCCAGGTCCTGCTACAAGGGCAAGAAATTGAGGTTGGGAAAAAAAAAAAAAAAAAAAGGGTTTCTTACGAAGACCAGCAATGCCTTCAGTGAAGTAGTGAAGTGCATCCTTGCACTTCCAGTAACTGTATCTTTGCATAGAATGCCCTGTCTGAAGGAAATTAAGTCTATAGGAAGGATACGAATGATCCAGACACCATCCTCAAGGCTCAGGTCTTAAAAAAGTACAGGGGTGTTACTCCACATACTGCTGCAGGATGTCATGTACTTCATGATCTACCTTTTCTAAGCTCTTCTTATCTCCCACTGCAATCCTTTCTCATGTCCCTCATCTATTGCAAATTCCCTTTTTAAGCTGGAGCGCAGCACATAAATATTTTCATGCTGCATAAATAGGTTGTTTTGTGTATAATGCCACAGGAGGCTTTTTTTTTGAAAAAAGGACCTTTAGTGCTGTGATAACGGCCGCCTCATTTACACAAATGAAATGTTCCATACAGCTCAGCACTCGTCTGCTTAGCAGCCCCCATGCAAAATGGTTGGCACATCGCCTGCTCATCATGAGCTGCAGCATTAATATAGAATATTCCATACTTAACAGGAAGCCATTGAGGTTTGGAAATACCTTGCAAATGTAGCGGATGCTCAGGTTTTCCATTTAGCACTTCCCCACTAGCACAACCTTTGTCTTCTTTCTACGTGAAATCACAGCTACTTTAAATAATAAAGGGTAAAAGGGCAACTGTTCATGTTGGCCCATTTGCCAGCATCTTTGCCTGGCCTGTCTGTTCACCTTTTCTTCTCTGTCACTTCTTACCCTTTTACCTTCATTTCCTGTTTATTCAGACCTTGTTCAGGGTCCAAAAAGTGCAGACACCATCAAAATGGCCTTTTCATTTACTCTGCTTGGAAAAAGGAATTGCATTACAATAGCTACAATTTTTCAAAGGGCTAATGGATTATATAGGTTGCCATGTTGCGTCATGGCAAATCTTTGAAAACAAACCAGCTTTTCAGTAGCAATATTTTAACGCTAACACAGTAAAATCTGGAATCAAAGATCAATGATCTTACTCTAGTGTTTCTGTTTGCATTTGACCAGCAGAAAGACTTCAAACCAATAGAGTGAATTCCTCTGCAGTGTATAGGAAAAATTATGCTATATATCATTTTGTCTATCGTGCGTTGTCATAATTCTCAAGTCAGGGTATGACCCTGCAGGACAGACTGTTTTGAAACATTTTTATATGTTCTGTACAGTGAGCACGTGGCACTGCCAGGCATGCAAAGCACTGCCTGAATCTGGGTTGGACCTGACCCCAAAGTCCTCCAGTGCTCAGGTAAGCCCTGCAGCCCATGCCCCCCCCTCTGCACAGCTCTTATTGAAGGACTTTGCGCACGTGATTTTCCATCCCAGTTCAGGGGATACAGAAAACCTCATCTGTAGCTTTCCCATAATTCAAGAGCAAGATTATTGGTGCTCTTTTCATGCATATCTTGCAGACTCATTTCTTCTCCCTTCCATCTGTTGTTTGACGTCTTTTTTTATTATATGTTAGCAATCAACAGCTAACCCATGGTGGGTTCCTTCTTTTGCGGGGCTCTGAGCACAGCATTCCTTGCTGAGGGAGCATTCCACATGGGTGGCTCCCACTCACATTGTCTATTGCTGCAAGCAGGACTTTCATACCGGTCTAACCCTAATGCGACGACTATGGCATGAGCAGCTTTACATATTCGTTGATCTGCAGAAGTGTTTTCTATTACCTTAAGGTCCAGAAACTTTCTGACAATGCCTTAGAAGCAATGGAGAAAGGAGAGATCTTAAGAAGCTGTACATATTTCTTGTTTTACTATCTTATCTGGCAAAAGGGTAGATCTCCAAGTTTATCTTGTCTAGTCTATAACAAAGACTTTTTTTTTTTATGAAATGTCACGTTGCTAAAAGATCTAATTTTTCTTTGATATGATAGCCCACACGCAATAACTGAATCTCAAAAAGCACAACATAGAGTAAACGCTTTGTAATGTATCTAAATGCAGCAGCTACCCAGTTTTGCTAGCACTTTATTTCAATTTAGACCAAGGGACAATTTTAAATGATTTGTTCCCAAGTATACAATTCAGAAAAATATGAGTTACTACTCAGAGCAGTATTTTGAATCAGTGCTGTTAGTTGTCTTAGCTGAAAATTCAACCTTGACGATATCCAAAGGTCCAATAAAATTTTTCATAGAAGAATCCCCTATTTGTAGAACATAATAAAATTGTTCAGCTGCAGCTCCAGGGCCAGTGAGAACAAGAGAACGAGGTCTTTCCGGGGAGTTTCTTATGTCACAGGATGTTTTTCAAACACTTTGTTACCTGAGAAATATCAAACATAACAGTTAAACATAATAGTATCTTTGATCTGTATTAGTAAGACAAAATGTAAGGCTGTTTATTGCTAACAGGTTATGTGCTCATTAGTGTGTTCCATCAGGAAACACTGACAGTGATAGGCAAAAGGAAACATTCAGTGTTAAATCCACACACAGCACATTTCATCTTCTATTATAGCCTGTGGTATAGGAAAAGGAAAAAAATGTTGCACACAACTACTTTAAAAACACATACCAGAGCAAGAAAGGGAAGCATTTGTTTGATTTATTATATACTTTTTTTTTTCAATAAAGTTCACTTCCAAATAATACTAATGTCTTTCATATTGTGCTTTTCATTCCTAACTCACAAAGCACCCACCAAAGGAGGTCAGGATCATTTTACAAAAAACAACCATGAAGTGAAGCCACCTCTCTGTTGTCACCGAGTAAGGCAGCACAGTCCCCAGCTCTGTTGACCGCTAGTCATAGGAACAAAGGATTAGAAAGGGCATTTTGTGTCATCAAATACAGCTTCTTACTCTTCAAATCAATTTTGCTATAATAATGTCATGCAAGAGTCTTTGGGGTGCCTGATCTCTCATATAAACTCCAACAAATGCTCTTTCAAAGTCATCATCTCTTGTATGTCTTCACCCATCCTGACCCTATTGCGGGACTCTACCCAAGGCCAAGGCATTACACGTCAGGAATTTGGGACCATTGCTCTGAAAACATGACCTATCTCAGACACTGGAGAATGAGTTGGGAATCTCTTCCCACGTCTGTCTGCACCAATTTCATACATTTCTTGGTGTTCCTTCCTAGTAAAGGAGCTTTACTAGGTGCCATGACAGACCTGGAGAGCATTCTTGAGGCAGAGTAATAGATATATTGAGAGCCTGACAACTGCAGCTGACTACAGCTGTAAAAGCCACATCCTAATTCCCTGCACAAACTCATGGCACAGTTGTTACTGCGGCATTAACTGGAGGCTTCCAGCAGCCCCAGAAGCTAACACAAATCAGGCATTTGGGTTTACCCATCCGCACGCCTGTCCTTTCATGTACAGGCTGATATCCTGGCTAATAACGGAGCCTCAAATACACTCAGTCCACCGTATTTCAAATGTCCATCACACCTCTCCTTTTTCAAATAACTACTTAACAGAGGAGTTATTAATGCCTTTCCACCTACACAGCCTAGATGCTGAAACTCACACAAAGGGAGCTCTTAAGCTTCAAGGTCACGTTCGAGTTGCTGGTATGAGTGTCTCTCTGGGCAGTTCTATTATGCAGCAGCTACAGTAATAGGATAACACGATACAAACCTCCGCTAATAATTCAACATGTAGTGGGCTTTTTGCTTGGTACCTTCAGTTTTGTACCTTCACTTCAGACCACGCTTAGAGCTGGCTTCACTACTCAGCAAATTATTTCAGCTTATTAAACACAAAGCTGTTACCCAACTGTTAGACGGGGGCGCAGCCCTCGAACTTGTTTACCGGGGCTGCGTGCAAGGCTTGGATCCTTGCTGCTGTTGTGGCTGCAACTCCCCAGCCGCCCACTTCTTTGTTTGATTGTCTTTTCTCACTGAAACATATGTTTCCCCGTTCGATGGCATTTTGAGCAACAGTTTCCATTGTATGCCCCTCTTGACAGACAGCTTGATGGCAGCCTGTAAATTACTTGGCACGTGTTTTATGAATCTGTTTGAAGGAGGGTCTGGCTGCTTAGTGAATGCATCTTTTCACAGCTTTGGGGGCAAGGGATTAGCACCATTTGAGCACAGGTTTAGACATGAAAGTCCTTGACCACAGTTCATATCCTTATTTGAAGCTCAGCACTATCCTGTACCTTGAGTCTTTTATTTGAGGTCCTGCAATACAGTGCCCATCAGTAGTGCTTGGCGTTCCCCATTTTCCTCACAGACAATGTGATGCATACAAAGTTTACGACGAATCAAGACAGGATCGTACTGAAAATACTTGGTATTTGACAGACAGCTCAAGTAAGCATTCAGGCTTCTGGATGTGCAAGTTAAGAGAACATCCGTCCCTGTTTCAGCTTCCATTGCTAACAGTAACACATTTGCTGCTTTGCTTTTATGCGGCACAATCTTGTCTGTCTCTGGCCGTGACATTTCTACTGTAGCTATAATTACAGGATCCAAGCAGTGCAGTATGGAATTCATGTACCCTTTACAGCTGAATTAAATGGCCACCTATGGGGAAATGGAAGTCCGGAGAATGAGATACATAACTTTTAGCACAGTAGCACTTAAAACCTCAAAATAGAGCCCTGAAACAGCTGTGAGAGTGACATTATGTTTATGCCGGCCTCCTGCAAGAGGAAGACATTTCACTGATAGCCACAGCTAATTGTATTGCATCTTTGTTTTCATAAGAATAATGCTACACTTCAACCAGAAGAATAATCAGCCTCGATGCTGAGGATGCTGTGCATTAACACACCACATTTACCTGGGGAAATCCTTTTGCTCTAAGCCATCTAGGGTGGGCATTACTGTGAAGACACAGTCACTGTGCTTCTCCTGGCTGGTTACATCTTCCCTTGAAGAGAATTTAACTGCTGTGAATAAACCTCCCTACTGCAGAGGTGGTGGCTCTGGACGTTTTACACTTCAAAAATACCAGCAAGGGCCAGATTATGTTTGTCTGTGGAATTTCTGTTGATATTAACTTTCCTTCCATTCCATTGAAATGACAAAAAGATTACTTTATATGTACTCACTGCAGGAAAAAAAAAAAGAATTTTGGGTGAAAAAGCATAGACCCTATGATCCAATTCATCTTCTCTTTGCTGTTTCCAACTACTTAAAGCATAATGTCGCACTGAAACACACATTTGGAGTTCAGCATTCTCTTCTGACAGATTGTTATGATGTTTGCCAAGGTGACCTTCATAAAACATGTTTCTTTTGAAGCTTATATTTCACTCTCAGGTCATAATAGTTTCACACAGACAAGCAAACCATCAGCTCCTGCTCTCTAATTAATGGTTCTTGGAGGCTGCTGAGTAGGGGATATAATTAATAGCACTTAAGTCTGGAGTGCAGAGAAATCTATGGCTGATTACTAGGGTATGTATTTACTTCAGGATTATATGCAAACAGCTCCTAAATGCAGGCATGAACAGCTCTCAACGATGCTCTTGGGGAAGTCCCCAGGAGCAGGCACCCCCTCAAGCCTTACTCCAGCGTAAGCATTCAGAAACCTGCCCTGTGTGTGAAGCAAGGCTCACACGGCTGGTGGGTCCCTGCCGGTGGTACCCATCTCCACTGCTTCCATTCCCTACAGCAGAGCTCACAGTACGTTGTATTTCCTACAGTTGCACGGTGAATTTTCTTGCCAAGGGCTGCCTACAGTGGAGAAATATCTTGTAGAAAATAGCTCTGGCCATGCCTGTGTTCTTGCTGTAGCAACCACCCAGGAGACGACCTGTACCTTGTCCCACACAGCCCAGGTACAGCATCTTCTGAGGGTAGGCTGGCTGTGTACACACAGCACATGTCCCACATCCACTCTGTGGATCCATTCCAAGGCATAATCATCATTTTGTGTTTTTATTCAGCTCAAAGTGCTAGAAATAATGGGAGGGCTTTCCTTAGAGTAGAGCAACCAAGGAAAGGTGTTGAGAATCATCTTGTCACGCTTGCCTAAATTTAAGGAAGGCGATGTGATAGCTCTTGTGCTCGCCCTCACACGTGCAGCGTGAAAGATCAGAGGTGCTGGAGCAAGACCAGATGCATACCAAATTGCTAGTTTAAATTCCCTTGGGTCATCTGCTGTTAACAGTGGTAATTCCCCTGCTGAAGTCAACAGAAAAGCATCTTTTCACACACGCTGATACCTCAATACAGAAAAGGCAGACGTGAGGTAGGAAGAGTGCTCTCAAAGAATGAGATCATCTCCTTCACAGTGGGGTGAAAAAATGAATAAAATTCATATTCTCTGACAAAGTTTAAAAGACTAAATTTTCCAGAAACGTTGCCAGACTAGGGATGAAGTAGAGAACTGACATTAGAAATCCTGCACCACTGTGCGGCCCAAATTATTTTCAGAGATTTTAAAATGAATTTTGCATGTTGAATGACACAAAATATTCAGATGATTAAGCAATTAAAAGCTTTGGGATATTTGCAGCTCAAAAAGCACTAGGCAACAGAGTATCACTGCCAATCTCCTTTATGCAAAGGGACATTTTGACATCATACTTCAGACTGACTACTTCTCTAATGGCATAAAAGTATTACTTTAGCTGTGTGTAAAATAGGAAAACTTCTACTGAAACTTGTGCAGCCTCGTTCTTTTCGCAGAAAACACAAACTGAAGTTGCCTTTGAAGAGAAACATTCTTCAAATCTTATCTGAAGGTTAGTAACTCTTTTAATCTTTAGCCTTTTTGACGGCATGTGTACCATAATTTAAAATGCACAAAACAGACTATCAAAACACCCAGCTATAGTTAGTTAGAAAAATTTAAAAGGCACATCTGAAAACAGACTTAGAAATTAAGATACTGCATCCAATCTTGCTGAGTAAGGACTCTTTCCCCGTGGTTCTGCCTCAAAGAGCAACCAGTTAGCAAACACAACTAGCCATATGACAGCAAATGCGTGACTGGGAATGGCTCCTGAAGATGTCAAATCTTGGTATTATTAAGCAAGAGCAATGACATTTTAAATATCCTTTCCACAGAATGTTTTTCTTTCCTTTTCTTGTCCTTCTTCAGATTAGCATGAAGTTCTACTGAACTTCGCTGAACTTAAGCTCTGTAAAGGCACTGCTGTGAGCAGCCCTGCAGAGCCCACCCATGCTGTGGGTGTTCAGGAAGCAACAAGTCTTTCTAAGGAGATGGGATGCAGTGGGGTTGGGAGATAAAGGGAAAGACCAGGAACACATGGAAAACCCAAATTAATTTCCTGATCTCAGTTTTGTCTACTCCAGACAATTGTACACCCAAGTTAATTATTTTAAGACAAGTATTTTCTTAAAGCTTTAAGCTTAGCAAGGCTAAATGGGGTTTGTTTCTTTAATCAGGTGGTTGGATATCTCCAGCCATTGGGGGACTGGTGTAGAAGCGCTCAGCAATAGCTACCCAACCCACCAAGAGTGATCAGCACCAATGTATGTAGTAGAAAGAGAATTGATATCTTCTTGCCTTATTTAAGTGTTTCCTTCAAGTGTTTCTTAGCAAAAAGAAAGTCATCTAAAATTGATCAGAATCTATAAATACAGAAAAAGGTGCTCCTGTACCTAACAAGTCACACAGGAGTTGTGACAGTTGAAGGACTTGTGATTAATGCAAGGGTAGCTAGGAAAGCTGAGACACTGCTCAGTCTCCAGGCTAATCTAGCTGAGCAGGGCTTCTTTGAACAAAACAGTTAAGTAGAAAAATAATGCATGAGGCCTTAAAAGTGCCATATATTGGCTGCAGAACACCCACATTCAGCTCTTTCTGACTTTCACTGTGCTGCATGAAAAAACTCAAGTCAAATAGTGTCCAGGTAAACTTATAAGTGACAAAATAAATCCTTTGTAGGTGAAAAAAAGGAAGAAATAGCTTTCAAGGAGAATGCATATAACCTTGTTAATTTGCCAAGAGTTTTCAATCTTCATCGTTTTAGAAGCAAGGTTAAGTGAGTAGGTAAAGGCTGAGAAATTCAGAAGATGCTCAGATATACCTTCATCAGAGGTTCAGAGCCTTAAGCCTCAGAAACAAAACAATGTCAGGGAGAAGAGATTGGCAGTGATGCCTTGCATTGGAAACCAAGAGTTGGAAGGACTGCTTGTACCAGACAAAAATACTCTCATGATAATGATGATGCTGAGATTTAATTTACCAGCCTGTTCTAGGAGAGGTAATGACCTTAATATCATGGAGAACTTATCAAGAGGTCATCCATATAGAGACACACTGATTTATTTTCGTAATAAATGGAAATAAAAGTCAAGCCACATGTATAAATTCATTTCTGCAAGCCAATTTCATCTATCCAGCTTTGTGTTTAGTATCAGAAGAGCCTAAGAACACCTTATTGATATGTGGGAACCCAATTCCAACTCCTTTACAAATCTCTCTGCAAATGTACTTCAGATTCTTTTCTAATCAGACAAAAAAATAATCCCAGACCTAGCAAATATATAATGGGGAACATCACTACATTAGAGTAGGGATAGCGCATTTTATTCTAAATACTATTCATTCACTGCTGTGGCATAGATGGAGCACTACATAATGCCTCTGTTAGTAGAGAAGAGAGCTCACATGTGTCTTACCTAAAGATATGGTATTTCTGGCTGAGTTACCCAGTTTTTCCATATCTCAGAAACGTGCATCTACAAGCAAATCCAGCAGCCACTGTGGAAACTTGACTGTGTAGCCCAAACGTTCATGCTTCTCCTTTATGTCCGTAGGTCCCCAATGGGATCAGTCCCAGAAGCCAAAGACAATCTTCCTCCACCCACATGAATGACATGCATTTCACAGCTTTCTCTGTGCCAGTCTGCAGAGCCATTGGCACAGCTAATTTGTCTGGAGAAGCTGGTGTTTTTGCTGCAAAGTATGTTCATCACGCAGGAAAAAAAAATGGAAAGAAGAGTCCAATAAACCAGCCCAAATGTTGAGGACAGAATGGCACAGAAGACAGGGCTGTAATGCATTCATGCCACATGCGTGTCATGTAGTTTAGCTCAAGATTTGTCAAGCTGGGCTGTGAGCAATGAGTCACAGGCAGATAGGAGGGATATTTATGGGATTTGGGTTCTTCAGAGGAAAAAAATGTGAAAAAAATTACAGAAATGAGACTGCTAGATGATGGCAAACAACATATGGGGAACAGGGGAGAGGGAGCTTTTGGCATCATCGCTGCAGCATACATCCCAGTGTAACTCACATCAGTCTCTGGGGGCCAGTTCATTTCTATTGGAAGAACCTGGCTTCTGGGACTTCAGGTACAAAATGAAAACCTCTCAGTTTCTAGTGCACCAATGTTAAAACTTGCCAAGTGTTTCCTCTTTTCTGTTCTTCCTACATATTTTTTGCTTCTTTTAGGGCCAGGGGAAAATCTAGCGGAACAGGCTGTTTTCCAGTAGGCTTAATTTTGAAGTTGAATTGACCAGATTATTTAAGATTTGCAGGAAGAAGTTAGCATTTGCTTATCCCACTCTAGAGTCTGCATTCTGCTGGGATTTTGTACATGTAGGTACATGTGTATGTTTGGCTGTACACAGCAGTTTTTAACTCGTGCCATGGCTATTTTCTGTTCTAAAAACACAAGGAGGATATGTTAGGGCAGGCATTCCTCTGAAGTAACTTCAGATGATTCTGATTTCCAGGTGTGTTATTTTTCACTCTCTGGGAACTAAAAGCTTTAAGATGGTGCTTATTTGTTCAAGGAGGATGTTATTTCAGCCACTGTTTAGAGTGCTGTGTCCTTTTAGGAAACGACACAAACCTAAAAAGCTCTATTTTTTTTTTTGTTCATTCTACATATTCTCCTGTGTCCTTAAGCCGCCTATGGAACACCAAAGAATTCTGGGTGTTGTAAGAATAACTTAATGTGCAAACCATTACCTCTAATTTTCTTGAAAATACTTCTTCAGAATTGCTGCTTCAGCTGCCATTTCTTCCTCTGTTCTCCACTTGTCAGGGGAATCCTCTTTGTCATGTCGTTGCAACTTTTTTGAGGAAGGAAGAAGAAAAAGGTTGTTATTTTTTTTGGTTTTTCTTTCCCCAATTTTATTGTCAAAATCAAGACCTGCCTCTCCAACTAATCAAGATATTCCATGTATTTATAGGATGGAGGGACCTGGTGGTAGAAAGATGAAGGGTAAAGTTTACTGGTTTAGGGTGGAGACAACAGTAGGATTAGTTAACTGGCTCTGATGGATTCACAAAGAAAATGCAAGGTGCAAGGGTGAATGCTAGGCAGTGACAAAGTTCACCTTTGTGAGCTGATGGTCAGATACCTTGGGAGTCTTTGATGCAAAGCTGGTAGGTAACAGGATGACAAATGCTCTGGTAGTTTGAAGTGCCCATTACATCAGTGGAGTGGTCTAGGCAGAAGCCGCCTGGACACCAGTAATTCATGTAAAATGTTCTTTTTTCCTCTTCCCATGGCGCCAGCTTTCTCATCAAAGACCTATTGTGATAACAAGACCCTACTGCAGCTGTTTCCCATCAGCAGTTTATACCAGCAGTTTTCAGAAGAGATGCATTCCCTCCCTGCATGCAAGTTATTAGTTCTTCCTTGCCCTTGTTGAAAGTGAGATACGTCCCTACTCTCAAAAGAGAACTTCTTTTAAGCACAACTGTTTCACCAGTGATTTAGTGGGGAAAAAAGATCAGAAGTATGTGAAACACTTAATTTTTGAATCTAGCTTGCATAATATGCCAACAAAAATAAGATCTATCCCATATGAA
This sequence comes from Anser cygnoides, assembly GCF_040182565.1. Lineage (NCBI taxonomy): Eukaryota > Metazoa > Chordata > Aves > Anseriformes > Anatidae > Anser > Anser cygnoides. Next base: position 11,182,589 of record NC_089882.1, on the reverse strand, counting down.
GTATTAAGTGATATTATCCAAGACCTGAAATACTTCAAACACATCCTTTGCTTCTCTAGAAGGGAGAGTCCTGTTTTATAGCAAATATAAAGTTGTAGCACTTGAGTGTCTATTTGTACACATGTATATTGAAAGAATCCCTGCAACTCATCAAGGGAAGACTACATTAACAACAGGCAGCAGAAACATTTACATTAATTGCTGAAGTATCGAGAATTCCAGTGTGTCTCTAGGTACAGAGACAAGTACAGATTGAATTAACAGCGTCAGTGCTTCTGAAGAACATTATAACATCAACTCTTTGTTAATGTCACAAAAAAAGTTGGAAGCTAAATGAATTTACACCTTTTATTCCCCGACAAGTTTTAGTACAGAAGATGAAGCAGTTAAAAACAGATGAAACAACATCGTACCTGCCAAGCAAACTTCATTACTGTATATGGCATGTTTAGCAATAAACTAGGATTGTTAGCATATATCCAACTCACAAATACTTTTATTTGTGCTGTTTCTCCTACTCTAAATTTTGCTGCCAGCTATAGCTCTGTGCAGTTTTACTCTCTGCAACAGATTTCTTTCTGCTCAGCAGATGAAGCTGCATTAGAAAGCTATTTCCTTTCATGCCAATATGATACAATAGCTGTAGGCAAATTAAAGTGCGCTACTGTTTGACTAGTATAGAACTAATCTTCATCGTTACATTAGCTCTAGGTATGTCATAAATCCATCTTGTAATAACGCTATAGAATTATGGAGAAAGATTTACAAACCAGGAGCAGGTACACTGGATACATGGCCAACATCCACCCTTTGTGCCACTGTACACACCTGCGTGGCATATAGGTACTGCAGCTAGACTGGCAATGAGAGAGTTATGGGAAGCAGCACACATCACCTTATACTTTTCATGGACTATAAGTGCTCACACTTCACAAGACGATGCACTAGGATGAGCCAAGTGGTGGTAAATCAATCATCTGTCAGAGGGGTGAGCTGATTTTCTAAAAAAGCAATATCTTGCTCATTCAACCTGGCATCAGCAGGAGATACAGAAAGTGCTAGAAGGCAAGGGAGGGCAGCCCCTGTTCCTCAAGACCTCCCTGCTTAACCTGCAAGAAATACCTTTTAGGGATGTGCTTTTGCTGCTGTTCTCCCTCACCATCCCATTTCTGTGCAATCCAGATGAGAGCCAACTAATTTAAATAATTTATGTAAACTAAAAAACCAACAAACCAATTTCCCTCTTTTTCGTCTCCAGTCAGACAGAAAAGCTGGAGAACTTGAGCTGACATTCCTACTCAGAGATATTCAAACAGACTAGCTTGAAGTCTGTAATAGTTTCTGTAGGACCATTCCACTTTTGCAAACTCTGAAAAAAGATAAAAAAAACAACCAAAAAAGCAATAAAACCTTACCCAGAGTCCCACATCTTCTGCCTGACATGATTTTCTGTGAGTCATTTTGCCCAGATTTCCCTGGAAAGCTGGAGTAGAGGTGGAGATGGACTGAACCACATCCTCTCAAAACCACTCCCAATACCTTCAGTAGGGCTCCCAGTGCTCTTTGGTGGGTAACGGAAGACTTAACGGCCCTGAAGCCCAGCCCCCTTAAGATGTGGAGCAGAAGAGTGGGGTAGCACAGCATGTCCTCAGCAGTATTATGGTAACGTTGGCCAAAGTTGGCCAATTAAAGACTAAAATATATAAACTCTATACGAAGTGCAAGACAGAAAAATTTAGATGAAGGAAGTGACAAAGAAAAATAGCTTTGGGTGAGCCTGGCAGGACAGAGACAATGCGTACTAAATTGCAAGGAATTACTCTCCATGGTATTTTACACCAAAATGAGCTTCATCATCTAGTTATAATCAAATCCTTCCCGTCCATGCTGTACCCCAGGAAGGAATCAGCATTTTTTGGTACCTGTGCAGCAATTCCTGCAAGACATGGCAGAGGCACTGGGAGTGGAGTTTGCCTACAGGCAGCCTTACATCCATGCGGGTTGGGGAGCACACCAAGGTGTGTTCCACAGGGCAGTTGCAATCTACTAGTCATTTTCTGTAGAGATCCAAGCTAGTTACCATTTGAAAAACTACTGGTACGTAACGGAACAGAAAAACATAAGAGAAAGGTAATGCAAAAGAACCACAACAGACAGACAAGACGCTCTGCTGCAAAACTCTGGAAGCCCCAAATTCTCTGAAACCAAATGCAAACCTATTGTGGCATTACAGGAGCACCTCAAAAATGCAACTAACAACAACATAAGCAACAAGATTAGCGCAGCTCAAATAACTCTGAAAGTACAGGCTAAGGTATGAATGTTTCTTTTAGACAGTTTTTATTATGCTATTAACTTTTTCTTGTAATATTCTGGGCAAACACTGAGATGCCCATTAGTCAATTCCCTAATTGCCATTACCCAAATCACATGCTCTATCTGGTTCAACATTCTTCAAGCACTAAGACTCTTGGTTATAACTTAGCACATCTTCTTGCCTCGCAGTACAAATACATGCACTATTTTTAAGAGAAGCCCTTCTTCAAGCAGATCATTACTGATGTCTGACTTCTTGGGCTTCCTGATAAATTATCCTCTTCTTTCACCTCAAGCAGAAAATGCTCTTCCACCAATAATCTATGACTGTCAGTCTTGATTACTTGTAAACAGTGAAGCTCTTTGAATATTTCTGCTTGTGAAAAGCGTTCATTTTCTCACTCATGTCTCCCAGTGTGAGATGCTGGCAGACCTGACAGCTGTGCTTTATGTTATTTTATTAAAGTTGTTAGTGCTGCAGAATGGTCTACGTTTTTATCACTGCAATTCTTAAGGGAAACACAATATTGTTTTATAACACATTCGCACTGGGGAACCTTTGATTCTTGCCCTTTGTGGAGGAGCCCAGAATTCACAATGCAACAAGCTATTGTGAACCCAGGTCCAGCACTGACTGTTGCTTGAAATGACATCTATATTATGGTTTATTATACTTATGCCATAACATAGGTGGCTTTTCTGCTGGTGTTAACATAGAGCACTAGCTAGAAGTATTGTAAAAAAAGCTCTTATGCTAATTAACATTGTCAGTCTCAATGAATATTTACTGTTGATACTTAAGAGTTTACTATCCTCTGATACATATAACTAAAAGAAAAATCATAGTGGTGGAGAGTAATTACACCAAACTACTGCAATACAACAAAACTCAACTGCTTCATCAATTACACAATATAACATTGTCAAAACCAGCAGGAAAAACAGAACAAAACACACCAATCTTTGCTAGTCGTTTGGATCAGATGTTAGGCATTACCTAGCTGGTATTGTTTGTTATTACAAATATACCTCAGGTTACTTAGTTATTTTTCCCCACTAACCTCCCCCACTTCGGTGAAATCTGCAGAGTAATATTTCGGCACTGGATTAACACGTGAACCGTGATGAGGATAGAAGTTTCATCTCTTCTGTGGCAACCCATTTCCAGAGACTGGTGAAAAAACTGGTGACAAAAACTGCTGTACACACCTTGTCCTCCAGCTCCCTTGTGGTCTCAGAGCTGCGTGATGAGAACACCACCACCGCACATCCCTGTCCCTTTTCTCATGCTGCAGCAAGCAGCTGCAGTGGGGCTTGATCCTGGGCACCTTACCAGAGGAAAAAACCTGTAGGACTGAGCTGGCTATACCTCCTCAGCTATTTGGTGATACTAAGGACCTCCTAGTCCTGGTACTGACTTCCTCGCATGCTACCTCTACATTAATTTCTCATTTGCCTTCTTCACCCTTTTCTCCTTGGACTTGTCCTTCTTCTCCCCTCATTTTTTTTTTTTATTTAGCTTACATCCTCCTAGTAAGGCTTCATTTTCACCCCTCCCCATAATGTAATTAACTGTGACATTTACTGCTATCATCTGTACCTCCTGCTATACTCTACCCTTTTCCTCAGCCTCTGCTGTCTGCCTAAAGGAAGTGTAAGCTTTTTCACGGGCAGCCTCCTCTGTGCCTCTTGTCGTGCTTTGAGTCTTGTCTGAACTAACAACGTAAAACAAAAGAATGACAGGCAGTGGTTTCACAAAGCAGCTTCTCAGGTACGCTGTGATTGCTGTGTGTCATTTCTTGAACACAATTGGCCCTAAATCCTATTTTACCTACCTGTGGGTAAGTCACAGGAGCTCCCAGCCCTGGGCATGCTCCACCTGGGTATCTCCCCATGCACCTGCTCCAGGCAGGGTCTCAGAAAGGGCAAAAACAGGCAGAGAACAAACATAACACATTCACCCTCGAACATGAGATGACCCACAAAATATTGTGTTAATGCTACGTGAGAGCCCTGGCTGCCCCTCAGCACCCACTACCAAATCAGGCCCTGTTTCTAAGCTGCCCTTGCCACAGTTCCCAATCCCCGACTGAGCAGCCCAGGCACTTCAGAGCTTTCTGCATCTCTGGGCCTGCCTCCATACTTAATTACCGCTACAAGACTGCTGTAATTTAATTGCTTTAATTTACAGTAAACACAGCAGAAAAAAACACATCCTATTACTTCCTCATTTGCTGACTTTGCTTGGGATTCTATTTTATATCAATATCTCCATGAAACAAATACCTGATTGTGGTATTTTTTACTTGCTGCATTAAATCCTCATTATTTAATGAGATAGAGAGGAAATCCAAATTACCTGTAATGTAGATGACAATTTTTAAAACTAGCTACTGGAAAAAAAAATAATCCTTTGCCAATTTTTTCACCACTTTTGTTCAATATATTGCTCCCACAACTACTGGTATTATCCCTACAAAGAACACATTTCTTTGGAAAACTCAGTCTATCAAAGCTGTATGTTAAAGAGGGTGTTTACTTTTTTCTTCCCATTGAGTCTTTCATAATATTTTTTAAAATTGCAAATATTTTTTCAGTTTTATTGTCATGCTTTGGGGAAAGACTTGAACCTCATACTTCAACATGGACACAAGTAACTGCACCCTTTTTAGCAAAGCACTTAAATGTAAAATTTTGTGGAAACACACAAAGGTTAAGTAAAAACTCCTAAGCATATTGTTTAAGTGCTTTGCTAAAATAAAAACTGCAAAAACTAGTTTCTAACAACTCTGCATATAAAAATAAATACAATAGGTATCCTAAGCAATTTGCTTTTGAAAGAATACAAGACAAGACCATAAACAGAATGATGGTTATATAGAAAACACATCCACCGATCAGTGAAATATGTAGATTGCACTCGGAAGAGCTCAAACCTTGACAGACTTCCAGTTTGGCTCCAACGGAGATAAAATTCTTGGAAAGTGAGCATGTTACAAAGGAGATGCTTGAAGGAATATCTACTAGCATATGAAGTTCTGCCAAAAACTTGGAAAACTGCTATTTACGGTCTGATAGAAATCCAAGCAAGAATCTATAAACATGTTTGGATACATTTTCCGCCATGCTTTAAAGTAGACAAAGTTGCCCATTATCCTCTCAGTTAACAGATAATGTTACAAGCACCTCTGCAGGTTCCCTCACCTGGGAAGACTAAATGGAGGGATGCGGGGAACTTGCTAAAGGCATTTCCTAGTGAGAACTGCCTACATGAGGGAGGTGTGTTGCATAGTCCTGAGTAAGAAATGGCAATGTCATCAACGTGATAATGCTGGAGGAAGCGTTATACTGTGTGCACAGCCTGCCACGCAACATCACTCATTTGGAAAAAGGCTATTTTTAATCAAGAAAAAGCACTTTAATCAAGTATGGAGCCAGTGATTCAAAAATTTCATGCAGGTGCATGTATTACTTGACTGAAAGCATTTTCCCCAAAGGTCAGAGCCACAGAGCAATGTGTCGGTCCCACCCTGGTAGCAGAGATAACCTCGGGGTGCCCGTATCAGGCTGATGGATTCTGGCTCTCAGCACAGGGAGTCTCAAAGTCAGAACTTCCCCCGCTAATCTTCTTAACTTCAGACAAATATTTACCCTACCCTAGGCACACTCGAGATTCATGACATGCCAAGGAAGACACATTTGTATTAGGGTGGTTGATTCAGTTTGTTTGCTATGTATTCTTTTTCACTAGCACAAAGAAAATCAGCTGCAGGTCTCACGGTATCAGCACAGAGCTGGTTCAGCATGCTGGGGGGACACAAGCGTGCCCAAACTCCTGGGGAGATCTTCCCTCCTCACCACACCTCTGGGAAGAGCCTGCAATGACCAGAGCAAAGAGCAGCTTTCTTCTCGTTTGGGGAATAAGCATACGCCAACTAAACAGCTCCTATTAAACAAACTCCCCCTGCCTCCCTACCCCCTGAACGCTTCTGAAATTAAGAAAACATTCACTTAATGTGTCTTGGAGTAACTTATATTCTGAGTCACTCTCTCTGCCAACGATAGGAATATTTTAAGATTTCAAATGTCAGAAATGACACATGCTGCATGCTGGAAGAAAACCCTATGCGGTTTCAAAGCCTGCTCTTCTCTGTGCTTCCAGGACCACTATCTCAGGGGACCTCTCGCCCCCAACAGACTTCTCCAGGACTGTCCTGTCTGCTTTCCCTGATGGGATCACATCACTGTGATGGGATCACAGCTACATCCTCAGGATGATCCATTCTTCCAACCATCCCCCAGGTACTTCTTTAGCTTCCAGCCTTCCACATGCAAAGCTACCTTGCCTCTGAGATGGCCTCCCCAGGATTTACGTGGCCAATACCATCCAGTAAGCAGGTACTAAAATAGGTTGAGGAATAAATTGCTCTCATTTAACATTCACTCAGAAAAATATGGCTGCATTTATTATGCCGCATATTGTTTTATATACTGTTTTGTTATAATAAGTCATGTTTAAAATGTCATGACATTTAAATCAACAGCAATAAGAGGGAAATAGCAAAAAAAAGAACAAGATGATCAAAAAAGATCTGAAAAAAATCCTTGCGAAGTATTAGGGGGGGCAAACACCATAGATATAGTAAAAATAAAATCACAAAGGAGCATAAAACTTACATATGAGAAAGCCACCCCGACCCTACTATGAGCCCTACAAGCTCTGTCAGGTCTGTGACCCTGTGGTTGTCCCCAGGTCCCGTGGCAGATGGAGGGATGCCACCACCAGCTGGGTGGTTGGGGCTGGCTGTGATCAAGGCACTCGGGCACCTGAGACAAAACCATCACGGTGCTCTGCATCACCTTGTAGGTGTAGCCTTTCTTAGTGCTGTCCTTTGCCACCAAGCCACCACAATACCCTGGAAAATTCAGCTGAATGTGTCCCTGGAATTTGATAATGCCATTTGTCTCAGTGAGGAGCTTATTTCAATGCCTGGGCTAAGTTATATGAGTGAACTTTGCATAAAATATAAAAGCTTACTTTAATGCAGCTTCATAGCCTTTGAGGAAACACAGAGGCTGTCTACCACTGATGATCTACATGCATAATAGCATATTTTCACCACAAAGACTTTTGATGTTAAAAAGAAAATAACTGATCAGAGGATCTACGCTGTTACTGCAGATTCAGTGCTCATCTTTTATACCAGGTCTGGACCCGCATGCCAGCATCCCTCACCGCAGCCTCCGTGCTTCCTCACCCCCCGCCAAGGGAAAAAGCAACATCAACTGTAAGAACAAAACAGATGGCGAGGCAACGAAACATTAAACCCAATCCCAATACCTGAGCTGTACCATGAATATTTCACTGAGGCATGGGGTAGAAAAGACAACAAAATGACCTTTTCTGGCATCTTAAGGGATATCTAACCTTGTAATTGCTACAGACAGAGGACACACAAGATGGAGACCAAGACTATTTAACAGCTGTGTATATTTTTTTTTCAAAATTAGTATCTCAATGTTCCCATTATAACCTGCCAATAGGAATGACATTTACTCTTGCTCTGAGAAATGAAAGAAACTCTAAAAGACAGACTGCATTAAGAATCTATTGATATTCCACTGACCTAGTGGCATACGAACCAGACAAGCTTTGTCAAGGGCAAATGCCCTAGAGTCTGAAAATTCATCTCTTAAAGTAGCAGCGAAGAAAAATATGCTTCTTCAACATCTAGAATACTTGTGGAGGTTTATGCTTTCTTGATGTTATAATGGTAGTATACAGCACTAGACCCAGACACAGGAGCGGAATTGGAGATTTCAGACGGTCATTAGCCTCTTCCAGTTTTGCTAATCAGTTTTTGCCATTGAATTTAAATAGGATGTTCTCTTCAGAGACATCATATAGGCTTTTGCCCAGTTTATTTTTTCTTATTGTAAAATCATCAGAAAGGTAAGCTATCCATAACAGAATATGATCTAAGACTCCCTTTTGCGAGAGATGGATGCAGAGGCTGTGAGCTGTGCGAGAGGTCCCCATGCTGCCTTGTACTGGTGGGAAGACCCTGACAAGGGAAGGGGAAGGAGAACTAGGAACAACTTGATATTGTTCAAGCATGCTCCTTCATTCCTCAAGATGAACCTCAACTTCCACACAAAATCAAATGAGAACAAAGTCACAGACAAGGGCCCAAAACAGGGGCGACACAGAGCCCTTATTTTTTTTGGTGAAGCTCAGACTGGGAGAGCAGTGGCTTCTTCAGGGGGTGGAGTGGCACAGGCTGCCTTCACTTTTGAGAAGGAGGAATATATTTGCTCCTCTTCTAAGCTGCAATGTTGGCCTTCTGTTCAAATTCTTTTTCTGGGGAGTAAAACCACAGTCATACCCACACTGAAAAGCAGGGATAGTATCATAGCCTAGGAATATAATCTTCTGCAATAGATTTCAGCGAAGGGACTGTGAATTTGGGTATAATTAATTTTAGCTGGATGCATGGTGCAGTTAAGGCTGATAGCTTCCACTAGCAGGCAGGTCTATATGATGAAAATACTCTGAAAATCAACTAGAAAAAGTCAGTTGCCATAGCCCATGCTACATCTTCCCAGACACCCCCATGTTTCTATATAGAATTCCTGTCCTGATATAATTTACATATTAAATATTAATTGTTGTGCAGATTTCAGTATCATTGCTTTTGGACAGAGTTCATATTCAAACCTTTGAGCGCACACATTTTAGAAATATTCATCTGGAAAACTCACTGGAACTTTGCAGCATTTTGTGCCAGTTCTGCTCCTGTAACGTTACGCTGGCAGCCAGTCCCAGGCCTTCTCACCGTAACTTGGAGGACATGCTTCAGGGGTATAGAAAATCCCACACCTCACGGATGGGGAGATCACAAACATAGCAGGGGTGGAGGGTAGAAAGGGTATGAAGATAGGAAAAGCAACCGAAACCTTCCCAGTTTCCAGAGAAAGCAATTTTATTTGCTTTCATTTCAGTTTGTTCATGCCTTAGGAAACGAGATCAACAGAAATGAAAGCAATTTCCAGCTGATATGAATAAAGCACATGGCTCCATTGAGAAGAGGTTGTACATTACTCCAGAAGCTCAGCTCAAGTACTTGGGAATTAAATGCTGTGAGAACAGATCTAGTCTGCGTTTGCATCATCTCAGTTTGCCGAATTGGGAATTTGCAGGTTTCCTACCTACTCTTGAGGAGGAGGTTGACTGGGAACTATGTTGTATTGTCATACTGTTGTGGACTGGCAAAATCATTTTATTCATTTAAATAAAGTCAACTTAAAGTCAGAGTAGGGTACCTTGATAGCAAAATTTCTCCACGAGGTCTCCTGATACATTTTTTCCTCTCGTCTTTTATTTCTTTTAACTAGCCTTAAACAAGATTCACAAAAAGATCGTGTTCTCAGTTTGTTTCCAGGGCTTAGTCTGTGCATGTACTGAGGTGCAGAAAGGTGCATGAGCTCTCCTCATTCAGACCTGTAAGCATTATTACATTACATTTAATTGCAGAAGACACTGTCTCCACGGCTTTATTTCTTATATGACATCTTGTGAATTGCTTTTAAGAAAAGCCATTTACACGACCTCTATATATATGTAAACTAGTACTCTAATGTCACTTTCTTGTTTGCACATAACCTTGTAGTCATGTCAGCTAATCCTAATGCAAAAAGTAAGTGGCCCCTTCACATATTTCAGTTAGGAAACAGGAGCATGGGTTTTCCTAAAACAAAGTATTTGACTGATACTGTGTAAAATCTGTTCCACTGGAAAACCAGCATCTTGCCCATCATCTTCTACAAAGTTCAGTATCTTTGTCAGTGCTCATCTACTTGACTTCTTAATTGTCTATGTTCACTGGCTGTATCAAATGAAGTTTTCCTTTGCCTTTGCTCACTGTGTATTACATCTTTTAATCGGTATATATAATTACTTACCACAATCTGCCATGCCAGATTTTCTAAGCATTAGTCTAATTAACTTAAGCTTGATAATTATGTTTCAGATATCATAACTGTACACACAGAACTTGCAGATTATGCTGTTGGCTTAGCTGTTTCTGATAACATTTTTCTCCTATTCTTACTTTTCACTTCTCTTTATCTTTTTGTACAGGGCGGGAGCACAAGAGGAGTTGCTATTCTGTTTAAATGACTGGAGGTTTCTGTAAAAGCAAGAACAGGTTGTTTATAATAACAAGTTCTCAAATAAGGCAACACAAATGAGAACAGATCCAAAATGGAAGGATTTCCATCTACTTATAAAAGATAAATGTCAGTGGAAGAAGAAACTTGAGCTTCCAACAGCAGAAATTGCAGAGGATTCAAGCACAACCTACAGCATTTACTGGCCAATTACAAAAGTACTCAGACTTTCCACAGGTCTCCAGCCTCAGCTATTCTAATTATACGCCTGTTGGCGACAGCATGCCACCAGGGAGGCAATAAATAAGTGATAACGTGGATGGGACCTGGCACACATACCTTTCCAGCACAGAAAGATCATCCCTCACAAAGTGATGCAGGCCATCTGGGCATATGAAATATGCAAGCCTGAGACCCTGAGTAAGAGTAAATAGATGCAGAGAACACTTATGTCACAGTAATAAATAAAGGAAAGCAAAAGAAATCTGTAACAGGCTATGGATTTTTATTGGGCTTTCTGACATAAAACATTTCTTCTCACTTCTGTCCAATTCACTTTGGTATTCTGCCTTTACAATGGGGAACTTACGCTGAGTTGTTTCCTTTGTTGGTTTTCCTTTGTCCTGGATAAGGGCAGGAACATCACATCCCACCAAACCCAACTGCAAAACCACAGGAGCGTGGATCCATCTTATGGACTGGAGTCCAACAAGCCACATTTGCATCCCAAAGGTGCTTAGACCACAATTTGGGTATTTAGGCTGCAAACCCACTGATATTCCATCTGTGGTAAAAGCCCATTTGCTTGAACATCAAATGCAGTGGTACATAAATGTTGTCAAGCCCACTCAAAGAACCATGCTGATGTTGCATTTACTCCCAAGTAATTGGCAGGTATTTAATCAGCTATGAAACACTGAGACACTACTCAATCACTCCTATTTTTAACACAGACTTAATAGATATGGAGACAAGGACAGGAACAGGCAGTTCCTCTTGCTGAAATTCCTCTCATTCAAGGCCTTATTTTCAGGTGACTGAAGGGCTGTTACCCTTGACAGAAAAGATTACCAGCAGTCAAGGAAGTAATCAGAGCAGCCAGTACGTAAATAAGCATAGCATAAATCTGAATATTAGTAATTAGCATTTGATTCAATCAGACTGAAAGTGTCAGACCACTGTAGCAGCAATTCCTTATAGGAAACTATTTAACATTCCAATTATCTTTAATGAATTAACCTCAAAGTATGGCTGAGGTGCAACATCCTAAGAATCCCTTTGCTCATCTGCAGTCCACTTGCAACTAATTTCGCTTCACAAGCCTACCTCAATTAACATTTTTCTGTATTTCACACATGAGTAACTGCAGTACTGAAATATGCAATCCTTTCCCAAATTCAATAGCTGAGATACCTTATTTTTTTTTTTTGATTCTACAAATGAAGGAAAATCATTTCCTGCTATCTCAAACCAATTACAATTATTTTTGTACTGGCTTTGCATCTTCGATATATGTATGAACTAAGAAAGTCCAACATTTTTCACATAATAATTGCTTGGAAATGATCTGTTATGCAGTACCCCAAAACCAAAAGGAACTCACAACCAACACATTTCAAAATTGTTTTACATTTTCCATCACTAGAACTTTTAAAGAATGTTTTAATGTTTTGTATTAAGAAAACTAAATATTTCTAAACTATCTGAACTTAAAAGTCTTGGAAAATGTGATAGTTAATTGATAATCCTGGAAGAAAATGAGAATACACTCATACTGGCCAACATACAATTACAGCAATGCAATTAATCACTGTAAAATAAAGAACAGCTTCATATAATTCCGGGTGCATTATGCAGGAGGGGTAGAATAAGATATCCAACTGCATGAACTCAGAGTTATCAAAATTCTCTAAGACAGAGAAACCAGTGGCCAGCCTCAAAACGTCTGCAGAGCAGGGCAACAGCTGGACCTCATGACTCTCTCCTTCTGCTTTCCCTAGTTTTGTCTGTGGTTTGTATAAAGAGACACAATGTCATTTAATATTCTTGCTTTAACAGGAACACATGGTGAGGAAGCTCTTCCTTTGTGCCACGGTTGTGGTAAAAGGAGCAGCATTTTCAAACAGATTATAGATCTGACGTTATTTTCCTTTTCACTGTATGTTTGCAGCATTATTTTAGCATTAAGAAAAATGAACACACATGTAGATAACAGCATCCACGCAGCAATATGGCATAGCTGTTTTTCTTACAAGCATCCAATTTAATTTTATCATCAAATACCACACAGTACAAATTCTTACGTTCTATTCCTTACTGATTTTAACCTCAGTTTAGAAGTAGGCATTGTGTGCCATGCATATCATCTAGTGCTCACTGTGGAGGAGAGCGTTAACAGTAAAAAGACACAGCGATACAGTACATGGGTCCTTTTCACTTCGGGACTGTTGCATTTTCTTCCCCATCTGAAACACCCACATGATGCCATAGAACTTCACTGTCACTTCTGAGCTACTAAGTAATGTTATGATGAAGTTATATAGATAGGGATGCAGACATAATATTACTTGTCCATATAGCTACATAAACAGTTTATTTTGTATATTAATTTTTATAACAAATAGGAATATGCATGGCCTATTTGGTTACATGAACAAATCCGTGCCCTGAAAGATGATGTTCTCATTAAATGAAACTGCATGCCCAAATCTTCTAAGTGCTGTTTACTTTGCTGGCAGCACAGCCAGCATGCTACAGAGCATAAATCTTTCACTATTGCCACTCAAACTGAGGGCACCCCATAGTGAATTCTGAAAGCTTAAAAAAATTAAATAAGCCACTAAGAAAAGAATATTTATTAATAATCAATAACTGCTTAATTTAGCTAACATTGTAAACTAACATTGCTAGACAGAATGAGTTTTTCCTCTTCACGCCATTTCTTTCTAATACTTCACCTGCTCACAGAGAATACTACATATTGTAATGTTTTACACTTGGGGGTTTTGTTTTAGTTTATTTTTTTTAACTAGCATTTGGTTTTTATAGCACTTTTTTTTTTTTCCTTATTCCAAAAGCCTGTTTCAGGTCCAATTCCACCTATGCTGTTTGTAATATATTCATTTCTTATCATGGCTTCAGTCCACTCACCAGGCTAGAGAAAAATTCTTTACATCTAGCGGGCACTTTTTTTCCCTTGGGAACTGGCCAGGGCCAGACCTTTGCCTGGTGCTCACCCCAGGCTGGTGCACCCTACAGACCTCTCTGCACCTTAATCGCAACACCAGGGCCCAGGCAGGACAGACCTGCTTCCAGGAAAGCACTTGTAAGGCTACCAGATGTCTTATGGATCAACTGAACCCACAGGGCACCAAATTGCTACCTCCTATCACACTTTACTGGCACTGCTATCTTTATTTAAAAAAAAAAAACAAACAGTTGGGCTCTAGATGACAGAGCCAAGCACCTGGGGACATTTCAGGAGATAGCCCTGAGAAGACTAGGAAAGCTATAAATATTGTGTTATAGATCATCTGACATGGAACAAGTCAAGGGCTTCCATCATTCCACCTCAGCTGAGATTTTGGGGCACCAGTAAAAATTTGGATAATTTTATTGCAAAAAAATATTTATCCAAGTTCATGGCTGAAAATTGTGAAATATCCTGAACTGATTTTTTTATAAAGAGACAGAAATGCTGAAAATTAGCTAAGTAATACAAAATAGTTTTTACCAGCATGCTACACTAAGCCTTTGCTTATCACATGAACACAGATTTTGTGTTGATTTTAGTACCAGTAGGAAAAGACCATTATCCTCAATTCCTCTAATGAGATCCTAGGAAAAAAAAGCACATTTTGTAGATAGCAACAATTTTGTCACTAAATCTGAAACTGCCATGTCCAAATTCAGAAAGACGTTTAAGCTCTCCCTCAACACTGACTGTACATGCAAGATCTATTTGAACTCACTTAAGCTGATCACTCATTTAAATGCTAAAATGGGATTGCACTTAATACCAGTGGACACACAACTTAAAAAAGACTGAGCATGACGAGAATAGCTAGCTGTGTTACTCATTGTCCATGTTTGAGGGTAAGAACTCTTGCTTTAATTAAAGAGAGTGAAGATGTCTGGATGCTCACATATTATGGCAGAGAGCACAGTACAGGAAGAGAGATTAAGTCATAGCATGAGTCAGAAAACTATGCAGAGCCAGATTAAAACCAGGGAAATAATTATGACAAATCAGTTGAAATTCTAGATGAAAATGTTATCTTCTGGCTCAAAACTGAACATTTGACAAATTTTAGGAAGATGTTTTTCCTTCATTCTTGGCATCTCCTGGTGCATCTACTTGGCATCTCCTGATGCATCTTCAGAAATTTACTGTTGTAATTTTCCACTGCCATTTTTCAATTATGTCTACTGAACTTTTGGTATTATTTTCAGTACTCTTGTGCCTCAACCCAGAAAACGTGCATGGCACTTAAAGGGTGAAAAGCAACCTAGCTAGGGAGGACAACATCTTGCAGTGTTTGCTCCTAAGTATCATTCTTATCCACTAGCACTGTCCCCTGCCTCACTGTGATAATTGGGGTCTGCAGGTCTTCTGTAATTGTAACTCAGCATGAAAAATGTGAGGTTTCACACAATAGCCTGAAAACCTGTAATGATCTTTGTTGACAAAAACAGTGCAGAAAGGGAGGAGCCTGCATTCATCCAAACAAGGTCGCTTTGTAAACTCAGAATCACAATTAACACAATAAAGTAAGAATAGATGATAACTAGCACATCAGCCATTACACTGAATTGGTGAAAATAATAATAAAAGGAGTAATAGATATTCTAATACTTCTGTCTTACTTTGGAGCTTCAAAAGTGAGACACAGCAGGAACAAAAAGGGTGGAATAGGCTCCAGTGAAAGTGTGGAAAGGGCTCCATTTTGTTCCAGGTACTCAGTTTCAGTCACAGCCATACTGAGCCCAAGATACTTGGCAGAACTGTTGTTTGCTGCTACTGAAGGAGTTACCACCATCCTGTCCATCCTTCCCCTCCTTTGTGCTTTTCCATCCTCCATTACGTTCCCTCTTTTTCACTTAGTCTGTTGCCCAACCAAGTGCCTCACAGCACCTAACACAACCGAAGGCGATACCTAATCCAGGAATGGTCTGAGCCCTAACCTAGCCCATGCTCAAAACCTGGAGAAGGCCCCAGAGTGCTTTTACTCATGACCTGCCAAGGTAGAGCAAAGGCTGTGGGTGTGCTTTCTCTCCACATAACATTAACCAAATGAATATAATCCTTAGCTTCTGCCATGCCAGCTCTACAAGTGTTTTGTCAAAAACTCAGCAATATATTGTTACCATCAACACCTCAGCAACACTATGTTGGCAACAACCTTGTCTTTCCAAAAAAGAGGAATGATTTGCTGCAATACAAGATTTTACCTTCCTATCCTCTCTAGGACTTGTTTTCCCAGATATTTTGATTAAGCTTGTTTTGTGCAACTCTTCAATTTGTTTGCTATATGTTGATTTTCAGCTTCTTTTCTCAAATATCCTAATTAATATATTTCCACAGCTTGCTGGCACCATAGCTGACTAATCTGTAAGGACAAACCACGGCCAGAGAGCATGGAAGGACAGCACGGACACCATTACAGTGACTGTAACAGAAAGTGTTTTGTAGTAAACTTTACCATATCCTGCCATGAAATCAGAAAAAAAAACAGAATGGCAGGCAAGGAAGAATGATGGGAGGACAACTGTAAGAAGGGTCTGGAAAGTCCAATGAAGGAAATGAATTGAGTAGAATCAACTCAATCAATTCATGGTGTCTGCAGCACCGTTTCTTCTAACAGACTGTTTCAAAAGCATATTCAAATTGAAACTCTACACGCCACTTAACATTGATGTCAGAAGTGACACGTGGAGCTAATTAGATCCATTTATCTGCAAGAGGTATGTTGTTTCCATTTCTGCCTACCGCACAAAATAAGATGAAGATTCCTGTTGTTTCTGCCTGTCAACAAAGGCAGTATCCTCTTGCAATATCCATAGGCCTTTTCTTTAAGGACTTATTTGTAATACAGCTTGAATTAAAAAAAAAAAATATGTATTTGCATACATCCCCCAGCAACCACTTCTGCATTAGAGCAGCCCCTGGCTGTCTCAGCAAAGAATGAAATCATGATGGGGCTCAGCGCAGAGCTGTGGATAAAGCAAACAGCCCCATCCTGCCAGGCAGCCACCACTGCATGCATTTGAGCCACTGGTAACAGGAGACGGGGGCACATCTTGCTGTTGGCTGCTCTGCATTTTCCGGGATAACCCCTGGAGCCAGTGCGGTAACTCCGGATTTGCAGAGCTGGAACGAGGCTTTGATCTAATGTCACAACAGGGAAAGGCAGTGAGTCAGACCCTATCAGCAGCAGAATTCGACCCAGCCGGGGTCTGCTGCATTCAGTGGAAAAACACTCATTGGCTTCAGTGGAAGCAAGTTCAGCATCTCAGAGCCAGCAGGGGGAAAAAAAAAAAAGCTCGAAAGGTCACACAGAGAAAACAAAGGGGAAATTGTTCCAAGGCACAAGGAGCTGCTTCATTTTTTGTTGTTGTTCAGGATAGCCTATTGGTTTGTATTTCAGCACAGCAATGCATCCTGCCACACAGCTTCCCCTAACTAACTAGGCAGGAGCATGAATGGTTTTAAAGAAAATCATCGGTTTGTCTGCAGACAACTCAATATTTCATTGCATCAGGCCCTATTCTCTCATACTATTTTTTATTGATCAGAATACCTCAGGCTATTAAATTTATTAATTAAACGATAATTTTTTTTTCCTGGTGAGTATACAAGGAGATAAATGTCTTACAAATAAACTCAGAGCTTCCAGGCTGAGTCATGTGGTGATTTAGAAGTCATTTATCTTTTTCTCTACCCCTCAGCAAAAAGTAATCATTGCCACAATGCTCTGTGAGTCTAATGTGACTGTGAAATGTGCAACATAAAGAGATATTTTTCATTTCCTGCACAATTATACCAAGCTTTTATGTTATACTAATTTGTAATTGCAGTGCTAACAAGAGGATATGGATAGCTGCTAATCCATTTAAGCACAAGCTGTCACCCTTCTGAAGTAGGGAGTGGTCTGACCCATCAGCTGAAGACAACCTTTACTGAAGCTAAACTCACACTCAAATGGCTGTATTCTTCAAAGATGCACAAGTTTGCATATGCCTGAATTTTTCAGTGCTTCATTTCTGTTCTGAGCCAGGCACGGGGTTGATAGGTGATGCTCTAAAGCTGAGAGACAGACGCTCTTTGAAGAACTTTCCCTCAGTGCTGTTTTTCCCATGCTGAGCTGCTGGAGAGCACTTCAGTGGGGGGACAAGTGCCTTCGACTCCATCGCCTACCCCAGAGGAAGCAAAGGAGATGGTCAGGCGTCCTGCCATGCACGTAGGGAAAATATCACATTTCTTTGATCAGAGACACAAGCAAACTGTGGGTGCCAGCTGACACCAGGTAGAAGGGCTCAGTAAATAGATGAAACTTGAAAAGCAAGCGTCCAGATGGTCAGAAATATAAAGGGAACAGGTCCTCCCTAGAAAAGTGTGTGTTCCTGGCAGCCCTCCTCAATGACATGCTCAGATACAGCTGTATGTCAGCACCCGCGTGTGTGCTGCAGACAGCAGGCCAGTTGCAGTCTAACAAAGCCTCTAGACTGCAAAGGCGGTGTGCAGTTTCCACTTGCAAGTACTTTTAATACGTGGGAGCATAGCTATTGCTTTCAGTGTTTGTAACACCGAATACACAGTGAAGCAGAATGCATTTCAGAATCCTGTATTTTCTTCTTGCTTCATCAAAAGTACTTTGACTTAAAAAAAGCTATCATCAGCACAAGCACATGGTACAGGGTAACAGCCAAAAGATCAGGAGAACACTGGAATACAGGGAGATGTATGAATGGAGAACAGCCTAAATAATTCAAAATTCATCTGAAACAGGACTTCTGCATCCTACCATGAGACAAACCAGCAGCAGTTGACATCTGTATGCAACTTGGCATTAACTTCACCAGCACACAAAGCATCCAGAGCACAGGACAGCAGGAGAGCTAGGCCCACAAAGGTGCTCTTCGCTATTCCCAGTGACAGACGGTAAGAATGCAAATAATAGACCTTTATTTTTGTCCTAAAAATTGCAGTATTGTTTCATCAATAAGAATATGCTACCATATTCTTAGAGAGTGAGGTGTATTGTACAGCACAAAAAGACAGCAGCATATGGGACCAGAATAGTAGCCCCCCATGTAAAATTCTGACCCCACACTGCATTCTTACCCAGGTCTTCTCCTCAAATACAGTTTTGCTCAGACAGACTAAAAAGCTTTCAAAATCTGGCCTGTACACATCATATCCTTAGGTCATCAGTACTTCGAATACAAAATACCACAAACTAGTTACTTTAGCATTTACTAGTTTCTTAAAACACTCCAGAAAACTGGCAGCATTACTTCCCATGGATGTTACCCACAGTTTTGGGCAGACTGAACTAGTTTAGTTTAAGACAGGCCAATGTGCAATGTCTCAGTTAAAACTAACAAAGAACAGCAGCGCAAAAGTCACATTCTCCTATGCTTGCACAGTGATGCTCTACTGGTCTGGCACCAGAAGAGGGGCTTAGCAGTAGGAATCAGAGGCACAAAACAGCAAAGGCAGTGTTTGCAGAAATGCTTTAGGAAAAATAATGGCACGTAACTATAGGCTAAGGCCTCTAATTTTTCATCCCCTTTTCTGGAAGCAAACAGCTGCCACAGCATCAGCCTACAGGTGGTTAAGGGACATCTGCACTTCCTTGGAGTGACCTTGGATGTTGCTCCAGTAACATAGCTGACAGTAAGCTCAAGAGACCTCGCTGACATCGTCACTAGAAAGTAGGGCATGCCATTAGCAGCATGCACATGTACGCTACACAAGTCCTTTAGCCTTGAGCACAGAGACCCCATTCTCCACAAACCCACAACCATTGTGCCTCTGCTGGCAGCACGCAGGATGTCAGAAAGCTCCATGCACTTTAAACCAGGCTCTTTCCATCAAAGCAGCTCAGGGCTATTTCTACAATACCCCATCCAGCTCTCCAGAGCTGTTTACTTACTGCTCAAAATCAACATCTGATACAGAATCAAAGAACTATAAAGTGTTTAAAGAAATCAAGACCAAGAATGTCCTGTGACAGCTACACTAAGAAGCAGTCATGCTGCACTGAGTGATAGTTCATCAACCTTCACTACTTAAGCAATTCACAGACAATTTAATTAAAAATATATCTGAGAGCTGCTAAAATGCTTGCAATGACTATCAGTCATTTGGTAATGATATGAAAGAGCCATTAGAGGTAAAATGAAAGCAAACTTTTTAAAGATTGAAAAACAGAGGCATTACAGTTCCAGCCATTAATGCCATTGTTCTTAAAAAAAAAGAAAAGAAAAAAGGCTGTCCATCTCAACCTAAAAACTAAGCATTTTTATCTCACTCATTTACAGTCAAAATATGCTTAGAAAATGTACGGTAAATTTCATTGTTATGAACTGCACACTTGGCATTCTGAACACTAAAACAGTCTCTGCTGGCTCACTCTGTCATTTAGTTGATTTAATAAAAAAACTTTTTTCCTCCTCTTTTTTTCTGCATGTTGCTAAGATGAATACTCTCTATTCATTAGTAATCAAATACAATAGCGTTTGTAATACTGTTGCACAGCTGAACTCTTCATTATCAACACCCTCATGTCTAAATTACTTCCTTTAAATAGTTGTCTCTTGTTACTCTAGTTCAGCTCATGAAGGAAGTTCTGACAGTGACAGCTTGGGTGAAGGATGCCAAATTAAATAAGTGATCAAACCCAGAATCAACAGATATTGGTTTCAACATTGAATAGAATTGCATTTAGCCACATCCACAGGACTTTGGGATTGCCATCAGGGAACGCTGAAGGGAAAAAATCCTGCTGCAGTCCTCAGCACAAACCATGCTCAAGTGCTTGTGACAGCTGAACACTTAAATATCAATTATCTCAACTTTGGGTAATGGATTGATCCCAGAAAGTCCATACAGCCCTCCAGGTCTTCCTGCTAGCAGAAAGTACCCACTAGATCAGTGTTAAGCATTCGCAATATATCATGGTAACCGTGCAATTCTGCAGGTGTTGGAAGACCTCTGAGCTTTCAGCGAGGTTTGGAAAAGTGAAAACTTTCAGTCCCCAAAACATACAACTTGGAGGCCAGAAGAGTACTGGCAGGGCTATTCGATCAGAATTCCGCAGAATACATTTTGAATTTAATTTGTACTTGAACAACCCAAGCCACACACATTGAGATCAATTTCTCAAATCTACCTTCTAACTTGAGGACTTCAGATGGCCTGCGAGGAAGGAGAGAGCCAAGTAACTTTGCTTCAGAGTGGCTCAGGTGGTGTGCCCACACCAAGCTGCCAGCACAGAAGCGCAGATGTGAAGAGGAAACCTGCATACCCATGGGCTGGGAAAAACGGGCTGCAGCAAAGCTCCCCTGTTGAGATCTCAAACTTAAAAATTTCTCTAAAACATCAAAAAAAAAGAAAAAAGTAGAGGCTTTCTTTGATCATGTAACTCCAACAACAGATTTGTAACAATACTGTATTATATGCTAGTGTACATACACATGTACCCCCAGACACACAAAAACATATTTATATGAAAACAAGAGTTAATAAGCCTTGTGTTGGTGATTAACCCCCACGCATAAAGTTCCTAAGCTGTTTTGGAATTAATTTAATACATTTTATCACATAGAATATTTTTCCTATTTAATAAAAAAGTAATTTGGGCTAGTTCTAAAGTGTTGCAAAATTAGAATATTTTTATATATAGCAGCAGATGCTGCTCTGCATCTCTGTACAATAGAATACAACTTTATATCATATACTGCCTTTCATACCAACTGCATTCCCAGAATTAAGTACAAGGAAACAGTGGATGCAGGCAGTACACAATATAAATTATAGAAACCAGTGGTGTAAAGACACTGTATGATGAATAAATTAAGGCACTGAGCCATAAGACCAATAAAAAAGTGAGAAAAAATTAAGAAGCATATGCAGATGAGAAAATCTACTTTAAAAAAAAGACAAAAGTTGAAGAGATGGAGAGTTGATGAGGCAGAAAGATACATGGAGGCTGCTCCAGATGGTGGAAACAACAGCAAAGGTTCTTATACCAAGAGTGGCAAGTCTATGTGCAAAGCAGCACAGGGCGTTTGCAGAGTCTGCAAAAAAAGAGAGCAAGCGAAAAAGGAGATGTCTGCATTGCTGAGATTAGTCACTGATTATGGAAACAGGGAGGGACCCTGAAAAGACCAAGGCACTTGTTTGAGCATAGCCATAATGCTTAAAATACACACAAAGGCACCCAAGCCTATGGCTGTGAAAGGATCCTTCAGCAATAGCACTTGAGGAGACTTTTGCCCTGCTGGGGTGATTTGGAGATGTGAAGGTCAGAAGGGAACATATTACCACCTAGTCTGATAAATGCTGATTCACAGCTGGGATACAGACAACTGTATGAACCCATGCAATGAATGCCCATGCATATAAGAAATTACTTACCTACATCACAAATATGGAGACAAAAACATTTGCCCAAATATATGGTTGACTTGACATCCCCATCACAGATCATACACAAGATCCTCCTTTCTGGCTCCACATATTTTATGTACAGGGTATAGAAACTGATCCCTAAAACACCCTGGTACCTGAATAGTTGTGAGCACAGACTGAAATGAAGCACTAACAGCACCATATTGTTTAATATTTTTGAAAAGTCAAACATGACTGTGCTATGCTAAACTGTTTTTAAAATATTAATAAACAAACATTAAACAAACTCATATTTAGCTCTTGGGCCTGAAGCTATGATACACAAGTGGCAAATCGGCGTATATGTGTTGGCCAGACTTTATTCAGCTCTGAACTAAGAGGCAAAAGTTATGCTAGTGCTACTTGAAGTCACCAAGCATATACATTTGTGGATCCCTTTCACTCTGAAGTTGTCAGTGTGAGAACAGTGCTGAAAATAAACATCCCTCTGTCGACCTCCACCAACAAGCCAGCACAACCTTTAGGCTTTCAGACTAGCAAGGTCTAGTGCTCACACAGAGCTTCTGCATTGGCATTTTCAAAAGCAGAGAATGACAGCAGTGACACATTTAAAGCTTGTTCATCTTTCCATATCCAGCTTTACTTCCTTACCCGTCATCTGCAGTCTCTGCCAGTCTAGTCCCAAGACAAGCCCAGTATATCAAACCAGAATATAGTCCCGATGCTTGTACATGTGGTCTTACACACCTTGGAAGACCAAAATATATAAATGCGGTGCTTAGCATCTGTCAGACAGATCCAATATAGCTGTAAATGAAAAGGAATTAAAGAGACAGTGTCTAGGAATAAAGCTAAATAAAGTAGCAACTGTTTATAAGATCAAGACCTAAACCACTAACTCCTACTACTTAGAATCAGTCACTCTGGCACATCTAGGCACTCAGTGTGCAGAAATGAGCTCAATTCTTATGCAGAAGCCTGGTAAATAACCTACTGGTAATTTAAAAGCCCTCAAGAGGGCACCTAGGAAAAGCCTGAGCTACTTATTGAATTAGTAGTGGGACTCTGTATGGTGGGTAAACATCCATCTCTCTGGTATCAGCTATACAAGGCAGCAAACATAAGCAGCGCTCCCAAGCAAAGCAGCACAGAAAGAATTGGTAGCAGATTACATTCACTTTTCCAACTACCTCTTTTAGCTTTCAGACTCAGGCATTTCATTTTAACAAATGATGCTTTAGAAAGCTTGGTATTATCGCCTATTTGTAGCCAACTCAGATAAGTAAATAAGTTTTATGTCAACTATTTTATGCTCAGCTTTGAGGATGTGCCATTACAAAGTCCTTGCACTACAAAAGTGCTACATGATGTGCTGCTTGGTCCTATTCATACCAACTTGACAGTCTAGAACACAAAATGCAATATGAGCAGATGCATTAAGAAAAACAACACATCAGACATAAACAAACAGTCTTCAGGTTGAATACAGAACAGTGCTGGTTTATATGAAATAGCTGTTGGAAAAAAAAGTTACATTAATCATCTATAACCTAACTTGACATTTAAATAAATTTCAGTTAAATATTAACACACTCAGATATCCTTAATTTGTTTTACTTTTACTTTTCAAATAAAATTCTTGTACATGGACCATTGGATTGACTATTTAATGGACTAATGGCTATTCTAGTGCTTTAAAGAGCATGCAAATGTCATGCATGTCCAACAACTCTGCAACACAAATACAAAATAATCCCATGACCTGAAGAATTGTATGTTTTCACAATTAATTTAGGACACTGTCAGTCACAATCCTTTGCTTGGAATATCATGCTGAGATGCTGTCTGAGAACCCCAAACTGAACAGGAGCTTTGCCTGTCAGAGCAGTCCAGATTTGAACTCTCTGAAAAGGATTTGGTCTTCCTCTGAGTCAGGTGCAGAAGCACAGTGCAGTTCCTTATGAAACTCTGTAGCCTCTGTCCAAAACTACAGGAAAACTATAGTATTTGTCGAATTGAGAA
The DNA here is from genome assembly GCF_040182565.1 of Anser cygnoides. Lineage (NCBI taxonomy): Eukaryota > Metazoa > Chordata > Aves > Anseriformes > Anatidae > Anser > Anser cygnoides. Next base: position 11,158,444 of record NC_089882.1, on the reverse strand, counting down.
ACAAGATACAAATGGTCAGGTCTGGGTGCATTCATGATTTGGAAAAAGATCATCAGCCACAAATAATGCACTTCGGGTAACCTAGTTGCATTTATTCAATCTGATTGAGCAGAAAAAGCGTTATTAAAAGAATTAACACATCTCATCCTGAGATTTATTTGTATGGAACCAGCTGGTGGGTGAGATCATGTAAGAATTGATTTTTATGCCTTACAGAAAAAAATAAGGTTAGGTAGAGACTAAAAATCATTATCTGAGGTGCCCAGAAAGTTTTAAGCAAAACTAAATTATACCTACTATTCTCTCAGTGCACACATACACCTGATCAATGTATGGTAAAAGTTAGGTTGTTGTAATGAAGAAACTACCAAATATACTTAAAAAAATAATTGTACCACATTCTGAAGATGTTGGGGCTAGCATTAATTCATTTACAAACTAGGTCAATAAAAATGGCTGTAGCCAAGAGCTCTATTAAAAGTCCATAATGTTACCTTAATGGAGGAAAAGTAATAGAGTTCTTCTGGAAGTTGTCCATAAAATTAATATTGTAGAATTTTAGTGGATGGCTTAGTTTAAATAGACATTTTTATTAACAGACCTAATAATAGAATTAAAACAAATTAAAATCATTACTTTCTGTAAGAGGAAGTATTTACATTGAGAATCTTAATGGAGCTTATTCTTCAGAGAATTTAGGAACAATGCTCATTATTCAACATTGTGAAGCGGGAATTGGCTAGCTGGCATCCATGCACAGAAGACCTGCCAATTTGCAGCTACTGTAGCACTCACTCGGAGCCTCTCTGTCTAACCCACTTTGCATGGCAGCCATCCAGAACCTCAACCTGCAATACAATCCACCTCCTTGACAAGAGCCGTCCTTGTTGGAAGGCATTAAGCTCACCCAGCAACCAAGTAGCAATAAATAAATAAAAATCCGAGTAATCCAGAAGGCAGACGACTAGGAACAGTCTTATATCTAATACCTGCTGATAGCACATTTCAGAGAGCGTTTCACCACTTGCAGTGGCATACCTGGCTTGTTCCAAGGTTATGCTGTGTTCCTTATTTCTGTGACTAACTGCTTACTGACAGTCTATGTGCATTTGCAGCCGAATGAAACCTTTATATTTCGACTAAACCGATTACTTGCTTTTAGGGTTACAATATCCACCAGGCAACACAGATGAGCTCAGTGGGAGCCTTAGAAGATTGTCATGGTTTAGAGCAGACAGCATTCGAGGTGTTGCAGCAGGTGCATCCTGTAAAATGAGGCATAGCACTGGAGGCGAGCTTTTGGCAAAATCTTTTGTCTCACAGGGCAGTAAGGGATGGTGCTGTGCACTTTGCACAGCTGGAGGAAACCCAGACTCAGAGGCACACTTGTTCTAGTTACAATATTCAGGTCTTTTCACTGAAAGCAGATTACGATACAGCTACCATGGCTAAGGCAGCCACAGAACATGACTGGAATCGAAACCCACAAATTCACAGACAAAAGTTCTGATCTGAGCTCACACACGCGCATTTCTCAGGGGGTTATGGAGTAAAGGGAAGTTGCAACCAGACAGAAGGGTACTGAAATAAGTTTACTTTCCTGTTGAACTTGGTAGGCTTCAGATTCAGCCTGTAAATGTATGAGCTGATGAATTTCTGATGAAACCACTGTATATTTAATATCCAATTACTGTACCTGGACAATTGAAATTAATGCTTTTGGAGTTTTATTGCCCTGTGACATTATCACTGGTCTTTGCATAGAAGAGCGATTTTTCCTGCCATGTCAGACTTGATAAGAGGCATTATACCAGCACCAATTTTGTACACCGGGGTAATGCATGCACAAGCCTTCCAAAGCAATTAGAAATTCACATTACACCCACACCTATGCTACTGCATCAAGGCGAGGGGAAGGTTTCTCCAAGAGCGCTTTCAGTGCAAACACAACCGGCCACGACGCCCAGCACAGCTCCCAAACTGGGCACCACTGCTTGAGAGTTTTACTGAGGACACGGCTTCCTTGGGCAAGTCATGATCATAGAGCACTGACTTACTGCAAATAAAACACATTACCCAAAAGTTATTTATTATTCAGTAATCAATATCAATAACCAGATTTTACCTCTTGTTATCAACATTAGGTTGGAATAGACATTGGCAGGTGTATGATATCTCATAATAATTGCTGCCAACGCTGGAAGGTTTTCTTCCCCCCTGAAATGGCTTGCCAGGGAGTTAAAGCCCTTCCAAAGAAACTGGCAGCAATACAGCATTCAGAGAGCAGACTAAAGCATCAGAAACTATTTCAACCATCACATTACTGGACACATTAAAGGACCAGATCCAAAGGCCATAAAAGCTCCAGGAAACTTTTCATAGTCTATAATGAGGTTTGTATCAGGCTCCAGGTCCCAAATGGACATCTAGTTTTGGTATTCATGTTTGCTAAAATTACAGAATGTCCTTTCATTCCAGAGAATCTTATCAGAAAATTGATCTCTTAATATATAAAGTCTTCAGCCAAGGTAAAGTCCTTTCAGGAGTTTTATGGTTTCCTATCATTCTTTTCAAAACCCTCTGGAAACTGGAAAATATGCTGATACTGTTTCTTTGTTAGAAAAAACACTTAAATAAAAGAAAAATATAGTTCTCCAGTGTTTGTGAATATCCAGCCTTTTCTAGTTTCTTTAGCGAAGGTAGCAAAGGTTAATAACAAACAGGTAAAAAAAAATCATCCAGGATTACAGGATTATTTACAGAAGAACCTATCTGAAAATTATCTCACTCAGTTTCTTATAAAACCAACAAATTATCTCACTCAATTTCTTATTTGTAAGACCTACAACTCTTTTCTGTCTGTGTATTTAAATTGAATTATCTAACGGTGATGTTATATATAAATAGCTCAGCAAGACACTGTATTGAAGCAACCCACCATATTCCACGTAAAAGCAGATTGCTAGTTCTGGGCCTGTAAATGTGTCAGACAATAATTTTACTGCTTTGCAGGTAGCAGAACACCCAAGGTTCTTGTTCCCAAATGGTGATTGAGTGATAGCATTTAATATTGCCTAATGATCACAAACATGTGGAGTCTTGTATTAACATCTGGTTTATGGGTAAAGTCGCACACAAACTACTCACAAAACAAATAACCCCCTGCCCCCCAAAAGCTAGAATTAATAGAACAAGCACATGCTCTTTTATTACTGAAGAAAAAGTAGCAGGGGATGCTGTAAATATTTCTAGGTACATTTTATGTAGTGTGACTAACTGAACAGATCACTTTGTTCAAAAAGTTGTTAGGAGTCATGAGCTGTAAAGAGGGAAAAACAGTTTGTCAGAAACATTGGAGGAAACCACTAAAAAAAATAAATCCTTCATTGCAGACAAGAGCTTTGCTTGAGGACAGCCTTGGCTTGCCATGCAATGTCTAGGTAAGCTCAAGAACTTCTAGAGGTAAAAATGCTGTGTTGGTCATTCCATCCTTACGGTTCATTTTTGAACAACGGGCACCACCAGGTAACAAATTAACCCCCATGGATTAACAAGAACTCTCCTTACTTGCCAGAGCTACACTTTATTTATAAAGCTCCTTCTACGAAACTGTATTAAACAAGTTCCACTGTGAGCTTTTCAGCCTTTTCACATTTATTCCAGTATCCTAGAAACTGCACTAACATACATTTTTCTTTAAAACTTTCTTCTATCCCTACTACTTCTGCAGGGCTGGAATATTTTCTAGATGTCCAGATCTCTGCAGAGGTGTGCTTAGTCCAGAGGCCGGTTACTGGTATGACTTCCACAGAAGTTATTGCCTTTTCAACTGTCAGCTGGGGTCATGAAAGGGAACTTTGCTGCCCTTACATACGTGACCTAAAATGCATCATCTAGGCAGACAATTTCCCATTCCCTCTGATACTTAAGCGTCTGCAGTTGGCTTTTGTCAGTCTCCTGGAGCTGGTCTGTGCATGGGAAGGCACAGGAACACTTTGTAGGGTACAGCAGCAGCTCTGCTCAGATCTGAGTGCATGAAAACAAGACCCTGCATCCCCAGTATATCCTGTCATATACCTCAGGCCAACTTGCCCCTCTTGCCAGGCCATTCTAGGAGTAACAGGAAATACCTAAGCTCCTCAGAAAGTGCTGTGCTGCACAGCAGAGGATGGAGAGGAATTTATTGCAGTTGTTTAATAGAGCATCAAGAGTGTTACAGATATTTTGCAGGCATTTAGAGGGGAATCATTTCACGTCCAAGCAGCTTGTGAAATCCAGATGATTGATGAGACTGCAAATCTACTAACTTACTACCTATAACACAGATACAGGAAAGGAAGTTCTTTAGGCAGATGATGTACAGAAGGCCTGTTCATTGCCCAGACCCCATACTCACTAAAGATATCAAGTCATCAACATTCTTGCACCTGTGGCAAAAAGACATATTATACTATAATATGATACATTGTAATATATTATAAAGACCCACTAAAGCAAGCAAATTTAAGCACATCAGTATGACTTGGTTAAGAGCTCTGTGAGCCATCCCCAGTCCTCAAAAACATACCTGTCAGGCAGATGAAGAGAAACAAAGTGCAAGTAATGACATGAATAATATGGAGACCAAACTTTAGCATCATTAAAACTACCACAAGTCTACCTCTACCTGAAATAGCTGGGCACACACAGCCTATGCTTCAGCAGCAAGAAGCTCTTACTATTTATTGCTTTTCTGCAGAGAGCACATTTCTCAAAATCCCCAAACGCAATAGCTGAGATTTGGATGAGATTCAGCATCTCTGTCCCCTAGACCCTAACATATGCATATATTCCCTTTCACTCTCTTATCCCTGCAATTAATTGAAGAGACATATTTTAACAAACAGGCTAATTGAACAGAGCTAAGTTGCAAAATTTAAGAAATTTGCCACATTTATATACATAGTAACGAGATCAATTACTTTCAGCTCATGAAGACGTATTGAGAACTAATGAGGTACTTAAAACATGCACGGAGAAGGTCTACTTTCTATTTCCATGCTGAAACTTAGAGCTTGTTAGGGATTTAGCTCTTTATCAGTTTGAGCTATAGCACTTACATTGATAGAAGGCCTGTTAGCTGTGGCTCCCGACTGCATTAAAAAGTCTTTTAATGCAGTTTTGTAGTGGCATACATCTCATTATAGTGCAAAAATGGGCAAACACTGAAGACCACGTTGTCGGAAAATACTTTGTCTGAGAACACAGCAAGCAGAAAGCTTGTCCTTTGAAGGATAACATCCACCTCACTCATAATTTAGATAAGTAATCCAGAGACCCTTATAATAAGAAAACCTTTATCATTTTTAAAGCTATTAAAAAAGACCTGCAAAGGCAAAGTGCCGAATTCTAGAACTGTTATCTTTATGGGTCACTTTAGACAACAAAACACTCTTTCTCCCAATACAAAACACAGTGGTAATTTATTTCTTCAAAGAAATTGCACTGAGAGAACATCTACAACACGCTACACTTCATACACCAAGCCAATTTTACCTGGGAAGCCAATTTTCAGGCAGTCATTTCAACATCTGAGCACAGCCCTGGATACAGCTCCAGGCACATCCAAAGTTTCTCATTAAGTTAGACATGCAATGAAAATGTTGAAAGTTGTTCACGGGTGAGGAGGAAGGGATACAGATACTGTAAAGGTACAAGAAAGAACACAAAGGTGTGAAGAGAGCTTTGGCTCTGGCTTGGAGATCTGCAAGTGAGGCGAGTCCAAGTCAGTCTCATTTTATAGCACATCTCTATGCACACTTTCAACAAAAGCATGCTGGCCAGTTCACAAAGCTTTAAATCTTGCTATTTAGCAGATAAAAACAACTTTTTTTTTTCTTTTTAAACTATAGTTCTGACCATTCTTTCTGCCTATTGTGCTCACTAGATACTTCCTTTCCCTAGTCCAGATGTTAAATGACACCCCATGAATGCAATAGCACTCAGTCACCAGGATGTTTTCTAGGTCAGCACAACAACCTTCACTGATCAGGGCTCCTTTTCCAAGAGGAAATGCTGCTGCTTATATACCCCAGCTTGGCTTCCAGGGGCCATGCAAATTATCGAGGACATCTCCTCAGCATGACCTGGAGATTTTAGCATCCAAGATGCAAAAACCATCTTTTTACAGCCCTATAAATCTAATGCCTACCTTTTCCTGCTTCATTTAAGATTGCTCAACAACTTAATTTTAGTTATGCATTTGCTGTTCTCTTTGGAAACGTCCATTTACAATGGAACACCATCTATCAGTACAGCACCTTTTGGAATACCAAAACAAGCCTGAACATAAACCTGGAGCCATAGGGACCACCTCTACTTACAGAAGAGACTTTCAGATCTAATCTTCAGCTACTATGAGATGGGAAGAAGAATGACTTACCAGCCATAGGCTGAGTGAAACAGACTCCATCCACTGTGAAATCAATAGAAAAAGTCAAGCTTCCTAAAGGAGGATTTAAATAGGTGGCTCCAGCTGTGATCCTGCTGGGTTCACCTGCCTCCTGCACAGCCTTGATTACCCAGCCTGGGTGAAGACATGACCCTATGGAAGCACAGCAAAGCAGCTTTTTCCCCCGATTCACTCCAGCCATGGGTACTATCCCATGGCCGATACTCACCACCTGTGCCAGAGTCGCATTTATGTTTCATCAGTCACTTAAAAGAGGAACAGACTCTGCCCCTAACTATCAGGCCAAATCTTTTCTGTGGGACTAGAACAGACGTCAGAGCTCACAAAAAAAAAAAAATATATATATATATGCACACATATATATACATACATAAAATGAGACCTGGGAGCAGATATGCGTGTCTCCTAGCCCTTCTTCCCTGCACTAGAAGACAACCTGCAGAATGGGGAAGAAGGAGACATCTATGGCTCTGATTTCTTTATGCTCAGTATGCATATGCTCATATGCAGTATATTCAGCCTGAATATATTGCTTTCTGTAGCTCTGATCATACATTTGCTTGTCATTACAGTGCCCATAAGTAAATACTGAGAAATAAATAAGAATACTTAGCACTTTAAGCCCATTAAAGAATTGGCAAAGTTTCACATGAGATGGTCTTTAAAACTTGATGTATAGCAATAAAATTAGTTCAGAAAGAGACAGCTGCATAAAAACAATGTATGTCTTTGCACAAAACTGTGAAAAATATTTTGAGTGGCACAGATTTTAAGGTAGGCTTATTTATTGGAGCTATGCTTCAGTAACTTACAAAATAAAGAATCTGATAAACTGGAGCATCAGGCACTCACAAAGGGGAAGATCAAGGTGCACTGATTTCGACTGACAAGTTTGAAATCACATTAGGTTCATATCAACATTTATACCCAATTTTGAGAATGATCACACTTTACAGAAACTGACAACTAGTGAAGTAAAATTAAAAATAAGTGGAGTAGTGGTCAGAAAAGATTAAAAATATAATATAAAAGGAATATCTAATACCTAAAGATTAATTCTTCCTAAAGGTCTAGAAGCATCATACTTGAGTTAAAACTAATATATATATATGTTAATCGTGCTTTTGGACCACCTGTATCAGAAAAAAACAAGCAAACAAAAAAAAACCCTCATCCAGTCTTAGTCTTTGATTCAGTTAGCAGTAATAGAAAAAAATTTCCTGGACATTAATGCAAAAGAAAAACAGATTCACAAGAGCCTCCACTCTTTATTTATACCTTTATGCAATTTTTATCTCATATCCTTCTTCCTGTCCTTTAATTTGAAAGCAAAATTTATACCTAAGAGCAACAGGGCAATGGGAGATGATGCCTGTAGATTGGATCTGAGTCTCTAAAGTGAAATGCATCACATGAATGATGCAGTGTTCCAGTTTTGGTGTGCTCCTTGCTTTGTGGTTAATAATATTGTGAGACAAAGGCTCAGGACCAGCAGCAAGAGGCTTAGCTAGCTCTTACCCTGTTTCTAAAGTGATGACTGTAGCAGACTTAATTCATGGAGGCCATAGAATAGTTTCCTCTCCCTGGAAATTGTAAAATGAGACAGAAATTTGGTATTTTTAAACAAATATTAAAGGTTAAGGTATGTGCTTTAAAAGCATTGATGAGACTTTGGGCTTATGAAAGTATATTGGTTTACTTTTATCAGATAAAAAGATTCAAATAGTTGACAATTCATATGACAATTCATACACATTCTTCATTTACAGCTGGACTACCACTGAGCCTGTCTTGTGTGAGGAAAGTCCTATTCATGCATTCTCTTAGTTGTCTGTATAATGAATTCTCATTACAAATTGAAGTCTGAGCTGTTACATTAAAGTCCATTTAGGTTCTGGTATGTACATACATGTTAATCAGATTATATTCCTCTAATTGTTCAAATTAATTGCTCTCAGATGAATTTTACACCTCTTTTATAAGGGTTTCTCCTGAAAGTACACTGAAAAGGTCAACAACACTACAAATGCTACACTCTTCAACATACTTTGAAGAAGAAAATTATGGGTAATTAGAAGTTTTTTGCAATTAGCGCATATTGTAAGTTTCCCATTCTAGGAATTAATAAGATCCTTTTGTATTTATTTACCCTGCCAAACATTTCTGCGTATACCACCCAATTGCTATTGTTAATAGAATATTTCAGCTCAGTGAGGACAAATGGATGTCACCGTTATTTGCTATTTTCCTCAGGCAAAGCTCTTCTGCCTGAAAGATTCCACCCAGAGTGTGTGGCCCGACCACGACTCTTGGGTTGGAAAAAGAATACCAATGAGCTGATACTTAATGTCACATATATTGGTTGTGCTCCATGCTGTTGTGAAATTTTGCCATGCAAAAATGCTGATGTGAGGAGAAACTACTGAGGTACTGGGCAATCTGGTGGCTGCTGTACATAGCCACTAAGCAAAGGAGAAATTTGAAACCAACGTGTTTCTGAGTCTGCCACAAGGCACAATTTTCCCATTCAGAAGTGTACAGATAACAGATTAGTATTCCAGGTATTGGCTGATTTTCATCTCTTCTCTGAAAGCTACACAGGCACTTGTACCCCAGAGAGCAATATAAGAGCAAGACTGTCAAGCTTCATCTTTGCTTTAGACTAATTACAAAACCTAGGAGTCTAGTTTGCAAAACTAGGCTTCCTTTGCCACCTATCCACTTATTTTATGCATTGAAACAACATGGGGGATATTTTATTATGATAACAGATAAACTCAGTTTCTGTGTCACTTTGAAACAGCAAAATGGGACTGTGACTGTATTTGCACACCATCAGTAGGAAAAGCTGGCAATGTACTAAGTTTACCTCAAATTAATTGCCTGCTGAAATTGCATCAACAATTAGTTTGTTGATTTGATTTTACCTTGGGTACAAACATGTAAAAATAAGAATAGAAGAAACAGAAAAGCAGTAATGGTGAAACTGAGGTCTGGTTGTCATCTCCTGGGATAGGATCTAACTCTAGCATTCCAACACAAACGTACATGGCTTTGATTGAACGCCTGTTGCTCTCAGGAAGACCTGATTACTTTCCAAACACAAGAAGGAAGCATCATTCCTCAAAAAACTGTCTTCCAGAGTATACCTGGAGCTTTCACATCACCATTCATTTAGGGTAGCAACTTACAACATTGCTGGTCCCACAGCAACATCATATCAAACTTCATTTAGAAAATGGCTCATCTGTAAGTCTGTCTGCTGCCTGAGCACACTGAAAACTGCCAGGAGAACTAATGATGTGGTGTTTTAACACCCGATGGGCAGCTAAGCACCACCATACCTACTGGGTATTAAACCACTGCAAATGACTAGTTTAATGATCAGATTTTAATGTTATTGGGCTGCCACCACATCGACCCTTTCACTGGATTGGCTTTGTGCATAGCCTACAGAGCCATTTGTGTATCTGCTTGTATATCCTCAGGCTTGTTTTGTGCTGATTTGCTCACTGTCTCAGATGCTTTATCTCTTTGGAACACAAAGAGCTAATTATAAATATAAATAACAATAAAAAGCCTTTTATCCTTCAAGGCAAATTCTCTCTGAACCTACGTATACTTAGCATATACGTGGCTTCCATATATCATTCTGAAGAAGTACAAATACATTATTCAGCATTAGCCAAATTCTTCAGATTTGTTAATATTCCCTATATTCACATGCAACTGAACCAAATCTCCTGTTGTAGGATCTGTCTTTGTCCATCAGTGATGTAAATATGAGAATGCATTGCCATCAAGTGAAACATGAGTCAGGTATCTCATTAGAATAGTTCCATTAAATACTTCTTAAATGCTCCATAAAACTCAAGAAAAAGTGAAGTTTCATTCATTGCTCAGGTACAACGAACTGTGACACAACTTCTGATTGACCTTGACATTTGAGAACTTCACAAGACAGCAAATTAGTAAGAGGACCTATAAGTCAGCCAGGTTAGGAGAAGTCAAATAGTGAATATCAAGAAGGACAACACAGCCAACACTATGTAAATTAGGAATTGTATTTAAGCCAACATATTGCATTATGCATGAAAAGGTGAATAATAGCAAATAGTTTAAGAAATCTGTCTACAATTAATGAATCCTAAATAGCTTTATTAATGTAGGTCAAATTCCATCTTCTTGTGGGAATCTGACATTTACTAATATGCCCATGTATGAATTATTCAAGGAAGATATATTTAATATATATACAAAATTGTTTTGAGTGTGCTCTTCACAAAGGCTGCATTAAAATTGTATTACAAAATCTACAGGGCCTACTTAATTTCTAATCCAATAATCATTAATTAAATAATATTTAAATCATACTGTAATATATCTAAATCCAAATGTTATGCAGCAGTCTGCCAAATATTGTTTTATTTGTAGCCTGTAGCACAATGCCATCACCCATCACAGAGCAGGTATTCAAATTGTGCCTTTTGTTCTTGTAAAATATAAACCTGATATCAATTCCCACTGTGAAGAAAAACTATGATTAGTAATTAAATTATAGTGCATTAAACTTACTTAACTTAAGTTCACCAGCTGGGAAAATTCTATGCCTCTGGGCTTAACAATAACTCTTAATCTTACTGTAGCCTGTACCTATTTTTTTATGTTGTATTATAATTTACTGGAATTTCATTAAAAATGGTAATATCATTACTCCTGTTAATACTTAAAACCAACACCATAATCCTGAATTTTAATTAGTAGTTATAATTAATCATTATTTCATTAATGAAATGTTTAGTTGGTAATTGTCTTTGAGCACCCCAGTCCCTAGGCTTATAAGCATTTCACAACATTTAGTTTCTCACAGTTTCTGATTAAGTGGAACCATCAACCTTATTCACTTTAACACTTTCATGTGGTGCAGTACTTCGGGCCTTTTATTTACTATTTACACCTGTTCAAATGGATAGCTTCAAGTCGTGATTTTTTTTTTGTTTGTTTTTCATTAATGGAGAAGCAAATCTCTTAGGTAGGCACCAGACAACACAAAGATATCTGGGAGGTAATAAAACTTCCAAGGCTCTTTCCACTCACTTTGCTGTAACTGTACCTGCATATCTTGATTTTCCACTCTCTTAACATCATCCAGATCTGGGATCTTCCACTTGACATTTGGCAACACAACAATTGGACAAAATTATTCCTCTTGCTCCCTACAGAGGAAGAGTGGGCACTGGAGCATCCCTCTCATCCTCATCTCCACAGGCATGGGCAACTCCCCTCTCCTCCACAGGCATGGGCAACTGCACCCCAACTACAACAGTCAGGGTGCTTAAAATCAGGTGGGATGATCCTGGGCCAAGCTGATTAGGTGCAAAGACAAGTAGGGGGGGTAAAGATGTAATGTTCTTTTAGAAAGCATGGCTCAACCCTTGAAGGACTGTAAGGAGAAATATGCCAGTGCAACAGCTGGGATCTGTATGCCATAAATTTTGGAAGACGGAATACAATGCACAAAATTTTGCAGTATGTAACTTACTGAACTATTATAAAAAATTTCTTGAACAAGGCTCCTTGTGTTAGTTACAATAGTCTAAAAGTGATTAATAGTTATTATACATATACTACAGACATGAGTATTATGCATTAGGCATGGTTCTAAACACAACAAAAGAAAGCTTTAGAGATGATTGCAAGTCACGGTGATAATTGTTTTTTGAAGCTGTGGGGCTGTATAACAATTGGTTCACTGATTGAGCAAATATATCACTGGTAACACTAACATATTAACCTTTAATTTGTAAATGGAACTCAGTGTGGAGTGTAGCCAATTTGATCTGCAAAAGGGGCTGTGAATCTTGCAATAAATGACTGATAATTCTGCATCACCATTTCCTGAGTTAAGGTTCACAGGTTACTGACAGCCTGCGTAACACTTGCTGGAATCCTTATCTGGTCCACAGACACATAACGTCCTTTGAGTATTTTTAATTTAATGCTTCTAGATAAGGCTGCATGCTGTCCCTAAGAAATTAGGACTCACAAGAGGATGCAGGACGAAAGGCTGGAAAGCCAGAGTTCTGGTTTTATGCTGGCATCACTGGTAAGCTGAGCCAGCATTCAGAGCTGAAATCTTGGAATTCCAAAATAAGAATTAACCTGGAGTTTTGCTGAAAATCCCATATTTTTACTTCTGCATGTATCTTCTTATTTCAGGGGAAGTAGAACAACAGCAAATCCTACCATTTTTAAAACCACATATCTTTTGGTACAACAATAAAATAGCATTCATACAGTTACACAATTTAAGCATCTGTTTACCCTGTGAAAGTTACACACACACACACACACCATTCTTTGGGGGGAGGAGGAGGGGCACTGGGGGGAAGTGTGCTTCTGCAAATGATTTGTGCTTATTTTAGACTGACTATTCTTTGATATGCCTAACTATATCCACTCTGTTACAAAGAGGTATAAAAGACTTATTTTCTTCTCCTTTTCAGAAAACAAATCTAATGGATACCCAAGAATGGATCAGTGAAAATTGTCTAGAAATATGGTAGAATTTGCACATAAAGAAGGTGTCAAGGTCCTGGGTCCCATTGCATCAAGAAGATCTGAAGGGGTTTTGAAGGAACGCATGCTGTGCTCAGGGAGGCAGTGCCTTCAGTCCGTGCTCAAGTCCATTGGCACAAGCTGAAGTATTTGTCTTGAACTGAAAGCTCAGAGTATAGATCTCAGCCCCATTGAACTCAGGGACAAGAACTGCATAAACTACACTAACAGAAAACAGATTTCCTCATGGTTGACCATCTGGATATTATCTAATTATTAATTAGGAGACAGAAGATACAAAGGATACCCCTCTGCAAGGTATGGTCTACCCCCAGGAATATCTGAGCATGCACGCATCCAAACCCATGATATCTGCAGACAAGGCCATTTAATTGAGATTTATATCATGTTTTCTTGGCTACACAGGAAATAAACATGCATAAAGCCAAAAGCATTTTTCTGTTATGGTGGCTGAAGGATGATAGCAGTACGTTTCTACTTACTGCATCTCTAAGAGCAACTGGGATGCTGTGCTCCATATAATGTTATGTTACTAATGTAGTACTTGATTCAGTGAGAGAAATTCTTAAAAGATCATTTTGAAGCAGATGGGGGATCAATAGTTTCCTGTACAGTCTGTACTCTCTATAGACCAAATAGTATTCATACATCTGAAGTTTAGCAGATGGTGTTTTTGCATTAATTTTCTAAACTACCAACTGTAGGATACTCTGTTTTCAGAAAACCAGTTGCCTTAAGGCTTGAATTTTTAAAAGCATTTCAGATGTTTTCATGTGTTGTAAGCACACCTCATTCTCAGGTTTTCTCTCCCAAAGGTGCCGTTCTGATTTTGGATCTCAAAAAAACAAATTGGCAACAGACTCAGACGTGCAGGTTCATACTATGTTTATAACAGAAGGGTGGAATGTGGCAGCAGTGTTTTTCTGGAGGGCATTTGTTCCTCTCTGTCTGGCCACAAAGCCACCCCCTCTGCCATCACAATACTTTGCTGCTTAGAAGGAAACTAAATTGGTGGATAGAAAGTACAATAAAATCATTCAACGTACTTGCAAGATGCTGAAGACCATTTGCTTCTGTTTCAGATCAGTCTCCAAAGCCCACTCCACACTTGGAGCACCTGGTTTCATCTATTTGTACTTCTTGTCTTATTTAAATTATTAATTTAAACAAAAGAAAAGAGTATATATAAGAAGACAATGTGCCTTCAAAGATTTGAAAGATATGGATTCTTCTTCTTTGGCCAGTATCATAAGCAATATTTGAAAATTTGACTATAGGTATATTTATTCCAGGGCAGAAATATTTGTATGAAGGTCACTGTCTTACAAATTTTATGAGTTCCTAAAGGACCCCCCAAAACTGAGAAGTCTTTGATCCACACCAAAGGGGGAGAAAAAGAAAACTTCAAAGAATAATAAAAATCCTCCTACTTTGCACCTGACTTAACTGCAGTCAGTGTGTATTATTTATCATCCTCACCTCACTTCTGCATTGCTCTAAGCATGCCGAAGTCATTCAATTTAGCTTTTCAGTTTGGTCAACTTGCCAGGAAGGAGTAATTTCGCCTTCACCTTCTCTAGCCCTCTTCTGAACGTAAATATAGTGTGACTGCTAATTTGTTGATTTATACAAGGTTTAATCCACTAGAGTCATAAAATATTAAAGGAATCTTTCTTCAGTAAATTTACAGCTAAATAAAATCTTACCTCTCAAGATTTGCTGGAAACCAGAGTGACATTTTATTTGCTTGAAATGCATTTTCTGATTCAGTGAGGTGGACTGACATGGGCAGTTTGCTTATTTAAACCAGAGTGTATGCAGTGTGCTTGGATGGTATCTTCTTGAGAGAGAAAATTTGTTTCTGTATTTCACAGAATAGTACAGCTAATACCTTCATCTCATCCTTTATTGTTACTACTAAATAATTGTAATGAGAAAGCACATAGTTCCCACTATAATTAATGCATTTACAAAGTGGAGATACAGAGAAACTGCTGTCATTTATAATGTCACTTGCCACATTGGGATCCTCGGAAAGAGAAAACCCTGAATTACTGCAAGATGGAAGTCTTGCTGAGTTTGGTTGAAAATACATCCTCAGGTGTCCTGATAAAGCTTGAAATAAGATCTCTACTTCCTTCTCCTACTTAACGGGTAATGAAGCTGGTATCCATGTGTACTGCAAAGTGAAGACTATGGTGTAAATTCCCAAAAGACTAGTTTTAGTTCCCTACAACATCTCTCTAAATGCTGTTCACTGTGTACACTTTTGCAACCACTAGCAGGCTAAGTAGCATATAAAAAATAAAAAAATAAAATAAATTTGAATTCCAGACTGAAGGGAGGTCAGGGCATAGGGAAAATAATTTGATTTTAAATTCATTAATTTCATTCCAGGTGTGATCCTGTTCATTTTCATATCCATGCTTAATTTTATTTCTTCTCAGGAGTCAGGCTATTCCAGTTTGTGTTCTTGAGTAAGTATTGCAAGTGTTAAATTGTTAAAGTGGTGGGTTTTAGCTGTGTAAATCTAGCAATGAATTTCCATCACACAGGTTTATACACAGACACAGTTAAAAAAAAAAAAAGGGAAATAAGCAGGGAGCTACTTTTTTTTTTTTTTTTTTGAGCAAGAGAGTCTGAGGGAACTGGCCTATAGATCTTAACTTCTCACTAACAAGAATGGACCCTAGAATGTTGTTTGTGAGCTCCAAAAATTCCTCTACATAAATGCTCTGCATGGTTTTGAAAATTCCATGACTGTACCTCCAGACAGATTCGTTTAGATGCTTGGTGTGGTTTCTATAAGGCAATGAAAGTGCTTTATAATCAGTACTTTTGAAGATTCAGCCTCTTATATTAGTGCCTTAAAAACAAGATTAAAGAATGAGTTCAGTACCTGTATTAGTTTTGTTGTGACAGATTATTCAAGTGCATCGGAAAAATATTAGGGAGCATAAGGTCAATGAATGTCGCAATATTTAGACTATCAGCGGGAAACCTAACAGCTTCCATCTTCAAAATCTTCACTGTGTACTTTTAAAAATAGCTATTTTCAATAAAATATGTTATTTCTATTGGAATAGAGCCTTTTAATAGCAAATATATGTTAGCCTGAAACCAGTGTTATTTCTTAGCATGGTTTGGATGCCCTTATTGACAAAGCTAAAAACAATTAAAGATTTTAAATATCCACGTGTAGTTTTGTAGATGGAATAATAACATGGCTTTGCTGACTTTTAGCTAAAAAGACAGAACATCCAGTCCTTGAAGAAGCGCAATTAACAATCAGGCCTACAAATCTTATGTTTTCTACTTAGTTTTCAGAATCTGGTTGTTTCTGAATCCCCAAACTTTACAGTATTTCCAAGAATCCATTCAAAGTACATCTGCGTTGCAAGGGATAATCTCTTTGATGTAATAAAACCAAACCACAAAACAAAAATAAATGTCTATTCTCTCTGATGTTTTTTAAAAAGGGGATTAAAAAATTACCTTCTTTAGCTGCTCTCCTATTAGCAAGCCTGCATCAGAAGGAATGCATGTGTATGCACACACAGAGCATGTTCTCTATAAGTCGGTCCCATACTTAAGGCCATCTCAGGTGCTGACCTCCTAGTGAAATTTATATGAAATTGATGACAGTGATGGACAATCTGATGGGAGTATTGTGTAACAACACTGTGTGAGGATGCAAACTTGGGTATGTCAGACACTGTAGCTAACTACAGGGGTCTGGCACATGGTGATGAAATTGCCAACGTATATTTTACAGTCCAGTTCTCAGCTAATGAGGATCCTGAAATTCATCAAAATTTTCAGGAATTCAGTTGCAAAGCACTGAAAATGATAGCTTCTGCTATCATCGGTTTCATTGTACTTTCCACTCAACCAGTGAAATAATTTATTTTTCTTTTTCTATTTTTTTTTCTTTTTCTCTCTAAGCCTACTTTTCCTACTACTAGAGTTGTAGCTTGATCTGACACCATTTCCATCACACTTCCCACCACCTATTTACATACAATATTGCAGCAAAGCTGGTTAGAACATCCAGCATTTGGGGATTCTTTGAATGAGATTTATCCACTGAGACAAACATGATTTATATGTTGCAGGCTTTACACCTTCTGCTCTGTTTTGGCATACACCTTCCACACTGAATATTAATTCCTTTCACTCTTATATTTGCAGTTGTTGAGTTTATAAATCCTAATCTGTCTCTCTGGGATGGTGATATTGTATTGCGCCTTGTGTGATTCTCTGGCTCTCCTGAGATTCATATTGTTTATTAACCTTTTGCAAAAACATGAGATTGGAAAAAAAGTTTAATGCAGGACCACCGATTAATCATAACTATCAAAGCTCCTTTTTAAAATGTGTATGCAACAAAGCATACAGACACAGTGAAGGTAAAATTTAAATTGCAGCAGACATTACTTTTTCCATATGTATATAAACTATGCATTTCAACAGAAATGTTAATAATTTAAGTATTAAGCTGCTCAGCTAACATCAGACCTTAATTAGTCTTTAGTAATATCTGTAAAGTGTAAATAAGTTGATTAGAACTTGTAAATTTATTGTATGTCTTTTCAGCTCTTGGCACAACATGAAAGTTTGTTTTTTGTTTGGGGAGTTTCTATGTCCCAACCACCATGCATACTTGAGATTTTGTTGTTATTTTTCTTGTAGGCAACGAACAGGAAAGAACACAGAGAGAGATTTCAACAAATTCAGGTGCTAGCAGCAAGGGAATATTCTGGGGCAAAACAGTGTATCACAGTGGAATCAGAAGCAAGACCCTAGGTTGAATGACATCGAGGAAATAATGACAATGAGAAAAAGTGACTGAGCTAAACACTGAAAAGTGTTATGTATGTTACTTCCTTTGCCTTCACAAATATCATTAACCCAATAGTCATATGTTCCGTCTTTGCTTCTTGCCCAACAAGAAATGCCATCCATTTGGCTGCTTGCAATGGAGCTCCTTTATTTGCATCTCACATATTTCTAATTGGTCCTTATTCAGGTTTGAGTTTTCTTTGGGGACAGAGAGGGCTTTAATTTACATAATAGTGCACAAATATTACATTTTGGAAAAACAAACAAACAAACAAAAAAGGAGAGGTTACTAAGAAAAGTTGAGAATGGGCCTGATCTTACGGCTAGAAACTCGAGCAAGGGTGTAGTGTACAGGTGTGTAGGCACACGTGTACCTCAGCATCGCACTGCCCCATCCTCAGCACCTCCAGCCACACACACTGCAGACCAGCTACTGCAATTCAAAGGGACCAGCAGGGCCCTGGAGACGCCTGGAAAGGATGAAGCCCTGCAATGGTGTTTTGAATGAGCACAGCTGATGCTGCCATGCTCTGTCACACTGCCAGCTACTGGGAATGAAACCCCTAAGCTGTGATAACGGTGATGTTAAGCAGTCTCTAATGTTAATGGCTCAGCTGGCTGATGTACCTGGGTCTCGTCTTGTGTCCCAGCAGCCAGGCCAGAGTCCTGGATCCCATCCTGAAATTTTGTGTTTTGTCATCTGGCCCAGGTCCTTCTCCAGGCAGGACTGTAGTTCTGAGAGACTCAGGCCAGTTTTCTGGGTTTTGTCTTTGCAGTCAGTCAGGAGGGTTTGCCACCTTTGGAAGTAGCTTCTCTCACAAAAATGTTTTTTGTTTTTGTGTGTGTTTGTTTTTGTTTTTTTTTGTTTTGTTTTTGTTTTCCCCCCTCCCCCTTTCTACATCTAAGACATTTCCTTGGACTTATGAGTTATACTTTCAGTACAAAGTCCTTCTCTGTGAACTGTAAGAGCTTTTCTCTCTCAGACCCGCTTCACCTGGTGCTGGTACTGCTGCAATTTCAGAGATTCATTTTTCATCTTCTGCCTTCAGTACATTTTTTTTTCCAGCAATTTTGAAGAGACATGACTATGGAAGGTTTCTAGATACTGCTCTCCCAGTTTAAAAGTACATTTCATCTCTTTAGAGCTTGATTTTCTATCGAAGATGTGAGAATTATACAAAAAAACAAGCAAACAAACAAAAAACAAAAAAACACCCTAATAAAAAACACTCTGTGTTCCTCTCCTGAGGAATATGTACGTGTACACCCAGAAGTACATCCGTAAATGAAGAGATGAACTGCACTGATAGTGTGTGAGGATGGAGATTTCTAAACTAAATTCTCTTTGACAGGAGAAGTCCAGCTTCAGGGAAAAAAAAAAAGTAACAGTAACCGCTAACTCAAAGCAATCAGAATTTCCATGCAAATTATGAGGAGAAAGAGCGATTTACACTATCCAAGCTAGAGAAAACCGCCAGCCTTCATTATATATAAAAACATGTTTTAATTTTCAAGTTTTGCTAGGAAATTTGCAAACATATATGTCCCTTTATCAATATCTACCTTCATTCATGGTGTGCAGCTTCATATGCAAACCTTCTGAAGCCCTGAGCTGCCAAATACCCAGTGAGCAGGCCTGTCTCCTTGCTGTGCTACAGTGTTAGAGTAAATTCAGATGCAGTCCAACACTAGAGAACCTCAGCCCTCATGTAAAAACAATGTACATGTCTCTTCCTAAATTACAAGGAAGATGTGATCTGTCTCTCATCAAACAATACGGAGCTCCTACAAGCTGAGCTATTACAGTTAATGAGGCAGTCCCAGACCCGGTACCCTAACCTAAGAGGTCAGAAACGGAAAACGTGCCCATAATTTGCAAACTTTTCAATTTAATATTTCAATTAAAAACCTACCCTCACAGGTCTCTTGCACTTTGAACCAATCAGGGAGGGTATGTGTTGTGCCTCTGTCATTCATTAGAGCCTCCTGTGCAGCTGTACTGATCAAAAGGCCCAGCTATGCCAACGCCGCCCAGGCCAGCAGTGTTAGGGCGTACAGCAGTGCGGGAACTGGCTTCTGGTTAAAACTCAGCTAGGGACATTTCTTGAAGAAAGAGTAAGTCCATCCTTGCCAGTGTTGACAAATGTCTGACTCAAAAGGTTCCTCTCTGGGAGATTGCTTTGCTTCCTCTCCCAGACTTAATGGAGGTTATTAAGGAAAAGTGCTTCTGTTGCTTTTTTTTTCTCCCCAAATTTAACCCCATGCTTGCTAGACAGCACTCATTATCCAAGGTCAAGGATTTTGCACTCAAGCTCACTCACCAAGTCTCTGCTATAAAAGAATCCTAAAGCAGCACACATTAACTTGAGCCTCAGTCTGTAATTCAGTGGGAAGCATCTTCCCATCCCCCAGACCCTACAGATGGTGCAACCCCAGAACGAATGCCCCTGGGCTCTGCCAAAGTCACTCAGTGCTGTTTCTCCATGGGACAAGAAACGTGAGACCTCACCTACACCAGTCACAGCCTTCCACCACCTCTGTTTCCAAATGGCAGGAGACCCAGCATGGCTACAAGGCTGCTTCCAACCTCCACAGTTTAATTATGCATCCTCTATTTCTGTTTTTTGTCTCAAAGTCATTGCTTCAAAACTGCACGGCGTGTCCCCTCCAGTTCTTTCTGAAGCAGCAAATAACTATCTACTAGTAACCCTCTCCACATTATCATATGATCTCAGAGATCTCTGTCTTTCATCCCTTTTTTGAGATCCTAGTCTTTTCCAGCTGGAGACTCTCAATCTGTTTAGTCTGCCTTCCCAGGGAAGTCATGTGGATTTTTCTGAAGCGGTTTGCTTGAATAGGTTTCACTGAAATTTCCCTACATCCAAAAAAAAAATTAAAAAAAAAAATCAATTCTGTACTGAACTCAAACATAATAAACGCAATATGCCCGAGATGAGGTTTTGTTTATAGAAAGCAGTGAATTGCTAGGAAGAAAAGGGAAGGCAGATTTTAATGGATGCTGCATTTCAACATTAATTACATCAAAAATATTTCTGGTTTCTTCTGCAATTCCATATCTTTGTTGTGTGTCCTAATCACAACAGAGTAATTTTCATTTATTCTGTAGTTAAAATTTACATCTCTCTCCACAGTCTTTTTTTTTAATTAGCAACAATATTTTTTGAAAAGCTGTTATATCTCATGAAGTTACAGTGAGCTTGACACTTGTGCAACTGCTGTCTCAGCAAATAAATAATCAGATCAGAAACTGTTCTTTAGCTAAAGAATCTCACTTGCAATCCTGGTTTGGGACAGAATAGTTATATTTTAAACTATTTTAGATTAATTCTTGGTAACCTTAGATGGTGAGAAAGTCATACATTTTTTAAAATGAATTTGAAGGGATGGAAACAGCTTGAAGATTCAAATTAAGGGTTACACAGCAGACACACCTGTATGACTGATTCTAATTTACACCTCCAAATTGTTTTAATAAATATGTAATGCTGACAGAGGGATACCACCAACACAAGCAATGAATATTAACTTTTGCTGGGCATTTTTTTTTTATATTGAATAAGTTATTTAAATTATTTATTTAAACTTCTGGCAATTGAGCCATACCTTGCTCACGTACTTCACACTTTCAAGCCCCAACCTTTCACAAGGGAAATTGTGTCTAAGCATCCTGGTCACTTCCACGTAAAAATCAGAGCCAGGCCAGTATGGAGGTGTGAGGACAGTGAGTGAGACATCAGATTTCAGGCATCTAATTCTAGTGACATGGCCAAGCATTCCTCTCCCTGCAATCAGTACAAGCCAGGTCCTTGCTGTCAAGCAAGGCACTTACCCACCTTGAACAGATTTGTGGTATAAGACATCACCCAGCCCAATGAAACACTTTGAGAGGAATAAATGAGAAGTAAGTATTGGGAGAAAACTGAGTCCCTTGCTTATTTGCCCTTCATTTTGTTAATTAATCTTTATCTTTGCAGTCACGCTGGCTGCTCCTTCCCACAAGAACCATGAGAGCTTGGCATGGCAGCGAGCGCATCCCAAGCCATACTCCAGCAACCGCAGAGAGAGCAGACCTCGCAGCAAGGTCCTGCGGGCAGGTCGCCTTCACCGCTGCCGTGGGACTTACTGCAACTTCAAAATGATTTCAGAAGTGCATTAACGGAGCTCATTTTACCTCAGAGCACTATTAGGAGGTTACTGTGCCATTGACTTCGTTCGCTGGGGTAGTGGATTAATTGCCTTTGTTAAGTTATCATTACTGAAGAAAAAAATTACTTTCACTGGGAGTATCTCCTCCCGGCACTACCAAGTTATCTTGCAATCTCCTAATTTGTTCATTTACTGGTAGAAACTTCATCATTTTCCCTTAATTTATATACACTTATATATATTATATACATTCCAGACCAGTGACAGATATCTTGTCCAATATCTTGCAGCCCATCAGGTTTAGTAACAGGAGCTTTAAGCCATGGAAAACTACAAATCTCATTTTCCCAGTGGAATATGGCTTTATTTCTAGCCTTGAAAGGCCATGAAATGATAGGCTATAAATTGCAAGTTTTAATATCTATTTATAGGCACTTCTATGGTGCACATCTATGTATAAAAAAACTTTCTGATCTCTAAAGTTCTAAAATATATTACTGCCCTCTACTTCCAAGGTCTTTTTGGTGGAAGTCACAGATCTGAAGGAGCTAGGGTTGCAAGTGGTAGGGATCTGTGAGATAAATTCATGCCAAAGTACCAAACTGCTGCCTCCCTGGGTACTATGCTGCAGTAGTGACATTGTCTATGCTAATATCGTTTTCAGATTACTTATCCCATTAACATCTGATGAGGACTGAAAAGGAAACACAAAGCAGGTAACCAGGAAAGTCGATGCAGTGAGGGCAGAAGTCGATTCCTTCTCGCCTCCATCTCCTGTGACCCACACAACTCCTTTGTCTCTTCTGCCGCTCGTGGCTGATGCAGTAACAAACAGTGAGGTGTTTCCTGCCACCTTTCTTCCACAGAGGGGCACAAATGCGTAACGTGTGTAAAGGAGTTATGCTGAAAACTATTTGCAGGAAACAATCATGGGCTTCTGCACAGCTGTGCTCTGCCCCTCCATGGCCCTGTTTCTTTTCCTGCCAATACTTAGGCTAAGCCCCAGGAGTTTCTTTTGGACTGGGTGCCACGCAAGACAAAGCAAAATTAAAATAAAGGCAGAATTTGTGTAGGTACAGTCAGAGCTGTTAGGAGCAGGCCACTCTTTCTGGCAGGACCAGCCTCCAAGCACTTCCTCAGCTGGCCTGCAGTCCTGCCGCCCATGAAGATGGCTTTTCCTGGGGTTTTAGGCTGACATGTTACGCGTGAGCAATGGGGATGCTGCTCAACCGTGCAGGAGCCTGGCGCATCACCTCACTGGGATGCTGCTCCACGCTGCAGGCTTCCACCTCCATTTCTCTTGTGCAGCAACCTCAGGGAAAGGGAAAAGCAACTTTATAGCAGAAACCAATGCATTACCAGATGCAGGGGTTTCAGCGGGCCACTTCAGCCTCTGTAGGAAATCCAAAAGGCATCAGAAACAAAACCTGACTCTAATACCACCTAATAAATGCTCCGGACTGCACTTATCCCTCTCTGCCTCAAGGAAACCAAGAGACTTGTTACAGGTTTGTATCCGTGCCCTGAAGTGAGGGGCCAGCCAGCAGCTTGCTTTGCTGGACCGCCGCAGCAGTGCACAGAAGACAACGACAGCTGCAGACTTGATTTGCGAACTTGAAATGACTTTTTTTCCCCCTTTTTTTTATGTCAACTACAGGCCTGACCAGAATGCTTAATGCCAGCACAAAGCTACCACAGCATAAGATTTATGATTATTTTCATAACATAGGCCTTGTCAGGGATTTTTGATTTGATTTTGGTTGGATTATCTATTGCAATGCCAATAACATGTTTCTTTTTTTTTTTTTCTTTTTTCTTTCTTTATTTTTTATAAGATGTAATGCAGTCAAGGCTGGTGGAAAGCAGGGACAGACCCACTTAAACACGATTTGTTGGTGTCCTCAATTCTAGGAGCTGCTCCCTAGGGGCTGCAAAGTTTGCGATGCTCTACAAAGGAATTTCTTAATATCTTTTTTTTTTTTTTCCTAGACAACTATTTTCATTAATTATTTGAATAAGATTTAACTGAGATGAAAGGTTCTGGTCTGCCTTTGATGTGAACGCATAACTATCATTAACATTTTAGTATTAACAGGAGTTGTGCACATACAGAGAGAAGAATAGATCCCTTCTTATTTAAGCTAAAGCTTTGTCTCTATTTTTTTCAATTTTTTCATTTTTTTTTTTTTGGCATGAATTTGGTGGTTATTTTTTGAGTTCCAGAACAATAAAAAGGGCATTAAACCCCACACTTTTCCCCCGGAGACCTATTTGTTAAAGTTAAGTGCAAGCTGTCATCTGAACCTTAGAAAGCATTTATCCCATGCAAAGACCTTGCCTACGTAAGAAGACTGGACTACAACCAGGATACTGACTTTCTCTGCATGAGAAGACTGCTTCAGAAAAAATACTGAGACTAGAAGTTGCTACAGCGTAATGGTATAACTATAGCAATGTGAATATTTTAGAGAATGCTGCTGACCTATCTACAAGTGTGGACAGGCTTTGGATCTGAGACATTCATAAGGTTTTAGGAAAAATCTTAAGGGTATAAGCTCTGAAAAAAATTGTACTATGCGGAAGTATAGCTAACACCTCTTAGGAGTTTAGTCAAGCCTTAAGCAAGACCCAGCTTCCTGCTAACAAAAAGGCGTATTCTGCCTGCATATCTATTCTCTGGGTTTAGATGAGAAGATTGTTGCTTCTTTCACAGAAATACAATGTGAGCAAATTAATGAAGCTAAGAGAAACTTAACTTTTTCATTTCCAGACTATATCATTTTAACTGTTCTAGTTTTATGGTGCATTAATGTTGCTGTTGGCATTTATATGGCATATTAATTACATTGCACTCAGTTATTTCCTCTGCTAAACTTAAAAGGTCATATCCTTTGTGTATACTTTTCTGTATGGAAATTTGATTTCTCTAGCATACCAAATAGAAACTAAATCAACAAAATAATGCATTTCCTATGAAATGAGTAAACACTATTCAGTGAAAAGACAGTTAATCTTCAGGCTTGTTGCGAATTTCTAAGAAATAGAATTAATGTTTTCTTCCATTTCCTGCAGAAGAGGAACAGTGCTGCTCCCGTAGGGCACTACATACATCCTGCCAGTGCCAAAAATGCTTACACCTGAGAGAAAAAATGAGGGAGTGTATATAGTTTTCTATGTGCATAGGTTTATACATTGTATAGAAATTCTTTTCCCAAGAAGATGGCAGCATAGAAGACATCTGATATACTACAAGCTATTAAGTTGTCACTAAGCCTACACTATATATCTTCCCTCGAGTGTAATTCCGGGATGTTTACCTTTTTAAAAAAAACTGGTTATATTTTACCCCCAAAAAATTCCCTGCAAAAATGAAGATCAATCGGGTGAGTGGAGAAGTGTAAATATTGTCTAGTGGAAAAAGCAGTCAATGCATAAAAGTTATTGACAACAGCTGGGGCAATACAAAGATTTTTCCACAGAGATGAGACCATTTCATCATGAAAAGTTCGTATAACAGGAAAATATTCATTCTGCTAGGGATCTGCCACACAATATTTTTCTCAGATTTCCTTTGTACCACAAGCTGACACACAGGACACTAGTATGGATTGCAATGATAATGTCCTTCTTGATTCTCAAATTTCAGAAGTACACACGATTGACTGCTCTCTGCTCCTGTGCTTGGGCTTACGTAGGAAGCTCTCAAGAACACAGAGGCTCTGTGGTCTGGGCACTTGGTCCTTGGAGGAACAACCCCCTGAAATCCCCACAGATTTAACCTGGGGAAAGCAGCAGGACGCAACTTGCTGGCAGCTCCTATGAGATGCCACACCTGTGGGCTCAGAAGCTCAGTCTGGAGTCACAGGTTGTCCCCACACCCTTAGCTACAGAAATGACACAGAAGGACATCGTGTCTGATCCTTCAAATGGGAAAGAGCATGAGAGAAATGCACGGGGCAGCAGCTGTGCTGACAGGGGACAGGACACAGCCAGTGTCTCCCTGAGCCAGGCTGCCTCCGCTGCCGGCCTTTTGGTACGGCCACCAACATCCTCGTCCGCTCCAGGGCCTGGGGGAGCTGTCCTACTGCAAACAAGCAACAGTGTAATATCTAATAATTACATTACACTGTAATAACACTATTGATGCTCTGCTGGAAACCAGGCTAAACAGCTAAATAAAGGTACCGAGAGACCTGATCAACCAACCGCAACGAGTCTTTGGACCATTTAGGTGTCTGACTTCAGATAACATTGTCTGAAAACCACTTTGGCCTCTCAGTGCCTGAATTTCTATCACTTATGAAATATCACACTGTTGTCTGGCGCTTTGTAAAAGGCATTTTGCAGCTGCAGAACACGACTGCCATTACGGTACAGCCTGACGCGGCTGCAGGGTCTCATCAGGACGTGCTCAGTATGAGAGTGCCGAAGGGAGGAGCTCAAGTGTCCTTTGTGCACCCCTGAGCCAGGGCTGTCCATCTGACAGCCACAGCCCACCAGATATTCCGGTATATTCCAAGCAGCTCCTGCTAAGAGCCCCCAGCATCACCACGTCACACGGGCAGGCACACACGTTGGCACCATAGCTCTTAACTACATGAGTTTCTTTAAGCAAAGGAACGACGTCTAAGCGTTCTTGGGCTCACCGAACAAAGCCCTGGTGAATTAAAGTATTCACTTTTGGGCATTTTAATTTCTTTTTTGAGGGATGAAAAATTCCTTTCTGTCAAAATATCGCCATCCTGCAAGGCAGCAAACTGCTCCTTTTCACCCCAGAAAATGCAGGAAAGAATAGTTAGATGTAATGACCATATACTTTCCTTGGGCCATATCTGTTTTCCTTGTTATAACCAGAGTGATTTTTTTTTTTATATTTCTGCTAAAATACAGAAATAGTAAAAGCTGTAATTAATAAAATAAATATGAGTTAGAAAAGCAGACAGAAATTAACAACATATACACAAAAACTCAGACAAGCACGCTGAGCTACAGCATTTCTTCAGCTGCTTGGGCTTTTTAAATACATTTCCTTTAGAGAGGGAGGTTCCCTCCTATCACAACAAATATCTTGAAGGGCAGGAAACTGCCAGCAGAGGCAACAGCAATATATGAAATTGCTTCTTGATTCTTCATATCTCCAGTATGCCAGCAACTGTAAGTCTAGCAATGTAAAAGCAGCCTGAACCCGCTGGGCTCCAGTTGTGCTTATTGCAGTGCAGAATGGAAAGAAAATAAAAATAAATATATAACCTACTGACCACGCTTGTGCCAGGCTCCCCTGCTCTGAGTAACTGCTGCCCCCCAAAAGAAAAAACAAACAAACAAACAAAAAACAACAACAACAAAAACTTACAAAAATATCATGGCGCATACCAAAGCTGCTCGTTTTCATTCATTTTGCACCAGGCCTTTGCTTTGTTGCAAGCCTGCCTGTTCCTCCATGGCTACACGGAGTGGGAGGAGAGGTGTAAAGCCTCCTGATGCTGAGGACGAGGGTGCGTGATGGGATTTTGGAGGAGCCAGCACTCCCCCTACATGTTATTGCTGTGCAGGTTTAAAATCGGGCAGGGATGTTTAGGGGGGGAGCAAGACGGGAAGGAGGCTGCAGTGTCACAGCCTGTGCCTCGGGGGGCTGTGAGCTTCCTTGGGGCTTAATACCATCTAGCAAGCAATGCCAGGCTGTAAACACACTGGGACCAAGTGAGCAAGGCTCATGCTCATGCTCACACGTATTTAGGAACATACCGAAGCAGTGAGACAAGCACAGGGCTAAAAGCTTTGCCGCATCAGGAAAGAAAGGGAGGCTTAGGGCAGGGGTCTCTCCCATGCACCCACTCTGCTCCCAGGCAGCTCTGTCCAGAGCCATCAAGCACCATTGCCAGAATTTCAACTTTTTTAAAAAAAGTGAAGAAGAGACCCTGAAATTAGAATGGACATCTCCCTTTATACATCTAGTGGGTTATCAACATTAGAAACACAAAATAAATTAACGATACCAGATTAGTACTACAATGGAAAATTAATTAAATCTTTATTTTAAATAAAACTCCATTTATTCTGTTGATGTCACTGTGATGTTAACAGTGCTGAAGCATAAATCCTTCCCTCTGTGAAGCCAGCATAATTGCGCGCTGCGTGCTAGCTATTCTATTCACATCGGAAATGCATCCTTAAAACATTTCAGCTTAAGCCTTGTCAGTACTAATCCTAATGCCTGATGCTGAGATGTGTATTTTATTACTGTGTATAAATGAAAACGGAAAACCTTTGTGGAGGATTACAGGGTGTAGTAATGACCTCCACAGCGTTACGGCATGAAGATGTTCCCAGGCGCCAAATGGGATTCTGGGATAAAAGTGACATGTGTCTATATAACCTTGGCACCCTCTCCTGGTACACATGTACCTACCAGCTGTGGGATTGTAAACATATGTCCCTTCTAGTGAACTGAGTTTTCATTTATGAGGAGGCTAAAAACAGGGAGCAAGCAGGGGAGACGGGTTTTGTCTGAGGCAGCTAATGGGCTCCTACTTGCTGGGAAAACGACTGCAGTTGTTTCGTGCTGTCGTGAGAGCATGGGCTGAGGGATGGCAGGGAAAACAAGAAGAAATGGCGGGAGAAAGAACAAAGCTGGAGTGGAGGGGAGAGAGAAGGGAAGAAGCCGGAGGAGGAGAGGAGGAAGCAAAGGGCTGGGGCTAGGGGACGTGTCCCCCTGCTTTCATGTCTCTCCCATCCCTGAGCACTGCCTTTCCTGTGCAGTTTTTGGGATGCTTCAGAGCGGAGCTGAGGGGTTGATCCACTCTGTGTTGGCTTGCTCCAGCCATGCTTGAGATTTCTCCAAAAGAAGAGGGAAGAAACTCTTAGGAAGGGGAGATGGGGGAAGGAGGCAAGGTTTCTATCATCCATGCTCCCTAAAACTAGCCCTCACTGTCTTTTTCAATAGCAGAGAAATAAAAGTGAGACACTTTGAAGCCTCATTTTATTTGGCCCAGTTTTACTCTAATCTACCCCGGGCCCAGAAACACAGCTTTTCAATCTGTCAGAAAGTTGTTCTGCTGACCCTGAAATGTCAAACTGCTAGAGAGGGCTGAATCCAAAATTGATTACTTCAGAGGTCAGACAATAGCCAGTTTTATACTGATTTTTTTAAAGTCTTTCCTATGAACTAAAAAAAAAGAAAAAAAAAAAACCACAACCTTTGAAATAAGAGCAAGTAGCCACAAGCACAGAGCTTTCCGAGATGCTGGCGGCTCTCTGGGGGATGAGATGCAGAACGATGCTGGACATGCTGCCCCTGGCTCCAAGCCTCCTGTGCTGTGCTGGGGTGAGAGTGATACTCAGGGAACCAGCATGCAAGGCTGGTTTTTAGCCCTGTACCGGTAAAAACAGATTTGGGGCTGGCTGGCTGCCTTAACTGGCTCCCAGTTCACCTCGACCACGAGCGCACCCCTTGCAGGTTTGCACAGACCCGTTGGCCTTTCCCCTTTGAACCCCAGCAGTGTCAGGGTTTGTCCTGCAGGACCTGAAGCTGCAGCTGCCGTCATGGAGTCGCTCCACTCACTGCGAGGGGAGAGACAGCCCCCTCCTACCTACATCCGAAATTCCCTCTGCCAAAGCCCCTTGTTCCAGTTCCCCTCGAGCAATGAGAAATGCCCATAGGAAGTGTCGGGATTACTGTCCCTGGCTATTAGCCCATCACCGATACTATAAGCTATATGTTTATTCTCTGTAGTAAATATGTGGTCTTGCTAAATTTCTGCAATTATAAGTGCTTCATCCTTTTCTTTAGCCAGCCAGCAATATAAATATATTTAATTAGTTAACACCCCCTGCCAATTACAACATCTGAGGAAAGTATTGCTGAGATTGTTGGTCCTAATTATTTTAATATTCAGGAGAACCACTTTAACATAACAAGATAATTACTCACGGGTAAGGGTTTATGAGAGCTGCAATCCTTTTCTTTATTTTCGACAGTGCAAGCTTGGGCCTAGTTAAATTTCTGGACACATTTTCAATTTAAGATTAAAAATTGTAATTTGTGAGAAATCATCAAAGCACCACATGTTGGAAGAAAAATAACTATATGCAATCTCTGTTAACACTATAGCAAAATAAATTCACTGTGTACTACATGCAATTAAGTGAAGAGTGGAATCTAAGGGAATCAGTTTATCTCTTCTTAAAAAGATCATTTTACATGTACTGAATTGATCAGCTATGAAAAACACCCTGACTGTTCCTCATTTTAGCCAGAATGTGAATTGCCCTTTATTAATCAAGCCTGTATCCTTCTGTAACAATGTAAATCCTATTTCCCTACTAACAGTCAATGGAAAATACAAGCTACCTTTTCTACTGCATATCTGAGAAACTCTTAACTCAGATTTCTGTTGTTTGCAGCAGGACCATCAACGGAAAAGCTATTCAGATGAGAAAAGGTTGGTCTCAGTATCTGTTGTATGTTAACGTGATATCATGCCCACACAGTTATCCCACAAGGGCTTTTCACATGCTGAATCCCAGAAATATATCCATGTATTCATTTAAAAAGAGTTTGGCCAGAGCTGTTGAACAATAAATTGTGTGCTGTTCCCTTCATGTGCATTCAGAAGGATGCTTCTGTTACCACGTCCCTAAAGACAACCTTAATATATATCCAGTGAAATATTTCAATGTTTCTGTTTCTCTTGCTGCATTTGTACTTATGGAAGTACAGCCTGTTTACAGCGGAAGCCCTTTCTTGCAGTAAATTTTCCTTTAAGCAAGTCATTTGCCCATAACTCCTGTATTACGAACGTGCTTGGTCTCTGTACAAAGCACCGGTGGGAAAAGACAAAGATGAAAGATCAGCGCCACCGTTAAATGTCTACATCTGCTCTGTGGGTACAGAAGGCATCTGATGACGCAGCCCTTGCTCAGGAGGACAGACTGCATGGGCTTTTGGGTCATCCCTACCCGACCATTTGACTTCAGACTCAGGAGATGGATAGGCCAGACACCTACTAGAAATACGAGCTAATCCCCGCTTCCAGTACTTTTACTACTGCCACAGACAAATTTTAAAGCTAACCTTTGGTGAAAGAGGTTGGATGCTAATTAGGTGCTTAAATGCAGAGGAATAATTTAGAATTAAAAAAAAAAAAAAAAGCCAGCATTATCCATTACTTTTACTTTATAATTAAAATAATTTGAATTTATTTACCAGAATATTTGCCATTTTTTAAAGCAGACTAACAGAGTGCACTGGAAAAATCCTATGTAAATATCTAGTAACAGAGAAGGAAAAGAAAGCTGCTTGATTTAGTGAAGCAAACTTTGCCTTTAGCCCAACCAGTGTGCTTTAATTCAGTTGCAAGTGTTATAAAGACAATGCATATCTAAACAGTGGTGATAAATTAGTGAAATTAATCCAAATAATAGGCAAATGTTAAGAGCAACATATCCAGAATGATTGCAAAGTTAGATTAATCTAAAATAAAACCCTGGAGTTATGTAACCAATTATGAAAATTGCATTTAGCAGTAAAAGAGCAATTAAAAACAAAAAAAGCCCTAACCCCAGCCATTATGTGCTGGGGACAGGGACAGGGCTCAGAGAGAACTTGGAGATGAGCTGGAAAAGCAATTGAACAGCAAGTTTGTCTGGTTTTACTATGTTATGGAATCAAAGTGCTCAGATATGGCCTCATAATACACAGATGAAAGGATCGTTTCTCCCCAGATGGGGCTCAGTAATCAGATATAGAAACAGCTATTTTTAATGAAGACCTGCAAAATCATCAAGGCTTAGATGTTGCTGGCTGGGATAAAGCAACGGGAGGCAGACGAAACAATTTGCTAATCTGCCTGGTGGCACAAAGTCAAGCCTGATCAACACATTTTTCATAGCAAATCACATTCCTTTGGTAGGGCTGGCCCAGGAAGGCAGCCACCCCAAGCAAGGGGGGAGCCTAGTGCCAAGTGGCACTCGTGCCCCTCAGCTGGGAGAGTCCAGGCTGCATCACACAACCGTATATGTTGAAAGACAGCAAGTACCTGCTGTATTTTTCAGTCCATCATCCTGACAAAATGCTCCCATCAATTTATGTTTTCTTTCCATGTCTCCAGTCCAGTCTATTTGCAATCTTTCCAACTGGGGGTATTCATTTGGTGTGCAGGCACACATCCCAGTAATGACAGCAAGAACGAACAACTCTCCCTTAACCCCTTATCTTCCATTACACACGCTACCTACCTTTTAAAGTCAACATGCTCTGCTATGCAAAGCCAGCACCAGTTTCTAAAATGAAGTGCTATATTTTGAAAAGTGAATATTTTGAAGATTGGTGGCAAAGAAGATGTACTTATCTTTGGAATATGCCAGAATGCTAACCCTAAAGAGGAAAGACACCAAAGAAATGAACACCAAATCCCTAATAAAATTCTTAGTGGAACAAACACCGTCTCAAGCAAGTCAAATCATTCAGTTTCTGATGGGACTAATTCATGTGTTTCCACACCAACCAAACACATGGCTGAATTGCTATCCAAACCAAGCCAAAGTTTTATATGAAAAGGTGTGTGGCATGCAGGTTCTCTGCAGTACATCCAGACGCAATCTGTGCTCTGGGCACCTGAGATTCACCATCATTTCCCACCTCTTGTAAAAAAAAATAAATAAAAACCCATAGATAACGACTCCTCAAGAAAGAAATGCTGTCAGATTTCTGGCAGAAGAGACATACATTATTCTTGGCAAAACAGAGTTAGGTTGGTCCTGCCAGAACAGAAGAGGAAGCACGAGATCCTGGCAAAGCAAAGATAGTAGTAGAACTCCTTTTCTGAAAACAAAAATTAATAAAACAAACCAAAAAGAACTTTACATAATTCTTGGCAATGAAAGTGTATTGTGTGGGTTTGATTTCCTGACAAGACAATCTGGCATTTGCAGACAAATAATACCACACAGATACGGGCAACCATTCAGCTCGCTCTACACAGAACTGCCATCCTGCCACAAAAGCAAAAAAGCACTCATAAAACCCACAGTATTTCCGCAAAGGCATTTTTGTTTCTTTGTGAATCCTGGCCAAGCTATATATCTCATGCCCACAATAAAGTAAGTCCACCTTTCCCATGAGAAGGTTTTCTTAGGAATGGAAAATGTTTGGACAAAAAATGCATTACATCCTAATTTCAGCAGTGTTGTGGCTGTAATTTTTCTGTAAAAAAGAAATGAAGAAACACAGCAAAGTTTCATAGAAATGTTAAGCACTACTAGCAAGAAGTCAATGTATGGACTTCTCAGCCACAGTAACCTCAAATCCATTAAAAAATAAAGTCATGGCTATTACAGATACAGGACGTTACCAAATATCCATTAGTAAAGGCCAGTGAACTGCTGTAAGTGGGTTGTCAAGCTTGCAATGAAGAAAACTCAATATTTATCTATAACCTTGTTTGAGTTCAGTGTTCTTCTCACTCACCTGTGCAACAGCCTGGTTTTCAAACACTCTGCTCAGGCTTTTTCTGCTTCAGATTAAAATCTCCCTGCTGATGTTGGATGCCAGAGAAAAAGCAAAAGCACACATAAACAATTTTTGATGATGGTTTACCTTACTGTTGGCAAGATGCACTGCTTTCACACATGATATTACTTCCTTGTCAGGTATCTAAGAATAAGGTTGAGGATGTGTGATGGACAAGAAATTACAGAAATCTAGCAGCTTACAGTTTTGTACTGAAATAATGCTTATTTTTCAATTCTTTGTACAACAAATAAATTAAAAGGGAGGTAATAGCATTTCTAGCATACTCACAATTAGGTAAAACCAGCCTTTACTATGAAATAGATACCGAATAGCCTGAGCAGAGAAGAAGCCCTGCCAGCCAGGGACCTCAGCAAACTGTGCCTGAGAGCTAAAGTCGAGGAACTGCATCTTGGCTCTTTTGACCTGTGCTGCCTTGATAGAGCCACCGTGGGTACTTGCCAAGTGCCCCCAGCTCACTCCTGTGTTTTGTACACAACTCCAAGGTGGGAGGGTGAGGAGAAATACCAGCACTACAGACACAAGTCTGACCCAAGAAACTGAGAGGCATTCAGCCAGATTTTTAGAACCGTCTTCAACCTAAGGAAAACTCTCTGTAGATGCACAGATGTTAGCAAGGAGCCTCCTTACTGGTTCTTGAGGTCTCTGAGATTTCAATCTCTGCTGCCCTGAGATGGATTGCAGAGATGGAGGACCTGCTCCAAACAGTCTCAAGACCAGCCCTGTGAGGACAAAATGCTTTTGATGTCAATCTGGGTTTAAATCTGCTTAGCTTTATAAATATCAAAACTGCTAGTCAATATAACTGCTACTTCTGATCATCACAGGATCAAGCCCTCTCTGCAGTTTGTTGCCAGGTTATCCAGCCCAATAGAAACAAGTTACCCACAGACATCAGAAGCCACAGACATTCACTAAATGACACTTTCTTTCAAGATGTGTGCAGTTGTTTTTTTTTTCCTGTTTGTTTTGTTTCATTTTATGGCAGCTAAATGAATTGCAACAGCAATGAAATTTTGTCATCTAAGCCTTTAATTACCTGAAAGCCTTCCTTCATGGAAATTTTTGGACAAATATGTTTATTCATTCCTTAAACACTCAAACAAATTGATCTGTGTTAAAAGTTAGATTCTTTTGAAGCAATATGTAAAATGTAAATGACTGAACAAAACTCCTAGAAGAGAGAGGGGTTGCAATTTGCCAGCACGCAGCACACAGTCTGATAACACACTCCTGCCAAGAATTAGCAAAACCCTGTCTGATAAAACAGGGTGCACAAGAGAGTCGAGTCAGTCCCAGAAAATTCCTCCATATCAATGACAGCAAAAGAGTTATCAACAGCCCAAGAGGAACAGTGGCATCACTCAGATGAAGAGGGAAGAGAGGTTTCACCTATGTCACGAGTACTTGCTGCAGAATTTTTAATTCAAGAGCCCAGTTTAATGCTAATCAAGCTTAATATATCTTCACACTGGTTTAAATAGGAATGGGACTGGACTCTACAGAGCCTACATGAGGACAGATGTCTTCAGCTCCCACTGCACCGAACAGAAGCTTGTGGTCTGCATTCCCACAATCAGGCACTAACCACCCCCATCTGCTATCTCAGTGAAAAGTGTTAACCACCTTCAGAGTTTAACATTAACTCCTGATACAGCCATAAATGAGATCCCAGCAATAATCTGCTTTGCCTTTCTTTCTTTTTTCTTTTTTTTTCTTTTTTTTTTCATCTTGCTCTAATTATTAAGGAGCAAAGCGCTGATGAACAACACTGATTGCATATTCTAAAAAATGTACCACCCTCCAGCTGCTCTGCTGGTGAATCCCCTGCTTGCTGCTTGTTGGGATTTACTCTCAGCCCATTGCATCTGAAACTAATTACTACAACACCATCCTCAACATTAATTCCCTCTCCTCTCTGGAATCAGAAGCAATATGGTACATTCAGAAGATAATTTTTCATCTCTCTTCCTAAAGGAAAGATCTCAGCTGTTTGATGAAGATAATGGTAATGAGTCACCAATTTCAGAAGGTGAAGCTTTCCGATGTCCCTTTATCAGAAACCACTGTCCAAAATTTCAGCTGGTGATTTAGGGAACTTTTTTTATATGAATGTCACCAAGACCTAGAGAAATCTGTCAGCTCTCTGTGTGATCTCAAAGATAAATTGCAGCAATATCTTGTCAACCAGCTCTCTTAAACTTACTTCACTGTCTATTCTCATTGCACCTGTTTCACTATTACTTTTTTCTCCTGCAAAATATTTTCCCCAACTTCCTTCCTTTGCTCTTTCCTGCAAATGAACTATTTTTCTCTGTTTTAACTGTCCCTTTGTTTTCGGTCAGAAGAAGCATTTTTTAAGTGACCAGAATTATCATGCAGTTTTATTTATGGTGTGACTATTAAAAGGAAAGATTGTGCGGTCAGGCCCCAATACATCAGTGAGATGTCGTACTGCAATTGGTTTCAGGAATGAGGGCCACCTCTTGTCACCTGCTGGAGTTCACTCCTGTCACCTCATCAGCCTGATTCCTACGTCTGTCTGGTCTCTGTGTTCTGGTGCAGATGCACCTCTGATGCACCTAAAACGTCCCCCCAGGTTAGAGGTCCTCAGCTCACACTTCAATGAGCAGCAAATGTGCTGCTGTCCACCAGCACAAGGGATACTCCCTTGGACCAGGCATCTCAAGTGGCTTTTTGAAAGGCAGAGCCTTTAGCCCCAGAGATATTATAGAAAACACGTACTCATATATTTTTGGCTATTGAACAGGATGCTAAAAATAAAAGGAAATGAAAATCAGTAATTCATTCAATTCAGCAAGCAGATGTAACTTGTGCCCTTCCATATAGACTTCCCTATGCTAAATATTAATCATAACAATTAGACCTTATAGTAGATGACATTGTGCTTTCTCAAATTGCTGCAGAGCATTAAGACACCGCTCGAGTTCTCTGGCGCCTGAACTATTGCATTGCTATGCATAACATTAGGAGAATTAACAATTCAAAGCTGTACTGTTATGACCAAAGTGACACAACTGAAGCAGTATTCAGTTTCTGTGTGCGTTCTATGAATACAATCTGAGCCTTTCCAATAATATGTTCAAAACATTTATATTCTGACAGTGCATTACAAAGAACGTTAGAAAAACAGCAAGAAGATAAAACCCAGCTGAGGATCAGATTTTCCTGGTCATTTAGGAGACAACGAGAATGAAAAGCTCTATCATTTCAATAAAACTCTAGTCCAAGCACTCTCAAGATCTACTCCTCTGCCATATATAGCCAGTATTTTTTTTTAATCTATCAGATTAAAATGAAGAACTGGGTGCTGCCTGGTTTGTTTGGCCCTGTTTTCTCCTTTCTTTTGATTGAAAGATTACATTTGGTATTTGTCATCTGTGCATACTAATATGTGAAATGGTGCAGGCAAGACATTTTCTTGAGAAAAGAAGAAAAGAGAAAAACTGAATGAAAGTAGCTTCTAGCTACTGAATTCATGTAGGTCCTAGAAGAAGGGCTTTTTCTCTTATTTTTACCCTGTTTTGGTGCTGACCCTAAGCTTGGACACGCATCCTCTGTCCAGGCTGATGTTGTGTCATAGAGACAGCTCTATTACTTTAGGAGCTACAACTGCCCCCTGTGTTGTCCACTCTTGCTTTGAGCACAGTTTTCATGGCCAAGCTTTGGAACGGGTGAGCTGCAAAGTCGACAGCTGAGCTGCGAGTGAGCTTCAGCTGAGGATTACAAGAAATTTGCAACATCATGTTTGCAGTATTTTGTACTCTGTTTTTTCCCAGAGATAATGCCTTCACTTTTACTTGCTAGATCTTTTGTGTTCCCCACTACAATCAAGGAGAGAAAATCTGCCTGTAAACCTTTTTGTTCTATATTATCATTTCATGTTGGTTTGGTGTGTTAATCAAAGTGTCAGTAATGGCTGCAGAGAGAACTCATTCAATCCTTCAAATGAAGAGAAATCTAAGCTTTCTAACACTGGCACATTTTCCAGCGGATAAGCTTTTTCACAAAGTAATTATTTCATTTTCTAGAAAGATTACTGATTACATCACACTGGGAAAAACTAAGAGAGGACCCTTTATCTTCCCCATGTTTCTGCAATTCTTGTACAAACTTATACTTGTTACTATGAAAAATGACAAATTTGCCATCTGATCAAAATGTTAACAAGGTAAGTGTCAGTGAGATGGATCACTGACTGTCACTGCAAGCCAGAACATGAGGATACATTGATATTTCTCAATATATTCACTGCTTCCCCAATGTTCGCTAACAACATTTCTACTGTGAGTGTAATAAATCACGCAGAAATAACAAGCTGCATAGGATCTCCAGGATATGATAGATTTGTCGTAATAGCGGTATCTGCAAGGTAGAAAACAATTGGTAATGATCTATAGAAAGACCTAATCAACTGTCATTTGCTATAATGTGGCAGATGAAGCAAAGATATGAAATCTATAACACTTCCTTAGCCACTACCCTCCCCCTACACATACACATGCATCAAGTGGGAAATAGTAAAAAGAATGAATGAGGTTTGGGGTCGCAGAAGTAGAAAAGAAAGTTAATAGCATGCCCTGGATGCAATCATTAAATTATACACTGCTGAACAAGGCAAGGGATAATCACAGAAGCTGCACAGTCCTGTAACAATGATAAAGGCTTCTGCCAAGCCCGTTCCTCCCCCTTTGCTTTATTTCTTTTTCATCGATTTCAGTGTTTTAAAAACTACTTACACTGAAGTGCAACCAAATGCTAATGAGGCTGGATAACCAATGGAAATGCTCACCCTCATTTTGCAGGGGATCTCAGAGGACTGAAGACAAGATGTTCCAAGGCTCTTTAGGTATTTTGTGCAGCTTCACAAATCAAAACCAAATGTTTTGAATTGGGCTGTGCCAGATCCCCAACTTGCTGCTGGGACTTTCATATTCCTTTGCCTTTGCCTTCTCCTACATGGGAGTCAAATACTCCAACTTCCAGCAGACTTCCAGAAAGACAAGAAGTTTTAGTTTGCTGAAGTACAAAAGTTTAACTTTCCATGGAGATAATGCACTGCCTAGGGTTAAAGCCTCAAGTCCTCCATTTTTAAATACTCATATACCTCTACTAATCATATTCTCCATTGCCACCTGCCTGCAACAACATCCCGGTCAAGAACTAACACTCATCTACTAAATCATAAGCTTCCCAGGTTGCAGAGACTGTTCAGTACAGATTATTCTTCCCTACCCACTTTAGGGATGCCTTTCTGGACAAGGAGGCAGTGCAGTGCATGCAATGAGAACCTTGGTCTTAAAATTTCAAAAAAACAAAAACAAAACAAAAAAGCCCCTAATTTTTATAAAGTATAAATAAATTATTATTATTATTATTATATATTTTTTTTTTTCCCAGAAGGATGGTGGAAGAGTAATGGCTGCTTTGCATTACTTTGCTTGCAAATCACATCTCGCTTAAGTGAATGCATTTTTGGGAACACAGGAATTGCCATGCTGCCTCAGCACAGCAGTGCTCTGCTCCAGCATCCTGTCTGGCAGCTGCTGCAGGGGAATGTGCAGAAAACCTCCTAGTGGGCAGTTACAGGAAAAAACTGTTCAGATCCAACATTTTCTCCCAGCCCCTCCATCAGTCAGTAAAAATTGGCTTGTCTTGAAACATGGAGGTTTACCTCTTCTCAAACATTTTTTCAAGCCCTTCCGGAGTTTGTAGCTTAGTGTTTTCCACATCAGAGAGTTTACGAAGAGCCGTATTTTCAAAAGCCCTCATCTTCTGGCATGGCACTAAAAAAAGCTGGACAGATTTTGGAAAGGGCTCAGCTCCTTGGTGAAAGGGAACTGCTGAGTTCTTTTGCATATCTATCCTTAAAGGGTCACAACAGGAACTGCTCTGTGCTCAGCAGTTTTGAAAATCTGTCCTCAGTGGGAGGTGCTAAATCTTTGGAAAGCTGGTGCTCAACACTTTTGATAATCTGGCCCAAAGTTAAGTATCAGGGGCCAAATTACGTGATTTAGAGACAGAAATTCCCTACTGACAGCAGTGCAGATTTCTGCTCTACATGAATAGCTCAATAGGATTCTGGAATAATAGAGCCATGAAAAGTGGATAATGCAACAAATAAACATCAAAGGGTAGGACTTTCCTTTTCAATCATGTTCCCTTGTGCTCTACATGAAAGGACTGAAATATCCTGAGATGAAAGAGGGAGAAGTAATGGTTAACTATACAGTCCTGCATTTCCTTCTACGATGAAAATACAAAGCATTTTTCAGGAACAGAGTATTCATGCAACATACAATTGGTAGTTTGCCTGATATACAAGACATCGGTGGTACTAGGACTAGCCTCCTCTTCATATGCACGTGTGTGCACCAAAGAGTGAAGAGCCTTATATTTCTTCAATTCTTTTCCACACTGGGAGCAAAGTTATCTCAGTCAAGCTCATCTTTATTTTTTCTTATGAACAAATGACGTCCATTTCTCTCCCTTGGATATTTTCAAGATTCAGCCACTTCTATCCACAATTCTGATCTAAATTTAGGTTTACATGCAATTATTTTATGATTGCTTGTGGCATATTAGAGAATTTCAGGGAAACTTACTGGTACTCAGATGATGGGCTCCATGGATTTTGACCCTCATGTAATTTCCCCAGATTCCCATGACAGCTTTGGCCCGCATGCTGCCATTATTAACACTTCTGTCCTTCACTTCTGCTGG
This sequence comes from Anser cygnoides, assembly GCF_040182565.1. Lineage (NCBI taxonomy): Eukaryota > Metazoa > Chordata > Aves > Anseriformes > Anatidae > Anser > Anser cygnoides. The sequence continues at coordinate 11,118,131 of NC_089882.1, read as the reverse complement.
AATATCCTTACCTGTGTATTTATAGAGGGTTAGACTTCAGCACAGAACTAAGGAGAGTACGGACGTGGTCAGCTGAATGGGAGTACATCAAGGTTTCTTGAGGTCTTTAGGTGTCTTCCAAAGCCCTTGACAAAAGATTGTTATTTACAGGTCCCTGTAACCCAGGCCTGATGCAGGGACGCACAAGTTTCCTGGGCCCATAGGAACAGGCTTCTCGTGCAAGCTGAAGATAGTGTATTAAGAGGACAGTGGGAAGAGATCAGCACTGTACCCTGGGGAGAAGAGTTGGCACTAGCATCGTTCATGGGACAAGATTATTTACCATGTGTTCATGCCAGCTTTCTGCTCCAGAAGTCATTTTTCTTGGTGAAACCGTGGACTAAGATGGGAGAGCCTGAGACATGGAAAATACCACACACTCCTTCCCCCAGAGGAGGGGAACAATGCAGAGGATGAACATTTTCATTTCACCAGAGGAAAACTGGTTATCAAGATGCAATTTGCTAATAAATGCTGTTCTATGTAATTAAAAGAAACCAACAACAAACAAAATGACTGTGGACCAGCAGGAAACAAGAAACTCTCCATGGAGAGTGTTAATTTAGAGAACACCCACCATGCAGCCCACCTTCCCTATTCTCCCTCTAGAAAGAGATCCATTTTATACATGGTGATTAGGGCACTGACGAAAAAAGTATTAACATGATTCACACGTAGAAAACAAGGTTATTAGGAGTAGGGATCATTTCAGCACATTGTTCTCCTTAATAAGCAGAGCAACGAGTAATTGAGTTTCAGGCAATCTCCAAGGTGGCGCTTTGTAGAGAAAGCAGAACTTGGCATGATGTCTACTTTTCCTTTAATTACATTGCCCTAATGAGCAACTTTCTTTACTCTCAGCAAATTTATTTCTTGAGAAGAAGCAACAGTAATAAATGAGTAAAAGGGATCACCAGGTAGTACCAGAGAAGAAATATCAGGAGCTTAAAATGACAAGAGGTTGCTAAAAGTGTTGGAAAAACACCAGATTGTTCTCAGCTTCATTGTTTACTGCACTTAACTGCAGAGTAAAGGATGCTAATCAATGGAGCATGCTACCTAACCTGGGAACTGCCCTTGTTCTACTGCTATTTCCCTTCTACACATGTTCATGAAAGCGACCCAGAAACACAAAGTGCTGATGCATCAATCCGAAGCTCCCCTGCTCGCATGCAGCAGAGGGCAATTCTGCTTCATGCCCTTGTGCAAACCATACGAAGAGACTACCACATGCCAATAACAGCGTACCGACTGTCAATACTGCTCAATGCAGTCTAATACGCAAGGATAAAGGGCTGGCTTTTCAGAAGTCTCTAAAGCATTTAGACTCTGACTCTTGTTGAAAGTCAATGACAGAGAGGGCCCTAGCTATCTTACAGCAAAGAATTTCCTGGATGCACCTTTCTGGAGTAAAAAGAAAAATAAAAAAAAAATGCTCCACACTTGTGCTCCTTCTAGTTTTTCCCTAAGTGTTTGCTAGGAGACAACACACCAGTGGAGGGAGACCCCCTAGACCTAGTAAAACCACTGTTATCTGCAGGTGAGTGAACATATCACCTGTTATTAAAATACTTGAGGTGTTCACCTTTGGAGAATTGCAATTGCTATTGCTTACAGACTTTGGTAGAATTAAGCCAGGGTATTTCCAAGTGATAATCTGACTTTTTTAATACCAACAATATTATTCTCCAGAAAAACACTGAAGCAAAGTTCCTGAGAAACATCTAAGGTTTCAATGTTGCTCAAAGCTGGGGAGCATATCCCAGTATATTTATTGACTTCTTTGGGTCACAGCTCCTACAAGGAAGCATGATCCTCGTACCCTGGAGTATTCCATGTAGCTGTAGAGATGTGATCAATCCACCTCTCTCCTTTTGGTTGTTCAGAGAGTTATGAATGTGTCTGCAGTCAATAGCAGATCTCACTCACTCACTCTAACTTCACAATCTCCCCTTACCTCTCTGCATCACACCTTTAAGTGCTACTACTTAATGCACTCACAGAGCTGGTAGGAAATTTAATTAACGTGTAAAAATACTCTGAGGTCTCCAAAAACAGGTACTTCAGATGTAAAAGTGTGAAATGAAATTATCTACAAATGGAAAATTTGAAAGTGCCTGTGGAAGCAGACACCTAAGACCTTAAGTGTTTATGCAGCTTTATGTATTGTTATTTCTTCAGTAAGACTGCCACAGAAATGGCAGGGGTATGGGAAGAAAGTATGTTAGCACTTAGACTCTACTCATAAGTGCATTAAGTGCAACTATTTTTCTGAGGAAAAAAAACACAGAAAGAGAGCAAAGTCCCTTCTCCTGGGAAGCTAATCTCAATTACTGTTCACAATCACACTTCAGCTGAAGAAAACCCTGCATAACTCCCATGCTGTATGTGATCTGGCAGTTGTGTGCATTTGCCACTTCAAAGACACTAATGTAATGACCAAGAATAGATTTTCTTCTTACAAAAAGAAAGCAAAAAGTGATCCTTAAAGAAAAAAGTATCTAAAAATAGACCTTCCATTAAGGACTATTTATGGCTATACGTTCCCTCTTCCACAGAGATTGCAATCCCTAGAAGCAGGTTACCAACAGACAGAAGTAATTTACATTGGTAAAAATGGGGATACAAATGTTTGGTAGGATTTGCTTTTATGTTACTACAAACATATGACCAACTGCTGCAATTAAATGTAGGAAGCAGTTCTTAGCCAGCCCAGTTGCACGATGCTGCAACCCTCCAGGGAATGTGAGACAAAGACTGCCTTATTTCCCTGCTTTCCCTCGTTGTTGGAATACCTGTGCTTGGATGGCTGTAATTAGGTTGCAACTCAGCCAAGTGGGAGCATTTTCTTGCAGCAATAAATGCAGTTTCTTGATGTGGGCACCAATAAACACTTCCTCCATTTTGCAGAGTGCAAAAGCTGAAATTTGGGAACAATGCTGCACTGCGCTCCTGGAAACATATTGAATGGCTCCCTGCAACATGGAGAGGCATTTTCATACAAACAAAGTCATTAGCACACAAGGCAGTAGTCAGAAAGGTGAAAGTTTTCAATACAAGGCAAATAGCAACAAATCTGTTTTTGAAAACAAATCATATACTTCCTGTAATTAATTAAATTTTGGAGATATTTCCTTTTTGACCCCAAGTTAACACTGCTAGTTCTTCTCTTCTTTTGAACATCCTGTATGTTTTAAAATGCACGCTTCATTCCAGACAGAATTAGCAGTTCTGAAGATTTTGCAGTAATATGGCTACTCGAAAGCTCCCGGCAATGAGCCATCACCCCAGTGGGGGAGTTGAAGCTCTTGACTCCCACCCTGCAGGGTGTCTTGGGGTTCAGAGCAGGGAAGTGTGGTCGCTGGTGTGAGAAGGAGCCACCAACTTTGCTCTTGGCACCGATGAAGGCCACCTGCCCCTGCAGTGCCATGTAACCTGGGTGCAGGGTTATAAACACCGTTTAATAAATTTGAGGGCCGGAGAACAGTAGGAGAGAGGGGAGCAGATTCTCACATCATCAGGAGGGAAATAGACTTTTAAAAAGCCAGTTGTGTCTGTGCACAACAATGAAGCTTTATGTCTATACAAACTGACAAGTCAAATTGTACTCCTGGGCCCAATTCTCAACAGCAGTGCCATTTGATGGTGATAGCTCACCTCCTGCCTCTGCAGCCTTAATGGCTCTGTCTGCCAGGAAGGGCAGGCAGGATGATTAAAATAAGCATTAACAGAATGGTTTGGTGATTAGCTTCTCTCTCTCTCTCTCTCTCTTTCACTTTTTTATTTTTATTTTTTGATCTGCCAAAGATTGGTAAAGCCTTTTGTTCATTAGCAGTGTACTTAACTAGTGCACATTTAAAGTATTCATTTTCTTAAGAACAAGGATTAAAGCAATTAAGGAAAGCCACTGCAAAACCTAGCACTCAAGTCAATCCGTAACGTGTAAAAGAAACAATAGTGCTTAATATATTTAAACAAAACCAAATTATATATAATTATCCTGACACTCTGTCAAACTACATTTTCACTCTAGTGCAATGATTAGTTAAAATCTCCTTTCTGAAACTGAAATGAACATTTTCTTTCTCAGTATGGAAAAAGCTCTGCAATCTCTCTAGACTTCCCTCATGGCAAAAGCATCACAACAAAACCTAACATCCACTCTCACTGTGTACTCCTTTTGCCATCCGCCTTCTTCCTCCTATTTCAATGGCATAATCCATCGCTGGGTCTACCCAAAGGAGACCTGAGCCCTTGCCATCCCAGCAACTGCCCCACATACTTGCATTATCAGGGCCTAAAAGCGCAGAAAATAATTTTGAGCAAATGCTTCTAGAAAAGCAAGCCATATTCCTGCAATATTTTGCCCAAGATAATTTTGTACCTCTGCCTTTTAGGCATTTTAAGCCTTTCCTGACATATGGCAATAATGGTATAGAACACGGCCTGAGCTATCTTTGGCAATGAATTTTTTAACTAGTGTTTTAAATGCATGAAACTGAGATTTGCCTACGATAAACTCTGTAGCATTTTTGCCAGACCACAAGCTGTAATGTAAAGTGTTGTCTTCTACAAAAAGAGGTGAGGTGTTAACTGTGAAACCGCAGTGAGCTGGTAACAGAAAGGTGTTAACTTTGGAGCCTGAAGGATGGCAGTTTATATTTCAATGCTGTTAACTGTTTCACTGATGATTATTGTAGCAGAAATATCGCGCAAAGGCACGACACAATCAGATCTTGCTTAGGCAATTTAGCTATTGAAATCCCATACATTTTGGTGCAAAAGAGAAGGCCCAGGAGTGTTAGAAGGGACCAAAACAAATACTGCATGTGTTTCTGAGCCCTTCACTCTTTCCACATCTACAAACACAAGTCCGCGTGTGTGTGTATATATATATACACATATATATATACACACAAACATATAAGCACGTGTATTAATACCTGTTTATTAAAAAAAGTATTTTTCTTCAGACTTTATAGTTTTCACTTTCATTTTAATAAACCTTTTTTTTTTTTTTTTTTTTAAATAATCTAAAAGTGCCTAAATAAGAAGTTTGGGGAATTTTGTTTCAACTCACACTGTCAGCATGTCATTTTGGTTTTGGAAACAAAAAACATTCAATTCTCTGTTTGTTGTTTTAGGACTGTTGGCAGTATTTCCTAGCTCCCTTTCAGTTCAGCTTCCTTCTACACCTTTATTCCCCCAGAAGAAAAAAAAAAAAAGGAAAACAGTGGGCAAATACATAAAGGAAAAAGAAAGCATGCTTTTTTTTTTTTTTTCCTTCTTCTTTTTCCCCACAAAACAAATGAAAACAGAACACAGGCACATATCTGGAAAGCTTATTTCTCATATCTATGCATTTTTCACTTTTTTGACTCATAAGATAAATTAACTTGACCTTGCAGATATTGGTAAACTCATCCCATCAGACTTTTATTTACTTCCCAACCAAGGAAGAACACTTGGCTCCATTAATATACCTCCACCTTCATTTAGAAAAATCACATTTAGAAAGTGAGGGATAGCATCACATACATATCACTGAATCTACTGATTCAATGCTGGGCAAGCCAATGACACTGCCGGCAACAACCAGCTCAGATGGCATCTCCTATGGGTTGGTCACTTCCCAGGTACTTGGTGCTTGAACCTCCACTAGACAAAGCCGATCCCTCAAAACAGTGATCTGCATTTGCAAGGGAGCAGATAAAGAAACTGCCCCCAGCTACAGGGTCCAAACAGATCGTTTCTGTGGAGGGTCACATCCTAAAACCATAGCAGCTTTACGTACCTGCATGGGGGTCAGAAGGTTGGATCACTGTGAGCTACTGGCCATAACAGAGCCAATCCTACCACTGGAAGGTGTTCTGATGATCTTTAAGGTCCTGTCCAACCCAAACCATTCTATGATTCTGTGATTCTATGGCTGGGAAGGGACTCTCCAAATTTTACTCTTGGCAGAACAAACTGCAAAGGTAATCTGATGTACAGTGTCCTGCATTTCTTTGTGATTAGGTTTGGGGATTACCAACTGGCTGCTCTCATACCTCAACCCTTAAACAGAATGTAAGGGAGTATTTTATTCTAAGTTTATGGCAACTTTTCAGTACAGAGAAGAAAAATCTCTTTTTGGAAACCACCAACTCCCTGATAGTTCTGTTTACTTTCCATCTCATCAATTCCAAAAAGACGAGTATCTAGGATACTAATGGGGCATGTTCTCCCCACCAGCAAGAATTCAGCTTACATTGTGCATCAGAGGATAAGCAGAGGTCTAGAGACAGTTTTACCTCAGGGACTGGGAATACACAAGAAGCACCTGAGCAGCTAAGCAAGTCCAAGCGCTGACATAGCAAATGGGCCTGAGACACCATGTTCACTTTAATTCCCTTATCAACAACTTGTCTTTGGTTGGAGCCTCTTTGTCACTAAGTCACTTGCCAACGAAGGACACAAAAGAGCAAATGTTTCATGAGCTAAACACAGTAAATATCCTACAGTAGGAGCCAAAAGCCCTTTTGTAATTGTCGCAATAATTTGTCTGTGCTATATTTTAGACTAAATGCTGGTGATTTCTGGAAGCTGGTATTTTTTACCTGTGAGGAAAATGCTTGTAGGAACCTTGAGGCAGGAAAGGGTAAGAACCAGCAAGAGCAGTGATGGAATGCAGAGAGACAGCTAGGCTACAGGGCAATGAGACTACACAACGATATGTGTAATGCCAAATGTACATTACCTTCCAGACAAAGTCTAGGTGTAAAGGGCATTGATATGATCATGAGGAATGGCTGCCCTTAACGGGAACTCTTCAAACCACTTCTGATTTGTTCCTATAGCTGGGCTGATCCCATTTCTCTAGATCCAAAGGAAGATATAGAGAACGAAATGGTTCTTAATCAGATCTGATTATGATATCTTCCTATCTTAAGATGAGTGCAGCAATGTACACAGTCTACAGGAAGATCTCAGAGATTTCAGATATCAAATTAAGAAATGCTTTGCAGGGTTAGAAGAGGTAGAAAATACCACAAACAATGGGGTTTCCATCTAGAGAGATATACATGATGGTAGGATGTCTCCCAGTATTCTTGTTACATCCTGCTGGTAGATTTGTCATTTTTGCCTTACGTAGCTTGGGTGCATGCAGGGAGTACCAGCAGTTTCCAGGGGATTTCAAATTTTAATCATATAAAATATCATGGTCCACAAAACAAATCATCTTGTTTGACTCAAAAAGAAATTCATTTGTTGGAAAAAAAAAATGTTTCAGGTCAACTCAAGATGACTTTTTGTCAGTTTATTTGCCAAAAGTCCAAAACATAATTATTTGTACAGTTCTAGCTTCTACTGCAATACTTGCAGCAGGAAATATTCATGTACAGTTAGTCTGACTTGCCCGGCTGGAGTCACTATAATATCACAAGACACACGAAACAACTGGGAAATGCTTATGCTCCTTGGCTACTAGAAACCTCCTCTGATGCTTCATCAGTCAGAAAAAACAACATTGGCAAGACCAGGATAAAATCCACAGCCTACTAAGATGAATTTATTTGCTGCTGCATCAGAAGAAGATAGGGAAATAGACTTGTACCTGGGGAAAACATTTTTTGTTGTTTTATTTTTCTTCTATAAATCCAATTTAGATTCTGTGTTGCTTCCTTCCCTTTCCATGGGTTTACCCATGCAGGGTTCAAAGGAAGCAGAGTCTGGCCCCAAGGGAGTTCAGATGCAGCAGACTGATCTACCAGCAGGCTACAATATGTTCCCAGAAGGTGCAATATAATTCTGAGGCCAAGGAACAGCCTATTAGCTCTGCATGCTATTAATTTTCATGAACAGTTCAATCCAATGCTCACAGAAGCTGTTGGGCATCTTTCCATTTTGTCTAGCAGGACGTGGATTAAGGCTTATTTATCTTTTCATTATATACCTTATCTTTAAGGAGGAAGCAGCCCAAACAGTTTAGTGCAGCTGTGCACGTTTCAAGCCCTCTACCAGGCTCTGTGCCCGGCAGTATGCAAGACGCTGTCTGCAGGTCAGGGTGAAGGCATGTCACAGTCAAAGCCACTCACGGAGAATTAAACTTCAGGCTTGTTTGACTAAACTTCTAAATTCACCACTGTTCCCCAGTTTTGTCAGTGTGAAAAAGCAGCCCAGCAGGCTCTTGAGTCACGTGCCAAAATGCCTCCTCCATCCTCCCTGGAATTGGAAACGATTACTAATAGGTATTCTTGCTGAAATGATTTAACATAATGTGCTGAATGAGATCACTAAGTCAAAATATCTTTCCCTAAGTGATTCTCTTACTGTGTGCCTGAATGCTAGAGGGGAAGGAGGACAGCATGAACTGAGGTCTTTTGCTGGCTTCTGCACTTTACAAAATCTCTAAGTTACTGAAGAATTCACACTAGGAAGTTTCACCCAGACTCATTACAAGAGGTCCACGAGGCAGGTCTGGCAGGTAGTGAGGGGATGGAGACATGAGAATTTGGGTCAGCCTCTCTTATTCACACTTTCCCTCTCTAGAGTATTTTTAATGCTCTCCAGCCTAGGTTGGGAACTGAAAATGGGTGAGGAGCTCAGGTGGGCATGAAAGCAAAGCTGCTGTGAAGATGGCACTCTTTGCCCTGGACAAAACGTACGTCACTGCTGTAACTGCATGCATTACAACAGGCTGCAACCACCAACTGAAACACAGGATTTGGGGAGAAATGAGGCTTGGCACCACAAAACGCAGTACTGCAAGCCAGGGGTGCTCCTGTTTTTATTGACTAGTCGGGCTGCCCTCACCCCTCCAAGTATGTCAGCCTCCAAATTCACTTACTGGGGTCAGTACTCATAACAGCCGCATTACAGACTTTTGATTCAGCCTTCCTTTCTAAGAAATCCCCGCACTCTCTGGCCCAGTACGGCTATTACCTACCAACCTAAAGGATGATAAATGTTATTTATATTGCGGTAATGGCTAACCACTCAGTGGAGACCTGGGACAGGCTGTGCTATGGACTTTTTCAAACACACACTGAATGAGGACTGCCCACAGATGGCTGAGTGTATGAAACTGCTGAGACATTTCAGGATAATGTTCTTGGATGCCTTGGACACGATGACCTCCAACAACTCTGCAGCGCTTGTGCTGACTGCAACAACACAGGTGCTGTCCTACAGTAAAGACATTCATTAACACCACACTTACCAGTTACTGTGACGTGCCCTTACAATAGCAAAAAAATCATTTACTTCAACGCATGTAACTGCTTGATGGGAAGGCCTTTAAATTCCTTGATTAATAACTTCCAAAAAAAATATCTATTCCATACCAAACAGAAAGAGAGAAATAAGAGGTACATTTCCTAATATTTAGCTGCTATAGTTTTGTTGTCCAAGAAATAAAGTGAATCAATAAATAAGATATAGAAGAGAAAAGTGATCCAGCAAGACTAAAATATGAAGAACCTGATCCTATAAAAAACCTGCAAGACCAATTTAACTCTGACTTGTGCATACTTGCAGGATTAGGCTTCAAATAATTGCAGAAAAATGTAAGAACTGAAAAACTATGCCTTTAGCTTTTCACTGTGCTGAGCCCTGAGGGTGGATAGCTAACACTCCATGGGAAACAGCCTCTCAAGAAATACCCCTGCAAAGATGCAAATGAAATATATCTTCATATCACTATTAATCACTCTTTCTATATCTTAGAAAAATCATTCAGTGACTTTTTTCATATGCACCGAGGTAAAGAAAGCTAAAAGATTAAGTGACATATTCCAAGAATTGTCTCAGAGAAGGTGCTGTGGAATAGGTGTCAGCCCCTCTTTCATTTCTTTTACAATTAATGTTCCAGTATTGAAGTTCTAAAAATATACCCAGAAACTAGCTGGCATTAGTGTCCATCAGCAACCTTATTAAAAACCAAGTGCTAAAGGTATACCTTACCTTTAAGAATACCCTTTTCACTTAAAAGCGGCTCTAGATGAGGCTATCTCAGAGCTTCATAGCCAAAAGCCTGAAGACACCAGAGCCCAGTGAACAGACTTTACTAAGCATGGATCAACCTGCTAGTTTTTTTCTGTCTTTTCAATCAGAAGGGTGGTCAGTCCCAAACCAAATGGGAGAAATAAAGCACACAGGAAGAGGCTGTGAATACTTTCCAGCTGTCTCATCTCTAGAAGTCTCCTAAGAGGACTGATGTCTCAACATCTGGGTGTTCTCCTTCCTGTCAAACACTCACTGAGCAATGGGATTTGTCAACAATCTGCTGAGCATATACAGATGACAACTGTGGAGTTTGGAGAGCTCAACGGCATTTACAGATAGGTAGGATTTTGAGATATATGTGTTGAATCAGGGATGAGACCCAGAATCTGCAAAAATTATACCCAGTAGCTGTACAGTTTTTACCTGCAGTTATTAAATCAGGCACCACAATATGCAAAAAGTAGCCCGGATGTGCTTTACAATTACAAAAATTGTTTCAGGGAGGCTGATCAGCCTGTTTCACACACTACAAGGAAAAGGCTATTAGGATGATACTGGAAGGAGGCCTGCTGACTAAAGTACAACTCTGCCTATCACTCAACTATATGGAAATAAAGCTTCACTTATAAACAGGTTATGGATTGCCCTAAGCACAAATTTCATGGACAATGGATTTGTAGCTCTCTCCAGCACCTACACCTCACCTAATAGTACTCTATCCCCTGTAGATTTTCAGACTGTTGCTTCACCATGATCAACAGATCTTCCTAAGTCTTTTAAAAAATCTTTTTGACAAAGGGATAAGTCTAGTTGGTACAACACAAAGATGCATGATATCAAAAGATTTTTGCTTTACTGAAATAAGCTCCAAACAATTTCTCAAATCAGCTGTATTTTCAACAGTTTGCCCCCCCCCCTTTTTTTAAAAGTATATATTTATCCACTTTCCTCCTGATAGCATACTGCTTAAGCCCCTCTGCCCCACAGTCCAGAAAGTGCTAGAACGTGGCACCAAACTTTTTATAACATCAGATGTTGTAGGTTTTTTCCCTGGCAATTTGATTGTACAATGAAATCTTTGGTAAGCTACAGTCTGTATAAAGACTTATGTTTGCTCTTTGGTATTCAAGAATGACTGTTTAGACTCTGAGGCTGTACGTTCTTCCACTAAAAGACATATTATCACATCAGTGTCTAAATATTTTTGTTTCCTATGTCTGCTATAAGCAACACCTACAATTGCTATAACTGAAAATGACAAGATAAAAATAATTTTCACCAATTTGTTGTGCCTTTTGCATTTAACACTAAAAGTAAAGTCTATTTCATTAACAGAGTTTTGCTTTTTTGTATTTACATATAACAAGAGAGAAATAAGCGTGCTAAAAAAAAGTAAATGGCATTGTAAATATGACAAAAATGGAAACAGAGTTTGTGGGTTGGTACAGCGCTGAAAACCACTTAACACATTTGAAGAGAAAAAATGGTAACTTCCAAGTTGCCTCACTTTACTGCTTTTAAGTACAGCAGTATATAAGATGGCCGTCATGTATTTCATTTGATGTCCTTGCTCAATGGTCTCATTATAAGGTTATATCTTTGTGAGACGAGTTCTCAGTCTCTACTTCTCATGTTCACAACTTCTGAATTAAGTCATTAGAAAACTTTAAAATATGCTATCATTTCTTGAGAGTGGGGAGTTGTCATCATGTATATATCACAAAGGAAAAAATACAAAAGCATAAAACATCATGAATTTTTCTTCAAGCAGATAGTATTGCAGTAGCGCTGAACAAGTTTGTATTAATTACTTTCAGAAAGAAAAGGAGATGTCATATTTGAGATAGAGGATCCTACCAAACCCACTAAGAACAATCCGTAAATCTAACAATAGTGAGAATTTTTTTGTTAACTCATTGTGACAGCTGTCAAGCTGGGGAAAACTTTTTGTTAATGCCAATACAATTGTTCATTTAAACCAGAGCCAGTAATTCAGTCACATTGGAACAGCTTATGTCCCCAGCTCTGCAGTATAATCTGCACACATGCATATATTACATCTATATAGTTGCTCTTTAATTTTTATCTTTGGGGCTACAAAGTCATTTGCCCAGAGCCTGAGCAGAGTTATGCAGAAAGCAAGCCAGAAGGCAATTTGTGATGAAGTTGTACTGAGCCTCCTGTGTTTTCCGTGCTGGGAGGGAGAGGTTTGTCACCCCAGCCTGGCAGCTCTCTGCCTTGCAGGCTAACTGTATGGTTTGGTGAGTGGGTATCCCTCACTCACCCTTTTCCACAGCACCCACAAAATAAGAGAGCACAGCTCTTGGTAGAGATGCCACCTCACGCTGTGCGTGGTAACAAACAGAAGTACCAAAAATGTTGACTGCATCCTCCACTGAGACCCTGTGCAACCACAACTTGACCCAGAGCTTACAAGGAAATCTCAGTACAGGTCTTGGTGCTTATCACAGGCTTTTTGCAACCAATAAAAATGCAGAGAACTCATTAAATAATTCCACTCAAGGCAGGTCCTATATCATCAAGGTGATTTTCTAACTGTGAAAACAACTCTGAACAAGAAACGGAGTGCAGCCCCTACCTCCTCGTAAACATCGTCATTCCTGCTGAAGTCTCCTACCCTCCTTGGAAGGACATGGACGTGGACATGCTGGAAATATGAAAGCAAATAACAGTGATTATCAAGATCATGCCATTCTTTTCTGGATTGTCAGCATTATTCTCCACACATACAAGTAACCAATGCATGGGCTTGGAAAGTGAGGGGCAATCTATTTTGTCACAAATGCTGATGAGATATGGGGAAAAGGAACAAAAATAAGAAGGAAGTCATTATGACATGTCATTTTGATGTTCTATTATTACTATTTTTTCCTGTTAAGAGATTATGACAGTCTCTTCATGCCATATAGGAAGGACAATTCAAGATTCTTATGCCTCAAAATCTACTAAGAATTTTTAAAAGAATGCCTGAGAAATCAATCAAACACTCATCTATCTGCTTTTTTGCAGTGAGCTCAGCTACAAAACTGCAAACATTCTTTGATCACACGTATATACACAAAATACACAGGATTTAGACAGCTTGCACCTGATTCAATTTGATGAGATGGAAATCAGTTGAAATTCAGGCACCTTGCTAAAACATGCTTAAAACATGGCTCAAGTCTATAATGAAAATTAAAAATAAAAAAAAAGATTTTCTTACGCTAATTGTAAGAAAATTCAAATACACCTACATCATGTTAGCTTTGATCCATAAAAGCATTTGCTCAGTGAATAAAATGAAATCACAAGGATGTTTCAGTTAGTGAAATATTCTGAATTCCACAGTTGTGTTTTTTTTTTTTTTTTTCTTAATTCACCCTAGAGAAACCAATTTTGCTTACTCTTATCATTATCCACAGCTTTCATTGTTTTCAGCCTAGATATGAGGATGTTTCTTGAGGGTTAAAAACCATGGTTTTGAGTAATACATCAGTGATAGTGTTCTGATAGTGTATTATACTAATATATCATGGGAGCGATAGTGTTCTTGTGATGTATTAGTGCAATGTATCATCTGAACATCACTGCTCTCATGATGTATTGCTCAAAATCACAAAGCAAGTTTAAAGATGGTCTTCAGTAGTCCTAGGCCTGAAACATTGCTTTTGGACAAAGACAGACTTCCAAGGAAAATATGAGTGAACATGAAAGTTTGTACCAATACTGCAAAATTTCAATAGTGTGTCCCACCTGTGATTCTCCTTAAAGTTTATTCATAAAACTACAGAATAATCTGTCAGTTTCTTTCTCTTCTGGTACAAGGAGTGATACCTTCGCTACAAATACCAATTTTCAGGAATTTCTCTTGATGATATATATATAAAATATAGCCTAATATATAATATATATGAAGCCTAATGACAGTTGTCAACAACCATATCTCCCCCAAATTCCACTCATTTTAAGAGCAATTTTTACCTTTGTGGAAAAATGTTCCAGGATGCACACAGGAAAAGATCTGTATGCCCAGGACAATTTGGAATATCAGTGAGCACACAAGATGTAGTCCAAAGCTCAGTGCAGAGATGCTGCACTGCAGATGCACAGACCAGCATAGCAGGTAATGAATGAGCCTAATGTGAGCTTCTGGCCAAAATGGGTTCACATGTTCAGCATTGAAAAAGAAGTATTTATGACAGCATATGGGCCACTTGGCATCAGTAGAGACATTCTCAGGGGTTAGTCACCTTTACTATGTGCATTACGTTCTTATACCAGGCCATGTAGCAAAATCTGTCACCTGTATCAGAAAACAAATGGGTACTTCCATGTCTGAGGTAACTAGAATCAATTAGAGAGAGAACTTTATTATTTTTTTCCAAGACATTCCAATTATTATTATTTTTAATTCTGTGCGTGGAACATACATAGATATCTGAACTCTTCCCACTGCTTGTGAAATAGAAAGAAAAAGGATCAGAAATTATGGCTCAAGTAGATTCCTTCTCTTCAGTTTTACCAAGAAAGTAGAGGGAAAAAACAAACACAGAGCGGTGGTTACCATGTGGGAGAGAAACCAAAGAAGGGGATTTCACATTTTATGGTCTTCCCAACTTGGGGTGCTGGTATTTTGATTCATTGAGAGTTCTTTAATTGATCATTTTTGCTCTTTAGTGTTATTTGTTATTGCTAAAGCCTCAATCCACCAAGGCACTAAAGCACCAGCTTAATTTCCAAGCTGTGAAATGGTTCAGTTTGAGTATTTGCATCACAGGTATAATGTATATATCTCTGTGTTTTGCATCCATTGCTGGATGCAGGAAGATCTCCCCACCTGGGGGTGGAGGAAATTACTTCAAGTTACCAATACATTAAAGTTGTTTCCTTTCATTTTTTCTTCCAGACAAAACAAAAACCTGAATGTCCAAAAAGCCATTTGCAGTTGACTGAAATGTGTCAGTAAATACAAACAAAACATTTGGCTGCATTTTTTTTTTAAACCAAACAAACAGATTTAGGCAAATCTTCTCTCAAAACATTGTTTGGAAAGGAGAAATCCAAACATTGTGTATACAACATGTCAAAATAAAGCCTTTCAACTCTTCCCAGTTATTGTGGGTACCCTCATGTCTGGGCGGGTAGCAGACAGCACTGTTGAATTCCAGGCAGGCTGTATTCAATCACTGCTGATTGCGTTTCATTTTTCTCCTAAAAATTACTTTCCCCTCGTTTTGCATTATTTTGATTAATAAGCAAGAAAAGCAACATACAACAACCGAGACATTTACATTAATGGACCAATCAATATTATCCGCATCAGGGTATAAAAAATGCATACACACGCTTGCATTGCCTAGTGTGTTAGCTACCATTCCTTCTTCTTGTCAGACACTGATGGAGAAAGCTGCATGTGATCACAGGCATGCTGGGTCCAACACCATAGGGACATGGCAATATGTACCCAGCCTGGGGGACATCCTGTGGTCAAAAATGCTTGAGCCTCACCAGTTGCTTCTGATATCTGGAAGGAGGATGTAGGATCTGTGACGAAAAACGTTTACCTAGCCACAAAGAACCAGGACTGGATATTATAGGGCCTTCAAAATTGAAATTTTTAGACTGACAGTTTTCTAGGGTCAGGACTTATAGCTTCCTCTGTTTTCAGAGCAGCTACCATGTTACAAATGAAATCTCAGTTTGAGAAGATTCTAAAGGTGAGATTTACCAACTGACACAAAAGCATCCCTAAGAGAAGTATTTTCAAGATCTTTAAACCCAGAGTGGACAGAGAATTAGAAAAGTACTGCGAGGAGCAAAATCTGCATTGCCAAGAGGGGTTTGTGAGCCAGAGCCAGCAGGAGCCACCTCTGACCTCCTCCTGCAGTGAGGGGACCCCCCGCTCGAGCACCACGACATTCCCAGCATGACTGTGGGAGCCTGGGGCCCACTCATCCCATCACTGCTGAAATCTGGCAGCAGTACAAGCATTCATGGGATTGTGCATCTAAAAACATTTTCCTATGAGCCAGGATTGCAAAATGCTCACAAAAATCTCAGCCAAAAAACCTGCAGCCTGTTTTGTTGGGGGAAAAAAAACACACATTCAGGTCAGGTGAGTTTTGCTTCAGCACTCAAGGCCATGCAGAAAGCAATGTTCCTAGTTATGGCTGTTTTTATATACTGAATTATAGTCGAATAGCTGATGTGTCACCACCACACTGGATGTAAAGTGAAAATACCAGGCAAAAACAGACACTGAAAGAGATTTCCTGGGTAGACCAGAACAGTGAAGATCAGATGACCCTGCCACACAGCACTGGGGAGGACACGGACATTGCCTGTAATAATTCATGAACATTATGTTGTGTTCACTCAGCTGCTGGGCTGGTTAGCAGAGCAACAAAACTCTGCTTCCAACAGAAATGGAGATAATAGCCTGTACAAGAGCTCCTCGGCACTCACCCGGGGTTTATTAGCAATACACATTGCAATAGGATGAATACATAAAAACTGGCAATGGGTCACGTGCCCCTGAGGGCTGCCAAAAAGTGGTAGAGGAAGGGCTGATCCCCCCACACCTGCAAGGGCAGTACGTGCCTGAGCTGTGCCTTCACACAGCAAAACCAGATGCCTTTCATCAGCCTAATCCTTCCCTTGTTATGTTCCTTGTTAATACAGAGACAAAGCTTTCACATGTGGGTTCCCGCAGTCTCGTGG
Organism: Anser cygnoides; assembly: GCF_040182565.1. Taxonomy (NCBI): domain Eukaryota; kingdom Metazoa; phylum Chordata; class Aves; order Anseriformes; family Anatidae; genus Anser; species Anser cygnoides. The sequence continues at coordinate 11,101,382 of NC_089882.1, read as the reverse complement.
TGCAGCAGGATCAGGGAAGGGAGCAATGTGGGGAACAGAGGGAGATCAGGGTGAGGAAGAACAAGCCCCGATGCCCCTGCCACTGCTGCTCTCAGGCAGGAGGAAGGACAGGAAGGACAGTGGGGGCTGCAAATTGCAAGACATGCTGGCCAGGAGATCCCCATCAGCTAGTTCACTGGGAAAAAGGATGGAGGTTTGCAGATAACACCTTGCCAGCTGCAGAAAGTCTCATGTCCATTACAGAGACATGGGCTTCATACAGTAGCCTGTGATAATGCTTCTTCTAAAGTACCAGATTAACTGTAGAAATTCCAGACTAATAACCATTCTCCAAGTAAGACTGTCAGCAGGTGATAAAGAAAATCAACCATAATACTGAGATAGCCACATGAAAAATAGGGCAATTTTGTCCTCTCTGTAAACTGGGCTTCCATGGAGCCCTTGTTTGCTATTCTTGATTAACTGCTCAATTATCCCTGTTACAAAATTATTCCGCAGAAAGCCCTGCCTGTATATCCATAGCTCATTAACAGAAAGCACTCCCTCTGCTGTCCCAGAAAATATATCGCATTACCCAGATGCTTGCAAAGTTGGTACAATTGTTCTTTCTAGGCATTGCAAGCTAATTTCTAGGGCCCTTGACTTGCAGGCTCTCGCAAAGATATTCTCGTGGGAAAGAAATTTCTGTTCAGTGAGTATTTATGAGTTCTTGACATTTTTCCTAGTCTTGAATTAGGTTGGGATGGAGAAACACATTAAAAAAAAAAGTCCTATCCGACATTAAAAAAAAAGTAGTTAGGGTCAATCAAAATATTCATTTTTCCCAGCCTTCAAAATTATTGCCAGTATTATTTTTCTCTACTTATCCAGCCATTATAAATTACACAAAGTAAGACCACTTTGAAAGACCTAACTTTTATAAAAATTAAAACAAGACAGGAAACTACTTGAAACGCTTCCTTTCCTAGAAGAATGCCCATTTTCTAGGAATGAGCATTTTCCTTTCCAGCATCACTAAAACCTCACGGCCTCAGCTGCACACAAGATGCAGACACTTGGTGTCTTTTCCCCAGATGGCAGCTAAAGCATTTTGGTGGTAAGGATTACTCCAAAACCAAGAAGACTACACTGACTCGTGCGCTCTCATGACACTTCTTCTAGTTTATTAAAGCAGAGAAACAAATCCTGCTTGACTACCAGCACGAGAAATATATGAATATGATACAGTTGGAAAGGGGTGATACAGACAGGTGGACGTGAGAGCAGCACATGCAGGGGGACAGAGAGATGCTTTGTAAGGGAAGGACAGGGAAAATGGCCGAGATGCAGGTGGGAATGGACTAGACGAGACATCAAAGACCAGGAAGGGTGTGAGTTACCAGTGGAATGGAGATGGTGGCTTTTGTTTTGTGAATCAGAAACATCATGCGGAGAGTGCAGAGAGAAAACAGAAGAAAGAGGGGAACAGTCCTGGGAGAGGAGGCCATGCAGGCTGACCTGATGCTACCAAGTGAGTAGCCTTTCAGGAGCCACATGTGTACCCCTGCATGGCACTGCACTGTACGCATACCCTGGCAGGGAATAAAGGAAGTTTGCAATGGTCCTTGACAATGACTATGCCATGGATTTGCCTCTGGAAGAATGTCAAGATACTTGCTCAGCACAGAGAACACATACTTGGGAAAGCAACAAAATGGAGAGAATTTGTGAATACATCAGAAACCTAACCGAGTGGGTGACTTGCAACAGAGTACATCTTCAAACACGTAGACTGAGAAATGTGCAGATTCAGCATCCTCAATAAATAATGTATCTGTCAACTACTATAAAGTTTTGAAGGAATGAGCTTGTAGAGAGACCTAGACCTAATGGAAACATGCAGAATGATTTTTAAAGCCACTTGAGATCTGAGGTTATAACTTCCCCTGCTGAAGGCAACTTTAGCATTTACATGAGAACTGTCAGCCTCTCCCTCCAGCCCCTAGCCCCAAAAAAATGGCAAAATAATGAGGATAATTAGCCTTTTCATCAGAAGTGGTGATCCAAATGATTTAGTTGACATCTTCTATAAGATCTCCTGAAAGGCAGTAAATAATGAAACGGAAATAAGTATGGTATGATGCTTCTGGACTGATATTTCCTGGCAGCCCCTGAAGAAAATATCACTTCCATTTTCCGGATGGGAAGGCTGAGGCACATACCAGCGAAGGTGCCACAGGCTTAGGGACAGCTGATGAGCACCTGCCTCACAGTCCTGCTCCTTAATCTTCCTTCAGGGTCACTTTGCCCAGGTGTTTTTCTGCAAATTTGGTGTTGTTGAGATGCAAATGAAACAGGAATTGCATTTCCCCTCACCTCTGATATTTAGTTAAGTCTTGATAAATGCATATTGTTTTAACACTTGTAATACATATAATTATGGTTTTTTATGTTTCAATAAAATGGTTTATAATAAACATTTACTGCTCTGTGAATAAACATTTAAATGAAGCTCCTAATGGGGGTTACATGTTTTGAAGCAGTTCATGGCTTTGCCGAAGTCTCTTCCTATACTTAATGAGAGTCATTTCCATAATCTGTGCATTATTGCTTAAGCCTCCCTTTAGGAATATTTTACAAAGTAAAATTCTGTGAAATATTATCATCCAAAAGAGAAAATGTTAAGAGGATTATCAAATTGTCCCGTTAAAGGGACAGCAAAGCTTTCATTTTCCCCCTGAGATGCTAACATTGTAATCACATAGAACGTACTTACTAATTATCACACCGGTCCACTGCATTATTACCATGTTTTTCCCTTGGACACCCAGTCTAAATGAAAAGGTTGGGAGACCCCTGAAAGGTCCGATATGAAGGGTAATATAACGCTAATTTTTCTCAAATTACTAATAGCGAGGCTCAGAACACCCCAGCCAGATCTTGTAGATGTCAAGAAAGGTCCAGCCCCTCAGGGGGGGGCAGAGTAGTGCACACAACTGTGCATACAGCTCTGTGCAGTTTGCCCAAAAATGTCAGTCCTACAGCCGCATGATTAACACCCAGGGTCTCTTCCCAGTTTTGCAGAAACTTCCACCCATTTTCTCACTGACTCCAGTAACTGCAGGACTCGGTGCCCCGGGTGAGATATAAACTACGCCGAGGTCTAGGGAAATATTATTGTTGGAATACAGAGGGTTTTCAATTCTCCAGAGTATCTGCAATGATACAAACACCTGTAAGATATTTCTTCCACGCGCCTGAGTACATTTGAGGAGACCATAAAACTGAAATATATCTTCTCTCCACTAGCAGGGAATAAGAGCATTACAGCAGTAATGGCCTGCTCCCCCCTGAACGCAGGGGGTAGGGGAGATGGAGGAAAATGAGAGCAGATAAATCAGGAATGGATGTGGCAGGGGGAAGCAGGCGAAGGCAAGCCTTACATATCAGTTACTCTTATTCTGAGTGGGAATTCATTATCTCTAATTTGTGTGGTTATTGCCTTTTTAGATAACTGTTGCAACCAACTCCTGGGACAAGGTTCCCGCAGAATTAACATACTGTCCCTGTCTCCTCTTCCATTAGTTAAAGATGGAAGAGAGGTGCTACTGCAAGGAGAAAGAGGAGGTTTCCAACGACAGTAACAAGACTGAGCCCCATAACATTCTCCGGAGGATGAAATGCATTCAGGCCATGGTGCTTTCCATCGCAGTATCTATCAGTGCTCGGGGAGATTTCCAAAGCTCTGTGTCAGTACTGAAGCATTTTATATCCTTAAGGATACATTTCCCAAGAGTTAGTATATATCTCCGTGCCTGCATATAGCACTCACTAGACTGTATTTAGTTATTTATAATATTAAAATTATACATAGCAGCTATGTGTTCCAAAACATGGGCTGTTTTCCTATTTTATTGCCGAATGTGCACATTCATCTCTAAGGTTTAGCTGCTTCAGTTAAACCTTTTAAATGTAAATTATTTTATGTTATAAAAAGCTGATTGTGGGAGTTTTAGTATTTCAAAGATGGTAATTTATGTGACTGGAACAAAATAAAACATTCAACAGAAACAGAATTTTTCTTGATCAGAAACACTTTTATGTTTCAGTATAGCTTTCTTTTCATATTTTCCTCCTGCAGCAGTGGCCTCTGTCTTTCAATTAGCTTAAAACAGAAGATCTTAGATAAGCCCATAATTTAATGCTATTTGCATATGTGTCATCCCACAACTTCGTCACCCCACATTTGACGTATTTTTAAGTTGTTGTGAACCAAAGCCTGAAATCCCTAATGCAGATTCTCAGCTGCTCACCCCTCAACAGTCCACCCACCAAAGTCTCTGGGATGACAGGGGAAGCAGGACCAGTCTCCAAATGACCCACAAAGCAAGTCTCACCTCTTGTAACCTCAAAAACTGTTGACAGCATATCCAATAAGGGAGCAGAATATTCAAGAAAGCAGATTTTTGGGATGGCCTAAACGACCCCTGGACAATTCCTTTTTTTTTTTTTTTTTTTCATTTTTTTTTCTGTTGATCTACTTCCTCTCAGCACTGTTGAATTTGGGATACAAGATAGTTTTGTGGAAGTAAATGGCCTCCTTGAATAATCAGACTTCATAGGTCACCTACTCCATCACCCAAAGGAGACTGAAATCCCTGTAATGACTCCTCGGTCTCAGAAGCTATTGGATCAACCCTTGTAGAGTAACACAGTATCAGCATCAACGCAAGTCACCTTTAAATATTTTGACAACAACCTATGCAAACTAATATACAGTGCAAAAGTACTTTCATTCTTGATTTCCCAGGCAACTAGGTCATTTCTTGCCACCTTTTAAAATATGCAGCCCTGCTCCATTTCTCTTTCTTTCTGCTCAAGCCAGTGACGACACTGCTACTTAGCTTAAGGCTAAGTCCTTCATCATTTGAAGAAATCTGGCAAACAGACATGCTAGAAATGACAAAGGACATACAATGCTATGTTACCAAGCCTCAAAATGAAATAAAGTACATTCCACTGTTTTTATTCAGTGCGTATTATTTTGAAATTAGATTAGAAAAGGTGTCAAGGTGTTAGTGCCCATCTCAAACTTTTTTTTCCCTTTTAAAATACTTCTTCTGTAAGCCCTTGCATGGCATGCAGCATCTGCACATCTCCCTCCTTACTCTAGTGAATGGCAACAAGGGCAACACTGATAAACACACAGAAATGCATCTTCCATTGACTGTTTGCTAAAACAAGAACTGAAGCATTTTAACTTACCAATTTAATTACAGAAATGTATATTGATTCAATCTTTCTTCACGTTCAGGAGCTGGCTAGAGAGAATGGTGAGCTGTTCTGCTTAATACACTTTCACCTTGATAAGCATGAATAACCCTCTTTGGAAAAGGAGTTCTTTCAAAACTGTTTAAATCCACAAATTCCTTTCAAGCAGGGAACTTTGGTAGATTTATAATACATACTGGCAGTTGCCAGGAACCCAGCTGAAACCACCAGACTTGCTGTCCTGGAGACCTTTCAACAGACAGTTTGTCCAAATGGACTTTGACTGTGTCTATCAGGGCCATATGGGCAGAAGGGTAGCAGAGGTGAACAGTTTGTGATTACGTCCCTAAGTCATTTAACCTTCAGAATTACAATTCTGCACACTGTACCACGCAACAGGAGGTTGTACAAGCAGGTGAAAAGATAGATGTCTATTCTTAATGACTGTTTAGGAGACTGCTGAGCTCTGGTCTGTGCCCATGTTGGTTCAGTTCATTAATGTAATTAAACAACAATCAATCTTTTTAAATTAGTTACACAAAAACAGTTACTGCCAGATCAACTGACATGAAAGTTAGGTCATGCTCCATTTCTGCACGATTTAACATCCACACTGGAACAGAATACAGGGAATGGAAGCATCAGAAACTGGAGCCAAATTCATTTGAAGCCCTACAACTTAATTAAAGTGTGCAAAATCTGTGCAGCTGGCTTGGTCTTATTTGCATGGCCTTTCGTGTTTGCAGCTGAACACCTTGGCAATCGAAAAAGTGCTCAGAAAACAAAAGAAAGAAAAAAAAGGTGTGCTTGCAGGATACAGTAGTGAAGGAATGTAAATAATTTTAAACAGTGTAACTTTATGTGGGGCTTGAAATTGGACCTTAACAGCAGCTTTCACAGTTCACCGGTGGCTCTAGTCACACACAAAAAATTAGATGGCATATGAAAGCAGGAGGAGCCAAGGCTGCTGTTGGTGCCTGTTCCCTTTCTCTGGGCTAAGAAAAGACCAGCACGGCAATCTCATTTTTCACCAGCCACAGAGGTTATCTGCAAAGGGTTACAGCAGCTTCATCATCAGCCTCCACAGGCTGACCTGCTGTCCCGGGATCAGAGCTGAAAGCGGCTCTTAACAGGCTCACAGCTGCCTCCCTCCTTCCCCTTCCTCTGGGGACTGGGAAAGAGATTTGGTCAGCCTAAACCTGCTGCAATGTGTCCTCCAGAAGTGCTGGCTGAGGGCTTGCTAAGGTGACCAAATCCTGCCCCTGCTGCTTTCCAGCCCAGTGCCAGAGGGATGGGGCACAAATAGCATCCCCGCCGCCTGGTTTGGGCCACCCAGACCTCACATTGCCATGTCCCTTGTGAGCTGGTCTGAGAGCTGGCCCCAGGGGAAGAGTTTTGGTGACCTCAGGGTTGTTGCTTGAGCCTCTCTTTGAGCCTGAGCATGGCTGCGAGTAGAAGCCTGTGCCCCTGCGCTGCCAGCGGGTCAACGCGTGGCTCTGCCTGGAGGGTGCGGAGCATCTGTGAGCTCGGTGTGGATGCACTGTCAGCCTGGTTTGAGACTAATAGACAATTTCCTTCTCAACCCTCTGAGCCGAACCTGAATTAAACTGCTTTCAATTTTCCCAAAAGGACAGGTTTGCAACTTTGCCTTGTGCTTGTCCATTAAGGCAGCATCTGGCTTCTTTTAATCCCTTGCACTGACTGAGCTCTCCAATTGCTTCCACTGGGCCTAATGCAGGCAGTGTTGCTGAATGACTGCCATGAAAGTAGGTTCATTCTCCTCAAACCACCACAAAAGGGATGGGCAAGGGCCTTCCTGTGATGTGGTGGTGCAGGGGAGTAGGGCAATGGCCAGGCTGTGAGTCTGCAGGTGGCTGAGCACATCCCCCAAGTGCTGAGCCCCTTCCCTCCCGGTCACCAGAATGGGTGTTTCATGGTGCAGGATCAGGCCCTCAAGTCAGAGCTACAAATTCCCCTTAGGGAAGGGTAATTGAAACGCTTACCTAGGTTTTCACTTTTGTGAAGCCAGGCAATCAGGCTGCATTTCGACAGGGTGCAACAGAAAGGAGGAGTGGGAAATGAGGCAGATGGGGAAGGAGACGGAAGATGCCTGCTTAAGCTTCTTTTTGTAAACTGCGTGACTGGAGGGAAAAAAAAAAAAGCATTTTCCAGGAGACTGAGGAGGAATGTGCACCCTGTCTCTTAACGCTCCCCACCCTCTGCAGCACTGCTGCCAGAAAACCACCAGAGCAGGTGCCTCTGGAAACGAGACTGAAGCAGACGTAAGTGAATTTAAAACTAATAATAGCAAGGAACTTTAATGAAACTCTCCCTGACTAGTTAAAGCAGCCTTTCTCATATAGGATTTTTTGAGCTTTCATAACTCTGCACTCAAAAAGCATCCTAAAAAGTTACAGGCAGCAGATTATCACTCTGTGCCTCTCTCTGAACACACGTGTCTCTCCTGCAGCATACGTGTAACAGTAAAATGCAAGGAGCCCACCTTGGGAAATTGCTTATTCATTACCACAGTGATCTGCCTATTTTCTTGCTATCTGCAATTCTGTGTCACTGCTGTACGATATACATGCTGCTAATTGCCAATGGGCTGCTTCGTTAGCTGGAGGACCGAGTTATGGGAGCTGGAAGAGCAGAGCCCAGGGGAAGCTCTCAGGCTGGTTTGGATCTACCTCACTCCAAGAGCTAAGCAGGGAGCCTGAGCCGTTCATGGGTTTAGTATCCACCACTGCTGCCAGAGTCAAGAGCATGCTGCAATGCATAAGGAATACAAAACAGAGACCTAGAGGGCAGGCAAAACTTTCATAAATTCAGCTCATCTACCAACATTGAAAGAATTACTAATCAGAGAAAGAAAGCTACGGAAGTGTTAACATTAATTCTACTTTGCTACAAGCCACGTGGCTAACACCCTGACACCTTGCCATTTACTGAGGGAGAGCTATTTATTTATGTAACCTATAGCTCACATTTAAATAATTAGTCTGCCTGATAAATTTCAGAACTTGCAGTCTGTGTGCCATGTTTGTGTAAGCACAGCATATTTAATGCAGGTAGAATTGCTTAACATCTCCAGCATCGTATTAAAGAGTTTCAAGTAATTAGCAGAGTTAGCCACTCAAACTTTAGGCCAGTTACACATTTAAAAAAAAATATGTGTTAGTTGTACATAATGAAATGTGTGCTCCAGAAACGTTGCCTGCACTCCTAACAAGGGATGTTCAGAGAGAGACACGTGCTGTATGGGAATGAGCAAATCAAGTCAGATAAAAGAGGACTTGGTCCAAACTTTCCCTTTTCCATGATCTCCAAGAATCTGAGCCCTCCTCAGATCAATCTATCATCTTTGGTTTGCTTTCAGCCCACCAAGCATAAAGGATTGAATTTAAGAAGGGGTTAACTACTCGTGACTCTCTTTAGAGTTAGAAACTCAGTGCTTCCTTGTAGCCAGATGCCAGAATAACACCTGCAAGACTGTGGATCAGAGCTGAGCAGCTTTTACACCACAATGTTTGTGCTTTAGGCCATGTTTCTAGAAAGTAGAGTAACACTCCTGGGATGCTATTCTGGATGCAGAAGTTTTGACTCGTCTGTAAGCAGGAGCTGCATAGGGATACAACAAATGAGCTCCTCAGAAGAGTGGTCCTCACTTCCAGGAGAAGCATCAGGGATGTGCTTGATCTTTTTTGCTATTATTTTGACATAGTCAAGTGAGCTGAAACCCACTTCTGTGAATCAGATCGTGGCAGTCTCCTGGCATCTCAGCTGAATCAGAATGCAATAAATACAACACCTTGTAGTTCAGGCTGTAAACATAAAAGAAACCTGAATTTTAGCTTAAAATTTGAATCAGTGGAGGAACCTGAGGCGAAAGCCATGATCATAGAAAGTAGAGGCTGCTGGCATTCCTACTACATAAGAATTTGCAAAGTGACGTGAACCAAACTAGCTTGTATCTTAGATCCTTTGGGTGTGCACAGTGACAATTAGAAAGCAAGAAGATTTTCTGAAAATCCAAGTACAAATTAAAATATTAGAAATGCTTACTTAAGAGCTTTACTTTAGCCACTTTGTCTGAAAAAAAAAAAATCAAAATAAGTTTTAGCACCTTATCTGAAAAGAAGTTCAAAATAAGATTGTTTACTTACTTCTTTGGTAACTGTTGCTCTCAGGCCAGATCTATAAATACCTAGATTTAAAGCCAAATTTCTGAAGTCATTCTGCAACCAGCACCAACTGTGACATTGACACTTCTTGTCAGATTTTCAAAGCACTTCAACATTCAGTACACTTCAGAAAATTTAGCCACCTACATTACTGCCAACCAGTTTTGAAAATTATGTTTCATCTGTGTTAAGCGCTCATGAAAACTTCTACCAACATGTCTTTTCCAAATAATGCTTAGGCACTTCAGAAGCTATTCTAAGTTTAATTATTTTGTAGACATGTCAAGGTCCTTTGCACAGAGAATGATTTTCTTCAATCCATACAAAACCCAGATCAATCCTACCATGCCTGTTTATCACAAAATCTTGTATCATCACATGGCATTCATCCTAGAAAAGCAAAACAAAGCCAAACTTAAGCTTAAAAATAGCACTATGCAGACTTCTACTTTGGTAACTTAGCTGCTAGGCGTGTTTACCTCCATTTTTTACCAAACTCAGTCAAGCAAATAAACACCCTCTTGTTACTGCAAGAGAGAAGAAGAAGAGACCAATATATATCAAAAGAATCTTGATATCTCTTGTCAAATAAGTTCTTACCAGGTGAGGTTTTAAGGATAGAAATGTATTCTCCAAGGAGAACTGCCATAGCAACCATGTCTATTGGCAGGAGGTGTCGGGGGGGAGCACCGCATGATACTGTAAGGGACATAAAAGACTTATACTGGCACAAGAAGAACATATGTAGAAGAAGAAAGGGATGAAATACTCCATATTCTCATGCACGAGAAAGGAAGCAGCTCATATTCAGAAGTCCATGGAAAGAAGCTGCCTGTTCTTTGTGTGAAACAGCACACAAACCTGGAATAAAGAGCCACTCTTGCTCCACAAAGAAAACACACTGCAGCAAACTGAGTCACACCCAAATCCTCAGCTGAACAGGCATTTTACGAGGAGAGTTTTACACAAATTTTCTCAACAACTTGAAAATATTTTAAAGAAATTTTCTCGCTTCTGCCGTTTCTATGAAGAAGCAAACTCTCTCCATTTCCTACTTCTCCAAGCACAAAACCTGACCCCTGCCCTCTCCACGAAAGAGAAGAGGTGGAGAGGTACACCAGGGAGACAAATCTCCACTTTGCTTCTTTAGAGAGGTGGTTCACCCAAACAGAGAAAGAAGCACTCTCCTGCCGAGGAAGGAAGACATTGGGATTGGGTTGATGTTGGTACTGCAGCAGGGTGATCTTAGGCTGAAACCATCCAACCACTGGCAGTGCAACTATGTGATGTCTATCCATATGGTGCATTTCAATGTCATGAATGATTCCTCATGTTGAATCAAAGCCAGAACGAATATAACGGAGTAGATTGGGAAATCATCCTTTGTAATCTGCAGCTCACAAAAACCAGGCACCCAAAGGGATATTCCAAAGCAGCTTCTGAGGCTGTGCTTGACAAAACCTGTGCATTTCTGAAATGCTAATCAGGTCCAAATTAGCTGATCAGGGAAATGGCAAGTTAGATTAGGACAGGAGACCGGCAGCAGATTACGGTATGAACAGGTTTAAAAAGATTTATTAAGATCTGCTTAGGGTGCAGCTATAACGAAGCGATCTCCTTGCATTGTTTGGGGGTTTGAGATTTTTGTTTGCGTTTTTGTATTTGATAATTTTCTGCCTTCCTAGTTCTGACAATGAATTTTCTGTAAGGACCTTGGGGAAATAGAGCAGACTTTCAGCATTCACAATGAGAAGTAGAAGATCATGGCAATGGAAAGGCTGTTTAGTCCCTGAGTTGTACATTATTTCAGAATCTTTTCATTTATGAATACAAATCTCTATAAATTCCCTTTGCTCTTGGATTTACTTATTTGGGCAGTTGTTTCAGTAAACAACTAAGTCTGCACAAGCCACTGTTGCTTATTTGTCTATGCTCATTCTGCTATCTCACTTTGTCAGAAAACCAGTCAAAGAAACCAATTCATTCCACGTGTTCAGGCAGTTAAAAGCAGCTGCCCAAATTACATAATCCACGCATGATTCCACATCTCCTTCAAAAGTACGGATTCTCAAAATTGACGAGTAGGGTAATAGCTTTCATACAGTGTCCAACAATATATCAAGTTTTCTTAGATTCCTATCCTACTCCTGTTGCTTTAAAAACAAACAAACCAACAACACTTTAATTTGTAAGAGTGACTCTTCAAAGCCATTCAAAAGTGATATTTCTTACCAGGTGCTTTATATTACTTTGACTTTTTTTTTTTTTTTCAGTGCCAGTTGCTTCATAAAACTTCTTCTGCAGAAAAAGAGGTAATGCCTGGATGAAGCAAATCTGACCTTAGGAGGCTACACAAGCCAGGGGGACTGCTTTCATACCCTTGTCCCTTTGGGTCCCTTTCAGAGTGGAACTGCAAAGATTTCAAAGCAGATTTATTTATTTTTTATTACCATCCTGACCAGAGAACATGCTTTGGCCAAGGTCAGAAAACATACCTTGGAGTGACAGTGACTAAAACCAGCAAAATAGGCCACAGGCTCACCCAGACAATGGAAGACTAGCATTTGGCTATTTTAAGTTAATGTATACCTTTCAAAGCAATTTTTTCAGTGCCTACTTTCACTTTAGAGTGCTAAACCTAACAGGTGCTTTCAGCACAAGGGTTGGGAAGGATTCATTTGTCACGGAACAGCTCGTTGGGGTCAAGAGGACATTGTAACATGGAGATCTAAACACAAACTTCAACCCTATCCTGGTAGGAAAACAAAACAGAAGAACCAAACCATCCAGAGTAAAGCTACAGGACTCGGTGATTAAACTGGGCTTGCACAAACAAGGTACCTGCATCTAAATTTAGCTACCTAAATGATTGATTTGATCTTCAGTGGTGATGAATTCCTGCAGCTCCTGTTGACTTCAGGTGCCCAAATTTGAAACATTTGGTCTTTAGTCTCCAAACTCAGGCTAATTGAAGGATTTCACATCTCAAAGCTAAGTGGTTATCCAATCCAAAGTGCCATAAAACCACAGTTCCTAGGGATGAGAGATATGACACACGAGTAACTCAAAAGGCAAAGCAGGAGAAGAAAGATGATTATTCCCCAAAGTGCATACACTTTAAAGACAGGCTAATGAGTTCTTAAATGACATAATTCAATCCCAAGATTTCTCTAATACAATGCTCAAGTTTTCCCTTCCTCAGTCATTACAGAGTGCACTAGGAAATTTTAACTGTATTCCTGCTGGCCTTTGAAATACAGAAAAAAAATGCATACCTCGATAGATTAAATTAACCAACAACAGTCTATAATCACAGCTAAGCAGGGAAATAAACCAGAGGAATCTTGCCCTCCCAAAGAGCACAACATTTTTATAGGTACACAAGGTCCATCAACCTCTTGAAAAGAGCTTGCAAAAGAGCCAGTGGGTGCAAGAGGCTCAGAGACACCTTGCAGAGAGCCCTTTGGAGAAGGGATACTGGTGCTGATGGTCCTACAGAGTATTAAGTCCTCAAGGTGCTTATGCAAGTGATGAACAACTTTTCAAGAAAGCCCTGTAGGCCATTTAGCACCCAGTTCAACAGCTTTAGCACAGGCTGTGGGGGTTTTGTAACAGGGCTATTCCTAGAAGCCTCTGCCTACCAGAAGCCCCCCACGCTTTTGCACCAGCTTTACCTTGGAGGATGAAAGTTTCATTGGTCTATTTGATGATAAGAAATACAGTATGGGCACTTAATTACAGATTAAAATATATAGTCAAAAGCAAGAATAGTGAAAAAAAATCTTTTAAGAAAAGTGGTAATACACAAAACTCAAGAGAGAATTCTAGGAGTAGACTGAGGTTAAGTGAGGCTTCCTGATATATGGTCCCTGCTCTGTCTCATTGAGACTTTGAGAATGCAGAGTAAATTATGTATAATACTGTTAGACAAAAAATGATTAAGGATAAACCCATGGATAAGGTAATCAAACACCACCTTACCGAACTTAGCCTACCCTTTTTTCTGCCACAGTTCCGTACTGTTAGGAAAGTCACCTCAGCCAGAACATCTCACAGCTGGTCATTTTCTGGGCATCCATACGAAACATGCTGGCCTGGTCTGCAGAAATCTTGAGCAATGACAAGTGTAACTGTACTCCCTAAGAGCCATGAGCTGAAGCTGTCATTTAAGTTGTTAAGTACACACACACACACACAAAATAATAAATCAAGTTCTAAAGCTAGAGTCATCACCCAAGAGAATGAGCATTGCTTAAAATATGCGTATTAATGCTTCGGAGACTTTCAGATACTCTGTAGAGAGGAAAGCTTAGAGGACATTAATAACCTTGTATTCAGGGCAGGGTTTGGATGGCATCTAAGCGCTGAAATTGCACACTGAATGATGCAGATAAAAATAAACACTTGATCTGTCCACCCTGTGCACAGAATAAAGTAGCAGCTTGTGTTCAAGTCTTTAAGATCGTATCACATCTACATCAAAGCTATATAGGCAGTCTTAATTCTGCCTTTTCCTAATCCTTCAGAGTTTAATTTTATATCCTAAACTTTCCTTAAACAGAACTTTTTGCACATCAGTAATAGTTTATCCATCTCTGACAAGAATGATAGCACAGTAAACTATAACAAAATGTTCCCATGAATTATAACACAGCATTCAATTTAATTGCTATATTCATTAAATAAGAACATTGGAAAATTTTGTAAAATTAGAAATTTTAAGGTGCTATCAAGTAAGATTAAACTAATGAGATAAGATTTAACTGAATACGTAACTTGTACAAATAAGATTTTATGCTGTGCTAGATTCTAGCTCAATTTTAATTTGATTTAGGACATCAACATCAAACTGAGCTTTCAGATTTGTTTCAGTTAATTTCATGCTAGCTTTAAGAAGCTAAGTCTACTAATGATTGCATTGATAGCAATAGCATTGATTTCTTATTACAGGTGAAGTTCTGAGCAACACGACTGTCATTACAATATCACAGAGAAAAAAAAAGAGGTGGGCAGGATTTGTTTAGGGGCGGTGGAGTTGTTTGTTCATACAGATGGCACTGGAGAGGAAGATGTAGAGAGTGTAAGATTAACTTTGTTCAACACTGGAGATGTTTTTGAGGCATGTAATTGCAATTCTTACCTAAGCACAAAGCTGCTATAGAATGGAGGGCCCTACAGCAACAGCAAGAGTCTGGAATGCAGACGAGGTTGTTCCTGGTGCATATTTGCACAAAACAATCTCTGTGCTTCTCACTTCTGTTAAATAGTGCTAAGAAATGTTCACGAGGAGAACTCCTTCAACAAGCATTCAGGAAGCGCAAGAGACCTTCACAGTATTCAGAAAGCTGAAGAGGAAACCATCATCAAATTCTCAGAGACAGGGCCACATGCCACCACTGAGTTATGCCAGAAGCCCACCAAGCAGGCTGCAGGATTAAATGTCTTGAAAACCTTCACCTGGGCATTGGGGGATGGAAAGGCTTTTTTCTTGGGAGCAGAGTTTGTTTTGGTGACTGGCTGACAAAATTGTAAAGTAGAAAAATCTGGACATCTGGTGAAGAGACAGCTCTCCTTCCTGCTCAGCCCTGCTTCCCATAACACAAAAAAAGCAACCTGGAAGCTTAATATCAGTGCCAACTACCAAGTTTTCATGTGTTCCTCTGAAAAATGCAAATGTACCTTTGGCCACCACATACTTAACAACTATTATAAATTATTACTTTATACGGTGATTCACAGAAACACTGCAGCTTCCACCCACATCTGTACTACAGATGTCCACTGGGGAAAAAAAAAATAATAAAGGGGATGCAGGGACCAGTAACAAACTGTCACACAAATAGAACAAATATACGAAAATGCCCAGAAGTGAGAACTCAGAAGTAGGGTGTTTCCATTATCTATTGGGTATTAAAAATCAGCTGCAGACTGTTGAAATTAGACTGAAGTTATATGGACAGAGTAATGGGATAACATCTGATCGTGTGAGCAGCAGGAAAATCAGCAGTGTAAGCTGAGCAACCCATGTGTGCAGGCTTCAGAAAAACAGGGGGGCTTTTGAGAAGGGAATTGCAATAGCCCAAGTGTGAAGCAATCTTCGACAGAATTAACTACAGAGTTGCAGGCAGAGACACTTGACAGAGGACTTCAGAAGCATTAAGCAAATGTTACCTCTGAGTGTGAAGAATGAAGAAGGCACCAAACACTAGCAAAAAGTCACCACTGAAAATGCTTTTAAGATCTTCACCAACATGACAGGAACCAAACAGCCTCATAAAGAGAAAGAACCAGACATTTTGGTAGCTGAAAAAATAACTGCATAGTTTCATGTCGACTTAGATTTTGCAATGCATGTCAGAAAAAGGATGTGGCTTGTAGTAATGCTGAGCAATCAAAAGCAAGATCAAGAACACATTCCTACGAAACCTCACTTTTTTTACACACTCCTTGCAGGCATAGCCTGAAAAACAGCATACATGGTTGGGTCTACTGACTTCATAATTCATTGAATTTTTGAAAAGGTGAGCTTCTTGATTTCGGCAATTCTTGGGCTATTCCACACTGCTTGAGTTGCATAGTCAGGCCCAGACTTTTTTAAGTTCAGTAGATACACCTGCACTTCTACTTCTCTGTGTTCTCTCCACAATGCCCAACTATGCCATTATGCATTCTTAAAAAATAAAAAGAAACAAGAAAAAACACTACACTACACTAAAACAAAACAAAAAAACAAAACACCACCACCACCAAAAAAAAAAAGCCCCCACAAAGAAAACCCACCACTAATCATTTTCAATTTTCACGTCTTTCTTTATATATCATCAAGATATAAACGTAAAATCTGAACAAATCCAAGGGTGCTAGTTCTGTTTCTTCAATGTTAGGATCCTTGTATTCCTGCCATATTACTGACTGACAGGTGGAGAGTATCAAAGGCATATCCGAGTGCTTTTTACGGTTGTCTCTCTTACTCCTAAAACATATAGCAACACAGCTCCACACTAACACTCACTCTTATTACCATGCTCCATAGCCTACAGACCCACCTACAGAAAAAGAACTCTTTGAAAATGGCCCCATTTCAAAGGGGAGGAAATACATCCCCTCCAAACACGAAAGTGACAAAGCAGAGCACACCATTAGATAATGTTGTATTGGAGCTTTGGATCAGACATGGTAACATTAATGTCTTTTGGTTTGGCAAGTAAAAATCACACCCATATTAATATTCTGGAAAGAGTAAACACAAAGGGCCTGTAAAAACATGATCCACCTAAAATCTATCAAGCTATAGTATTTGCAAATATGTTTTCCAAGGTCTTTTTTCCATTAACCCTGCATATTTTGTTGGAAGAAATAATTCCTAATAAAATGGGAACTTTTCGCATTTGCGCATAACTCATCCTTCTACGTGAAGCTCCTCCAGAGAATAATAGTATGTGCAGAATACAGACAATAAAATTGTTTGGCAATCTGACATACAGGGGTATCTTATCATAGAAGAGATGTACGTGCTTTTGATAAGTGTATACAGTAGGTCATATTGATATTGAAGGGTTGATAACTCCCACAGTACAGAGCTGTCACTTAGGCACTCCACACAACAGTGACTTGTTTATGTCGGCTACACAGTGATTTACTTCTGTGAGACAATTCAACAGAACTAACGGCCAGAGGTTTCTTTTACCATTGGTTACACCAGTTTTACTGCTTGAGAAGAAGCTATTAGCTAATGACAAACATTTCCTTTGTAGTCTTCCCTTCATCTTTGGAAAGAAAATAATAATCGGGTTTTGAGCATTTCAGCATTGCTCAGTTCATTATTTCTGGTTGATTCTACATTTTGCCTAGGTTTCTAAGAAAGCCCAGAATGCACGTTTTAGTTGGCTAAGGAATAAACCATTAAACAACAACAACAACAAAATGTTTATCTTAACTCTTGTATGGAGTTAACATTTATCCTCATCTGAATTCTGAATTCTGGATAAGAACGTTATCTTGTTTGCTCGCTACTGCCACGGTTATGTCTGTGCAGGTCATGAAGGGCTGTACTTGCATAATCTCCTTTGAAGTAGCAGGAATTCTTCATCTGTTTTGTGTAATATGAGAATATTGCCAACTCCATTTACAGCACTTCTGTTCATTTTTTTATATTTCTAACCTCATTGGGGGCATTTTGTTCTTTCATGAATATCTTTATGGAGGTGGTGTTCTGTCTCATTGACATTCAGTTTAGCCTGCTCTTTCAGTTTATGCATAGGATTAAATTGAACAGAATTGTTTATTTAAAGGAGACCAGCCTGCTGTTCATCCAGGCCACTCTAAAACCAAATAGTACCTCACTCTACAATAGGACAATTCGTAGAATAAAGAAGCACTCAGTGTTACTTAGGTAGAGTAGAATCCAGACCTTTACACTGCAGGTTTGTAATGCAGCTATTTATGATCAATCCAAGCAAAATGAAAAGGTAAGTGCTTCATTTTTTACAAAGTAAAAACAGCTTCAACACAACCATGGCTCAAGTAATTTGCTACTTGGTACATTCCATTCAGGTGTAGGTAGAAAGAACAAAATCACTCAGTCAAAGGTGGCAGAATTCAGAACACAAAAAATTCTGTAAAAGTAAAGGAGGAAGATAATTACAATCTTTCCAGTGCAGAACCATTTTAGTGTGTGCAGAACAGCTTTACCTAGTCTCAATCCACATTTATTTTCATTTAAATACAGTCCTTTGCTAATTCTACCACTCTCTAGTTTACTGCAGGGAGCATGAAAAAGATGGTCTTTATGAACAGATGGTCTTTTCAAGGAAATGTAGTTACATTTAAATACAGACAAATGTACTGCAAACTAATGGTCCTGTTAGAATGCAAGGTCTGAAAAGTGAAAATATGGGACCACATAATATGCTAGCCCTTAATTATGGGGGGTTTTTTCCCCTCCTGAAGACAAACTAATCACTAATGATACTTAATTAGCAGTAAACAGGTACCCGTGCACCGTCATTCATGTACAAACAGATGTCTATTGATTGTATTTGACTGAATATGAATGTGAGTAACTGTTGTTCAGGTATTATTAGTAATAGGATGGGAAACTGCAACACAACTGCTACTGACTCTATGACAAGTGAACAAATTCACTCTGTCATTTACAGCTGCACTCTTCCTTTTAAAGGTTTGGCTTACGGCTGAGCACTTGGTAGCAACTTAGCTGCTTCTTTCCAGCATGATATCCAGTGAACCTAGGTATATTTGAGTGAAGGTGGAGAGATTTTACCAATCTACAGTCCAAATGAGCAAGATTATATTTTTTGTTTTCCACATTTGTGCAGAGATACTGCATTCTTGTGCACACTGCCTGGTCCAGATATAATGTGGAGTGAACAAAGGGCCAACTGCGACATAAGAGTCTGTGTTTTTTCCTTTTTCGTTCTCTCTCTCTCTTTTTTTTTTTTTTTTTTTCAAAAGGAGCCTCTCTCTCTTGTGTTCATCAGGGTTCATTTATCAAGTCTATCAGACCTAATTCTGTGAAAGGCCACTTCAACATGAGAAGGACAGATGACTTTCAGAGGAGTAGAATATTTGGGGAGTAAACACTATCAGCTGGGGAGCACAATCACACTAGGGCAAAGATACAAAGAAACCTAGAAATTGAGAAGAAATCCTAACCTTTAAACTATATTGCTTTTTTTTGTGTGTGTGTTTGTTTTCTTTGAAAGGCTCCAAGAGCTCACTATGTGAAGTTTAGGGCAATGCCTTTCAATCCTCAGCAGCCAGAATCCACTTTCAAGTCTACAAATACAATAAAATTAAATTATGGAAGATAAAGGCCCTCTGAATTCATATTTCTACTGGCAGTTTCATGTTGGGTATAATGTTTTTTTGAAAAACATTTGAACCAAAGTAGACGAAGTTACAGTCTTTCTTTTTTACCCTCTAATGAGAATGGTGAACCTTTCACCTTCCTGAGATAAGCCCCTCGGCCTTCCCTATGGGTCTGTGGAAAAGAACAAATGCTGTCAGTGCTAACTACAGCCAAGACTATCTCCCTACTGTGTTTGCAATAGGAGCACAGCACAAACAATATATTGCACTCGGCAGTGCTGCCCACTGCAGGGCTCCAATTTCTAGAGATAAAAATCAGCACAGCTTGGAGCTGCAGTACCTCCCCAAGAGTCTCCGCTTGCAGTCTACAGCAGCACAGATGCACCAGGGTCTAACTAAGGGCAACAACAGCCCTGATGTGATGAGGTGGGATAGGTATCAAGAGCTATTCCTACTCCTATGGTTACACAGTTGGGAGGCTCTCAAAGTCAACAAAAGACACGAAGAGAAGGCAGTACTACAGAAGTCCACACAACGGATCTTACCAACTTATTATGGTCTTTTCTAATTGGTTTTCAAAGTGAAAGAGGCAGTGCATCTGGAAAGGATGACAAGACTTGCAGTGTATAGCACTGGACAAGGACTTCGGGATATCAAGTTGTTTCAAGTTTTGCCTGAGGCTCCATCTTTAAACTTCAGCATGTCACTTCTCTCCCAGTGTCCCTCCATAAGGCAAGTTATCAATGCCTGTTTTGTCTGCTTGTGCTCAATTCTAACACTTAGTATAGCTATATTTCATCAAAGTTCTTCCCAATATAGGAGTGGAGCACTCAAATAATTGAGGTTGTGCCTGTACAGCACATGCAGCGATTTCAACTGCCACTGCAATATTAATATAAAAATATTAATACTTTATTTAATAATAAAGTAGGTTGTATTTGAAGATGCTAACAAAAATATTAATAATGATCAGGTTTCCACTTATTACTTTTTCTAGTAATATAAGAGTAAAACATTCATTTTAAAGTCACTTAATGGTGAAGATTGAAAGAAAAAAAATCCGTGACGAATATATACTGTTAATTTCTTTAGAAAATAAGACAGTGCCACATAATGTCACAGCTGAGAGAAATTATCTCCCAGAGACAACTATTCTGTCATGGTATCTTGTTTCTCTCCTTCTTTGGAATAAAGAAACTCAGATAACAAACAGAAATGCTACATTCTTTATGGCCTTTAATTCTGTGGAGACAGGACTGAACTCTATGGCATCTTTTAAGGAAATAATCAGTAATGAACTAATTTAGCTTGTGCAGTTATTGCTGAAAATTTGATTGTAGAAGACAGCTTAATGGACAAAAGATGATGATAAACACTTGAAAAAATTCTTATTTTATTTAAAAAATGCAACAATATCAATGCTTCGACAGCAGTCCTGTGATGAACTTTAATTTTCTCTCTTAATTTGAAAGTAATCGAGTAGAAAGTTGACAATGTCTTCTGAGTTTTTTTATTTCTAGCTTAAGAAACAGTACAGAACAAATAGGTTAGGGAATATTTAAGAGCCTCTAGTAATGTTCCACACGTTTCCCCTCAGACTTGACTTTGATTCACAAAAACCATCATTTGCACTGTTTCTGAAATGTGACATGTTGGAGTCCTGCACAATTTTAGGTTTAGAGATTCAAGACACATTTGTAACTGAATCTGTAGCATAGCCACAGATCAAAGTGATGATTAAAATCTAAGTTCTGGTGGGAGTTCAATCACTTCAAAGGCTGTACATAGCAACATTAACATCCAGCCATGCATTAAAGACTCTGTGGCTGGTATCAGAAGTCCCAGAGGGAAACACGGCAGTCTTTCTGTGCAAGTAGATAGCACTCACAATACTCAAAAGTTTAAATCTCAACTGCTGCCAAACCCTCTTGGACAGCGAGAAGTTTTCTTGTGTTTATCTCAAGAAGAGTAGCTTTTTTTTTTCCTTGCTAAAATAGTAACAACAGAATTTCCATATATGAGATTAGACGCACTGCTGTTACCACACAAATGCAGTGTGAAGAGCAATCTCTACATCAATTGCACACAGACATCTGCTCCATAAATCAAAAAAAAAGTTATATTAAAATCATCATTTTCTACTGCAACACTCAGGAACACTTGTGCTGTATTCCTTTGTTGTCTTATTCAATAATACCTCTGCACATAAATGGTACAAACACAATCAGTTTACCTCTGCGATTATTTATTATTCATGTTGTGGGAGCACATAGAAACCCCAGCCATGGGGCCTTGATCTTATTTGTACTTGCTGAACAAATACATCCTAAAAGACAAGTCACTGTCCTGAAGAAACATTTTATTTACTACCTAAACAGAAAAGACAGACAAAGGGTGGGAGAGGAAATAACAAGGTGAAATGTCCTGCCCACAGTCACACAGCTAACCACTGACATATTGAGGACACGCAGCAAGCCACTGTTAAGTCCAATAATAGAAATCTGGTCAATGGGATCACTTCAAAGAGCTGAACTCCCCAGCCTGGCCTCTGGAGTACAGAGTGTTTTGACTACAACCACCCTTTCATAGAAACTGCCCCAAATGATCTTATAAAGTGGTTGTACATCTCAGATGTAATGAGACCTCACAAAGAAGCTAACGGATTTGAGGGGTTGTATGGGATATACGCCACTGTTGGGGATCAGCAGCACAAGTTCCCTCTGTGAGATGCCCAGTACGTCAAGATTTCTTACATGCCACACCATGCAGGACAGGTTTCTTGTGGTCTCTCACAGGGCTACTATATTTCAAGTTTGCCTGGGCAGGGCTAAAAATACATTTATTTACTCATGCCTGTCTCAGTAGCATAAGGAGCAATTACTGCTTATGGGGATTGAACGTGGAAGTCTGCAGTGATTAAAGAACTGAGCATGGAAAACAGCTCGATCACCTTCACCACTCCTGAAAGACTCAGGCTCATTAGGTTCATCTATGCATGCAGAACAATGTTAATTCACCCAAAAAAGGATGGCGGGAGAGGTGAAAGTTTGCTACACACCCCCAGAGCTTACATATGGCACTGATGAGCTACAAGGGATTAAAAAAAAAAAAAAAAAAAAAGGAAGTGGTCCTTCGATTGCAGCGTGACTGGAGGAGGTGAAACGTGTCATGTCTGGCTTTCTACAGAAACAGAAAGACTCATTTATTATCCAGCTCTCCACCCAGAGATTTATATGCACAGACACATCTAAAAGGTGAACAATGTAAAACTTCATAGTTGCATCTAAAAAGGTAGAGAAACTTAGGAAACACTAAGACTGACTTGCTGACTCCTGGTCATCTCAGATGAGATCCCAGGACACGTTTCTGTGTAAGCAGACAGGTCAGCACCAATGTTCAGCGCAAAGCACAACGGAGGTAACAATATCCCACCTAAATTAATTCCCCTCCTGCCTTTAATAAGACATCAGATTTTTCTTACCACATTTTCACGTGCTGTCTTAAATAATGACACTGACTTTTTCTGAAGATGTGGCTGCATTTTCTGACAGATGGAATAATTTTATGTATTGTTTTACCTACCTCACTGGGGAGCTTTGCAGCATAATTAAAAAACAGGACAGATGAAAAGGCTTACAGCACAACTACATCACTGCAATATAAGAATCACTTGAGCGTCACTTATTGCTTCCTGGTTCCCAAGGATGAAGCAGACATTGTAATGCTTGCTGTATGCCAGGCTGTTTGACTCCTCCTGGTAAGTGACTGGAGGGCAAAACAAATGCAGAAATCCTGCCCCATAATTGCTTGCCACCAGCACAGCATCTAGACCTCTCTTGACATCCGTATCCTAAAATATTACCTATATCAGAAAAATCTACTCTATCAGAGGAAAGATCAAATGAGTAACAGGACCTCACAAGGTTAAGCATGAAACAGGGAAGAAAGAAATTCAAACACTCCACAAGCAGTGTATGAACATGAGCTACTCTAGCTGATCACTCTCTGGCCACAATCCAAGCATGCAGCGAAAAAATCAACACAGGAAAGACAGACATTGTCTTTTTTTTTTTTTTTCCTGAACAAAGGAAAGAGTGGAAATGTTTAGTTTTTTGTTTGTTTGTTTAAAAAGTTTTTGACTGCCTTGGAATGGAAACTAGTTATAAGGCCTCCCATGAAGTCAGAAAATCACCAGGCACTGGGTACTTGCATAAAGCTTGTGTGAGATGTGTGGTTAAATGGATGCAAATAGATGACATTAACTTCCATAACATAAAAATCCATAAAGCAAGAAAACAGTAGATCACAGCTGAACCACAAAGGCCTTGTACACAGATGTTGTTACTAAGGTCAAAAACACTTTATCCTGGCATGCAGTAATATCCCACAAGGTTTGTAGGTATCTGTTCAGTAGTGTGAAGTATTTGCAAGATCAGCAAAACAAAAAAAAGTTATTGATTACTCTACCATTAAAAATCAGTTGACACAAAGTCCTCTGTGAATTGGCAGCGCTTAGTACCAGAGATATACTCATTGCAGATCTTTCTAGTGACAAGATGAAACAACAAATTGACTATGCAGGCACACTTCTTTTCTCACATTTGCCTTGGAAATATTGGTGTGAAGGAAAAAAAAAAAAGACAACCAGGAATATTCGTTGTTAGACAACCTACAGCATATTATTTATTTCACTTGAATTTTGCATTTCTACATTAGTAATCTAAAAAGAAAATATTGGTAGAGAAAAGTTCAAAAGTTCTACATGTTACTGTAAAAAGGGGCAATGTATAAAGGAAAACCAACATCAGGCAAAGAGCTCTTTGCAGTGCAACAGCTAGAGGAAGCAGACTGAAAGAGTTTGGACTATTTATATTTGCTAACAAATTAAGCTAGCTGTGTTGTCAAATATATATATAATTTGCTACAATGTTATTTTTAAATAATTTGTGTTTTTTGTTTGTTTGTTTTTGCTCCTTCTTTTACTAACAGGCTTATGTTTCCTGATCAGGTTCAGCAAAAACAAGAAACATATTTTCTTATGTAAAGCTAAAAACATTCCGATACGGTTGGTTTTCTGACATGCATCATGACACTTCCTCTACAGAAAGCGTTTAAGATACCAAGGGAGAAATGCAACACTCAGGGATATGTTCCTGTTTAGCTATCTGCAAAAATCAGATCTTGGCAAACCTACAAGGCAACAGGATATCTAACAAGCCCTTCTGGCCATAAACACAGTTTATTGTTATATAAATACGATAATGTGAAAACTTCTTGGACAAGAAATTGTAAGCCTTGTATTTCTAGCCATCTTTTACTAATAAAATCTCTGTCCCAGTCTGTATCTCCTTGAAATCCTGTCCTTACATTGGTACTCCAAGTCAGCCTTGTCTTTGTTTGCTTTCCACTCTCTGATCTCTCAGCAATTCTTCAGAAAACTTTCATTTTCCCTGTCATTTCTCTTCTTGGTGGCTGTCAGTACAATGGCTCCTTTCCTTTCCCCGGCAAGAACACATGCACACTGGCTCAGCTCCGCGCTCTCGCAGACAGCACACCAGGATGCACCCTGCCGCAACAGACCGTGACTGCTGCCTGTCTTGTTGGCTCAGGGCTATCGTCTGACATTGTGACAAATCTCATCTCTTCCGCTTACACCTATCCCCGAAGTTCTGAAAAAATTCTTAGCCTGTTATTTTGGTGATCCTCCCTCCCTCTTTGCATCCCTGCACTAACTCACTCCATCTTCTTTATTCCACGTGAAACTGGTCTTCCTTTCAAGGCCCACTACAACCTCACCTCTCAAGATCAATATCAAGATATAGACCTCCATCACCAGCTGGACTTCCCTGTCTGATTCTGTTCTGCTGTAAAATATTTTATTTTAAGATAAGATGACATTTGTTTAATTGCAAGCATGATCGTAAGACTTCTGCTACAACAGGCAATGCCTGGTAATAGTTTTGTTTTGCTTTTTAAATAAAGCAAACTGATGTACTTATGCTTTTTAGTCAAAAATCAATTCCTGCCAACATTTTCAAAAAGGCAAAATTACATGAGCTAGGCATATAGAAATCTCAAATAGGCAGAAGATGAAATATTGTCAATCTTCATCCACTGAATTTGTATTATGGAATACATTTTGTGCATAGAGGATAACTGTGCATTACTTCTTTTTACATACGGCAGATGTTTATTCCTCATTCTTGTTATACAGTATAACTTAGTGGGAATTACCACACATTTCCTTAAAGAGCAGAATTTAACCCCGGATTTTGCCTTGTAAAATTACAGTGTGGCTTTTATCCTAATTTATTCTAAAAATACAGTAATCCACTGTTCTCTATCAGTTTAGGAGTGTGGTTACAAGCAATCTGTTGCAGTTGGTTCTCTGTTTGCTGGGTGGCTACACAGACATCACCTGCAAGCAGCCACAACGTAAGCGAAACTACTCATCAGTTTCCACTCATCTGTCATGTAGACAAAACCAGCTAGTGCAGAACTGGTACAGCCTGATGCCAGACTTATCAGATATTATTTTAACATTTATCACTAAATTGGGTAAGTCCAGGTACTGTCTTGCCACCAATCTCTCTGTCCTACCTTGTGCAGGGAACAATGTTAAACCAAAACCAGTGCTGTGTAATCCTGCCCATGTGCCCGACCCAACCAAATCTCAGCAGATGTAACGGTATGTGATTGCATGGAAAAAATTGGATGCCTTAAATGAAAAGCTGCTAAGTGATTTTCAAGAGATGTAAAACAAGCAGAACAAGTGCTGTGTTATGGCAAGAATTCTCCTTTTGATCATACACCTTCCTCTTTTTTATCTGAGATGCAGCTCTGACTTCTATCACTTTGAACACCTGGGCCCATAGGAAAAAGATGAGGAGCACCACTTAAGCATTGCAGCCCGCACCATGCCTCACCTAAATCATTTATACAGAGATGAACACATGCAAATCCTACAGAGATTTTGCCTTGTAGTAAGTGTTGGGCTATGGACTGCAGACAGGAATCTAATTGAATTTCTCTGTGAGCATGTGGAAGCACTTTCAGTGTCTCTCTTGCTTGGGGTGCTAAGCGCAAGCATCATTAAATTGACATAACTGCAATAGATTTCTACTAGGCAAGCTCAAGCATTAGACTAAGACTTTTGTCCTAGCTCTATCTTGTCCAGGCCCCTTCCCCTCCAGGACTGCTCCTCGTGTTACGCTCTGAAGTGCTGTTTCACCTAGTCCTGTTTTTTTTTTTTTTAAATTCTTGTATGCCATCAGTGTGATTACCACCTTGTTAACATTCAAGCAAAACTATATTCAAGGCCAATATTTAGTGCATTAACAGCACCCTGTCCCAAGATGCAAACCTGTTTGGAGACATTTGTAAACCTAAGCCT
Organism: Anser cygnoides; assembly: GCF_040182565.1. Taxonomy (NCBI): domain Eukaryota; kingdom Metazoa; phylum Chordata; class Aves; order Anseriformes; family Anatidae; genus Anser; species Anser cygnoides. The sequence continues at coordinate 11,074,727 of NC_089882.1, read as the reverse complement.
TTGTATTCAGTTTTTAATTAATGAAGAAAGCTTAATATGCAATTTTGTTTTTCCATCCATCTGGCACTAGAATTGCTGAGTTGCTTCCACTGCGTTTTCAGGAAGAGTTTGGGGCTATTAGAAGAAAATTACAGTACTCTTTTCTTTCTATGGTCTACTTACCTATTTCAAAGCCAAAAGGTGTTTGGAATCGAGAAGAAAGTATTAGAGAAGATATTCATATTTTTATGCATTCTTTTTACCGGTAGTCACAGGACGTTTTAAATACAAGCAGAAATACAGGACCTTTTCTCTTTATTTGCCTTTTTGTATGTTTTTGCTTTTCTGTGTCAGGTCTCTGCATTTTTTTTCCAATTCAATCTTAACACATACACACACAAAACTGCAATTAACACACTGTCCATAGTTTGAAAAAGGCTCAACCTTACTGTTTCAACTCAAAGACACTGCTGTAGTATGATTATTAAAAGTGGAATATTTTTACATTGCAATCTAGCACTTGTTCTATCGAGCAATTACTTATCCTCTTGGGATAATCTTCAGGGCAGTATAGTGAGTTTTTAAATGAAAATCTCTGAGTCTTTTCCTTCTGATACGTACACACTTTTTACTGAAGGAAATGTTTGTGAGCTCTGCAGAGTGTTCTGTAGTATTCCTCTATAGACATTCCTCATTGCCTGTTACAACTTTACCAATTACCATATTATAAAGAAACACAGAGAAACTAGAAACAACTCCCCCCGTCCCCCCCAACTAAAATCAGAGAAGGGAGAACATACAAGGAGCTGCTCTTTTTCTGACAAAGTTTCATTAGATATCCTGGTGGAAACGTAACACGGAACATATGTTCATAAAGTGAACATCTGATTAATTCTGTTTCTATGTTTTTAATTGATCCATTTCTCAATACATAATGCATGAATTATCATATCTAGGTTGCACTGGAAAGCTCACTTGAAACCCTAGAATGTGCAGTAGAATAGGCTTTTGGGGATTTTTAGCAGAAGATAAGCTTTAACTCAGGTCATTTTTCCTTGACGTTTCTGAAAGGCATCCAGCACACCCTGCTTCACAATGGCTCCCTGAGAGGCATTGCCTGTGACACCCTCAACACCAGAAGTACCACTGCCCGCGCAAGCTGGCCAAGTAATCCATCAGGGCCAATCTCTTGCTGTGGGATTGGCAACAACCAGATGCCACACCAGAAGTTGAATGTCTCTTAACAGTATATCTAATTATCTATATTATCCAGGGGAGGAAAAGAGATTTCTTTATATCTCCATGTCGCAATCAATAAGTGCAGAACTTGGATTTATAATCTGATTTAACTATAATTCGTAACTTGTCTAAGGCAACCACATATGTTATTCTTCAAACAGCAGCTACCAAACACTAGATACAAACTCCTGAGCTCATTACTGCAAACATCAACAAAACCATCAATATTTTCCTTCTGTGGAAAACAAGGGCGTGTCTACACGCCTATCATAGCCATCTATCAAAAGCTTCATGTTAATTATCTTCCCTACACAAACATTTACCACAAGACCATATATAGCTTCTTCTATAAGAAGAATCAGAGAAAGATGAAAAATACAGAGTTTTAACTCAAGGAATTTTTCTAGATACATTTTGTTTCATCAGATTCCAGTGCAAAGGAAAAACACTTCAAAGCTATGGGCCCCAAGGGTGTCAAGAAAACTCCAGGATTTTTAGGATGTCCTTGGATAAGAGGGAAATTTTCACGGAGACTGATTTCTCTAACAAGAATCTGCATGCCTATGTTGACTCCCAATATACTGTGCTTATTTATATAACCCTCAACTTTCACCATTTACAAAAGAAATCAGTAAGTTTTGAAATGATAGGAAAGCGAGGATCTTTGTCTTCTAGCCTAAGATGCTAAAAGCCAAGAAGCTATATATCTAGGCCTACTCCAGTTTGCTATATCCGGTATGAAAAAGGACACAAACTAGCACAGTTTATTCCCCTCGAAACAGGAATTTGAATTTACATTCATTTCATCTAAACACATCAAAAGGAACATGTTAAAGCAGAATGATACTCCATGGTTCACATGGCGATTACTACGTGGTCATGTTGTCCATTTCTGTGGCTCTTCTCCTGCACTGTATGTTTTCATTGCTTAGTAATTACAGGAATGCAGAATCAATTAAGAGAAAATAATGAAAGAGAATATATAATTTCCATAAATAAAAAGAGCCACTTTCTTTAGAAATATTATATAAGCAAATGAAGGAAATCAGCTTTAATTTAACAGATGGCAATCCATTTGAAGACACTGCTCACCACTAAGCCATACTTCCTAATTAGAGAATTTTGTCTCTGTGAACCTTTACTTATTACTGAATCATGATCTTTCCTGCCTAATCTGCTATGAAAGGCTAATTAATAATAACCCGCACTAGCCAATGTGGATAGACTAAAGTGAAAAGAAATTAGATATACATTATCTGGAAATAATGCTCACTCTCTGAAAAACAACTAAAGGACTTTATTGACTTAACTTGTTTAATAAATGACACTTAAGTAATTCATTGACAAGCCAGAACAATGGCGGGACTGAAAGCCTATTAAGCCATTTTTTAGCGGACACCACACAGCATTGGGTGTAAATTTCTGGTTAATTAATTAAGACTTAAATATTTCAGTGATTAATTTTTATGAAGAAATCATAAAATATAATGGTGATCAGGGTAAGAGATTGAGGTTACTCGTATTTATTGACTGGGCTATACAAAAAAATCCATTTAGAAAAAAAAAATTTCCCAGTTCAACCTCAGAACGCCCAAAGCATTCATTGCAAACACTGTGAAAACAAAGTGCTGATACTGCTCTTACTTTTGGTGCATTTTCATCTGTCATGTGATGACTGCTTTTAGCAGACTTTGTTTAGGGAAGAATACTCAACTCAACTTAGAGATACGCAGCATTTCCAAGTCCTATCACCCCAGGCCTGTTTACCTAAGGATATTGCTTAAAACGTTAGTGTACCTTGCCCAAAGACCACAGCTTTATCTCCTCTCTTCCCTGCTGAGATTGTGCCATATCCAACCCAACTTGCAGACATGCAAGCCAGCCTTTCCCACCTACCCCAGCTCTGCACCCCTCTTCAGGCTGTCTAACATACTGCACCAGAATCTTACTTCATACAGTGCCTGCCTGCTGCAAGAGGAAGAGGTCCCCATTTATTATTATTATTTTATTTTTTGGCTTTACCACTTTAGAGCAAACCACTCAGCTCAGCCTGCCCTGCTAGGACCAAAAACGATCTGCATCTATCCTTCTTCCACATCCAAGTCCCAGTCTCACACAGGACCCATACACCTACACAAAGAAGCAGCGAAGCCATGGATGTGCACAATGCCTACCCAGAAAAAATCTCTCTCCAATCCACAGGAGACGCTCAGTTTTTAAAACCTGTGGGGGACACTAGATCACCCACACTGACCCCCATTTTATGGCACATTAGACTTCTCCAAATTACCATTCCAGTGAGATCTGGTTTAGGGCAACCAGCTGACTTTGCAAGATCAGGGCTAACCTCTTCTATCCCATAGGAAGTAATAACAAGGAAAAGAAACTCAGGAGAAAATCAAAAGAAAATAATTTCCTGGCATTCTAGCCTTAGCTGTTATCAATGCATATTGCATTTCACTTCATCTTCTATACAACTCCTAGCATATTCAGCACCTCTGATGGAAATCAGTGTGGTAAGATGACAACAAACATACCCAAGGCTCTTCAGCCCTCTTGGCTGTATCACTTCTATTTATCTGTTGTCTGCATAAGTCCCTTTATTATAAACTCTTTCTGGAGGCTAAACATTAATGAGAAATATTGAAAGCGCAAAGCTCAGATTTCTGCAAGCTCAATAGAATTTATAATCATTGCAAATGCTTTTCATATAAAAAGCTAATATTTTTAATCTTTTTTTCTTTTTTGAATTAAAAGCCTCTTTCATATTTGATGTATTAACTGTATTAGCATTTGTTCTCTATGGATATCAAATCTTGATTATAATTATTTGCATGTTAATGCTTATTAGTACATCCAACTGGATGTGAACAATAAATAGAAAAAAGTGTAAAGTGCACAACACTTCATGTTATATATTTCTGAAAAAGGATGGGAAACTGCCAGTGATTGCAGCCAAGCCTATAATAATTGGAGTGAAATCTAAGGTGAAACTAATATGAAAACTGTAATTTGGTTTAACATAAGTTAGAGGGCTAGATTAGTTTATTAAATTTGGCTAGAAAATAAAATAAACTGTGTTTCTTCACATTTCCTCAGGTATGGCATTCTGAGTAATGCAAGCAGCTAAATAATGTTGTCCCCATAGTCCTCCTTAATTCACTCAATAAAATTCACCTGATCTGCAAAGCACAGAGAAATGCCAACACCCCAGGAGCTGGAGAGCCATGTGGTGAGCACGGCTCCAACGAGAGCCGAGAGCTGTGCTGGTGGGCATGATGTGTGACTGCACAAGCTGGGTCCCACTGGTCATACTTCAGCTCCTCATCTCTTTGGTATATCAGCACCTGTTTACCCTCAACTGCTTTTAAGCCAGTATTGTTGTGGTGACGTTGAAGTTTTGATCTGGTTTTATTTAAAGAAAAAATTGTTTGGGGTCAAATTAAAGGTTTGGCAAGTACAGGAGAATCCTGCTCAGCATGTTCTTTGGGGTCATTGCCTACCCCTGTCCCTTTCTCTCAGTTTTTCTCCTCGAGACAGGACAATTATCTCCCCACTCTCACAGGATTCCCTTTTCCTCCTTCAAGCCCAGGACCTTACCACCCTTCTGCACACTGTGCTGAGGGACCACTGTCACGAGGAGGATGGAGAGATGCCCAGAACGACTCCCTGTGGCAGTTTTTGAGAAGAACTGAGGTGGGCTCTGTCACCACTCTCCCAATTTGATGTGAAATTATCAGTTCTTTGGGACAAAACCTCAGATGAGAGGTCGGCTCTGGATCCCATGGCATTCCGGAGAGCTGCCAGTGTCAGGGAACAGACCACCCCATGTCTGCTGCATGGTGAAGCACCACCAGCTGCGTGTGTTTGCTCTGTGTGGGAAGGGGTAATCTCTGCTTAGGTTATCCCTTGCCAATTTTTTGAACAAGAACTGCTACAAGACATTGAACAATCACTTGGATCGCTACCAATGTGATCTGGACTCTGATTCTTGAGGGCACTTGAAAGTCTCTAAGCACATTCCTAGTCAAATACTGCACTTCAGTCTGATGTAGGACTTGACCCTAATACAATCTTGGCCTGAAGGCAGGAGTACCAGCTAAGCAAGGCACACTAACACCTACGTTGTGACAAGATAACCTCTTCTTTTTTTGTAAAAACTGAGTTTAATTGCAGTTTCATTCATGATAATGACCTACATAATTTCCAATAATTGGATACAATTTATCTTTTCTTAATGAAAAAAGGAAATTAGCAGAGAGAGGATACTGAAAATGCTTCATTTGAAACCTCTTCATTAATTATCAGGATGTCTAAACACCATTTTGAGAACTGTACTTACAGTCTAGCTAATAATTTTTTTTTGATTCTTCTGTAGACCTTACCGTAACATTATACTTGAAAAATAGCACCTACTTGTAGGAGGTACCCATTTTACTTGGATACCATTAGCTCCACTTCTGAAGTGAGTGATAACTCCACATACACTTACATACATGCACACTTGGTTATTCCCACAGTTTTCAGTGGGCTTTGTATCAATTGCAGCCTTTTAAAATAGTTATTTTAAAACTAATTAATTATTATAGTTGACCACATGTTCCTCATCACTAGCTCTGATGTCAGCATTCAAAGGATGAAACAAAACAAGCTGGACTTTGAATAGGCTGGTATATCTGCTATGTTCTTGCAGATGACAATGACTAATAAAACTCTGTATAACACACTATATTTACCAAGTCTCATTTTACATTTGTTGACTTACTAAATTACTTTGACATATCTCCAGTTTATGTTCTATTACTGAAGAATAACTACACAACAGATGGCAGTGTGTTTGCATAACAATTTTTTTCAGCAGGTCAAACTACAAGGTGGTTATAGGGATTGATATACATTAGTAAGCATGGGGACTTTTTTGGTAATATCAATCAGCATCAGCAAAGTAACTTCTACACTGGGAAGGAGATATATATCATGCCAGACAATGCTTTAAACAGCAAAGCTGTAGTACCAAGGACTAAGATTAGAGTACAGCCTATATACAGAAACAGAGACTGCTAGATAGATCTTTTTTTTTTTTTTTACAAAGAGGAACTTGAGACCTTTAAATCTTCCAAAAATATTAACAGAGAATTGCTATTAAATCACATTGGAATTAATTTGGTATATAATTAAGTATCTATATCTGTACCTACTGCACTTTTCTGCAACATGCAATAGATAATTATGGACTACGTCATGTCATCTTAAAATAATATCTTTCAAATTTTGCAAATAATGAAAATTATTGCAAAGGAAAGCTATGCTCCTCTGAGAATCATGCTAGCTCTTTATTAAAAAAAAAAAGGCAAAAACAAAAAAGCAAATTAAAACAAAACCCAGAATCTTTGCTTCATAGAATGGAGCCAAAGATATCTGAATGAAAAGTTACACTTCCCCCTGCACTGCAGACTTAATCAAACTTATTAAACTAATGGGAATACCTTACCTCAGCCACCACTCTGCAATGCTACACAACTTGGCAGTACAAAACAGTCTGATCCTGCGTTCAGACCAAATAACTAGAGAGAGGAGGTAGAAAAAGGCAAACTGCATCTCAGGATGCCTGACTTCAGCTCCTACTGCCACCCCTGTGTGTTGCCTTACCGTGGACAAGTCATTTCAACTATTTGCATTTTAGTAATGAGGACAACAATTCTGAAACCTATAAACATGAGACATTATATCAAAATGAAGTACAGTTATTACTTATAGTTGATATGTGTTATAATAAGAGGTCCTTTCTATTTTGTCGGGTTGGTAAGAACAGATATGTGACATTCCAATTCGTTTGCAAAGAGACAGCTAATATTAAACACTCTCTGTCAATGTCAGGAAAAGAAATAATAAAGAAAGAGTTAACAAGCCACTAATAATGTGTGTTCTTCCTAGAAAAAATATAAAGACAAAGTTCTGATTAAATGGTGCATTTTTTAAAAAAAGAACATCTCTTTTGGCATCCTTTTCCAATGTATGACTGCCATTGGGGAGGGCAGGGAACAGCTGTTTTCAATGAGAAATTCTAGCTTGTCTCTGTGGGTGAGTATTTCTATTTGTGATGTATCCTGCTTAGTGCCAGACCACTAATTTTTAGTAATGCAGACTCTGTCTTTGAGGCACAAAAAGGGTGAAGTGGTGTAATAATTTGGAGGTTGAAAATTCACTGCTTGATGCCTCCCACAGTAAATTTGGCCCAGGAATATTAAGGGGAGTTAAATAAATTGGACAAAGAGGTGTATGGGGAGTAAAAGTGCCAGACACGCTGCCATGAATGAGCAATTAGATGTTCACGAACCAGCTCATCACAAATTACATGCCTACAATATCTATTACTGTAATGACCTTGAGAGTTGACTCATATTCTCCCTTAACCTAATGAGCATGCTGAGTATAATCAATTACGTCTGCAATTAAAATTATAATTTGTCTAACAAACTCTTCTTCGCTTTCAGACATTTCTTAACAAAGCCTGTTACATACTGGTAAAATATAAATATTAATTTTCTGTTGTGTTCTCATTTCTTTTCACTTACTCTATGGCTAATATATTAAATCACATTACCTCTCTCCATTATTTTTTTCTAAGTTTTCAGCAAAATTTAGCCTAGTTTCAGTCCTGAATGTCACGGGATAATTATAACATTTAACAGCAATTTATCATTTCCCAATAGGATTTGCAACCTGTCTTTGCTTGCCTATTGAAATTTGTTTGCATGTTCCGCTCAACAGTTACTGCAAATATTCTGCCTTTCACTTCTATAAACACACACTTGTCCTGTTTTACTGGAGTGACCAGAAGGTGTTCTGCTAAACAGAGCTGACATCTGTTTGCCAGCCTGGACCTGCTGAGGTCAACTCAACCCAACATAAGCTAAACACAGCCCTAAACGTTAAGAAACAGGATGTCATTCATTGCAATCTGCTGCTAATTATAGAGTCAACCAGGCACACAACGACAGAACAACTTTTCTGCTTATATATCCACGTGATTAAAAAATGCTTGGAAACATTAATAAGGAAATTCAATGTAATCATCAGAAAATGGAAAGAACTCGGAGAGGTGTTTTAAAAGTTGCTCCACACATTTTGTGGAAGGAACAAGTGAAGGACACCTTTCCAGCTCTCAAGAAAAGACAACAACAAATTTAATATACGACTGTTTCAAAACCCCCAAAGTGCCAAAACCCTGCAGTAAGTTCAAAGAACTTGAAGTGAAGCCATGTTTCTCTTAAGTGGGCTTTGCTTAGGTGCTCCTCTCTGTCAGTGACATTAATGCACATGCTGCCAGTGATCAGCACCCATCGGCACGCAGTCACCGCAGCCAGGGGAGCCCTACAACAGCAGCTTGGCTTCAGTCAAGCAAAGGCCAGGATTCACAACAGCAAGCAAAACTCTTCAGGGTATGACACACAGATGCTCCAGGAAGTAGAGCCACCCTAGAGCAGTGCTCTGCCCAAGGCAAAACTGTACTAAATCCCTTCTCTAGCCTAGCTGCAGCAAGCTAGCTCAGCAATAACGTGCTGCCCACAACTAGATGCATGCCCGGGTCCGTACAGATATGCAGTCTCCCATGCAGGTAGACTCAGTGCTTTCTTACAACAGAAAGCCAGCAATCTGCCTCCCAGCTTCAATCTGCTGCCGGGCAAGCCCAGCAGATACAAGCAAAACACAGCCCTAACTGCTAGCTCGTCTTGCAATCTGCTGTTAATTATACAGCCAACCAGGTCGGCAACACCTGAGGCACAGATGCCATCGGGGAGCTGCTGTGGCACAGCACTGTGCTGAGGAATTGCACCCAAGGAGTTTCCTCGCCTGGGACAGCAGTGTTTTGGCACATGGCATTTTTCATGCAGAAGGGAATTAGCTGAAAGACTCATTTCATGCTCCTACGGTCTGCTCTTAAAACTCCCAATTACGTGGAAGTGTGTCAAACAGAAGAGCTTTATTTGCATGCTTTCCTTCTGCAACGTGCCTACTTCCCAAGACCATCACATGTTTATTAGTCTTAATGCTTTCTATGAAATATTGATGTCTACCTCAGAAATGAGGAATGATGAAGCTGTGTTATTTATAAGAAGAAAAAAAATCTCACAGAAATGAGTTTTGTTTCCTCTAGATTTTGGATCTTTGTCATGCACTGGACTGGGGCCTGGAGAATGACTGACAGCTGTGGAGCACAGCAGAAAGTGCAGGAAATGGGGAAAAAAAAAAAGGCTACTTCAGGTACAGAAATAGCCTTTCTGAGGGAGTCACTCTTCTCAACATGGTACAGATACTTAATAAACTATCCCATATTTTGTATTTATTTTTGTCAACAAAAGCTAATCAAAGGTTGCTTATAGTTTGGTTTTTTTTTTTTTTTTGGAAACTCAATTGTTACACTAAACTGGATTACACAGAGAATTAAATCATAAATCCATGTGACTAGGCCCTGCCTCTGTTGCTCCTAATCACAACTTTGCTCTCTTGAGCACCTCATTTAAGTCAAAGTCAGAGCTTCAAAACTAGTTATGGATTCAATCATTTAATAACATGAAACAAGTAATTGTGTGGGAAAAAAAATTATTATTTAATTAGGCCCTACTGTTAATCAATAGTAATCTATTAATTCATTAATTTGCATATCCCTTTTTTATGTGTGCCCACAAATTCTATTAGATTTTTTTTAATTTATTAACTTTCTACTTTCACTATGCAAAAGGAAGTGCTCAAACTATATATATTAAATAGAGCAAATAACTGAGCAGCAGGAATGCATGTATGCCCTATAGAACTGACTGCAGGATAAGATTTAATACTGAAAACAAGGAAAAGAAATAAAAGAGAAATAACAGAGCCTGTTCTCCCCAGGATACATGCATAATTCTCATTAACGTTAATGAAAGATACTAAGTGTATGTGCACTGAGGGGGAGTTTATTAGAACCTAATAAATTCTGGGAGTTTTCCTTTTTTTTTTTTTTTAAAAAAAAAAACTTGATAGTTACTGTAACAGTGAACTTCTTTAGGTGAAGTAGAAGATATCTAAAGAAGAAATAAAAACACTACATTAAAACTTGCTTCATAGGTTACTATCTTACAATGCAACTTAACATACAAAATTATTAGATTTACACATGACTAACAATTGTAGGTTCAAATTATAAACTGTATGAATTCGAAGAATTACTTGCACAAGTAGGGTCAAAAGTGTTTGTATGGAAACGGCAGAAGCTCCACTGATTTAGCTCATATATTTTCACAAGTGAACTAAATAATTTATATCAGAGAATAATCTGTCCTTCGACATCAAGGTTATTCTATTTATATGGGACTCAGAGAATTGAACACAGGTTACAGATACATTTCTACTATGCCACAATCCTGAATCTATCCCATTGTGACTTCACCAAAAGGTCCCAGTTGAAATAATGGCTTCGGTTCTGTTCAAAGATGACTTATTTGTAGAAAAAAAGCATCCATTAAATATGGTCTCAACTGATCCATTCTTTAGTCTGGACAGAAATGCCACCCTGTAATGAAAACTCCTCTCCAAAAGAGTTGAGGCATGCTAGAAGGCTGCATAAGAAAATATCACGGTCTAAATGGCCTCATTGCCTCTTCTACACCTTCTCAATGGAAAACTAATAAAGCTCATTCACGGATCAGTTTCTTTTGTTTAAAAAAAGAAAAAAAAAAAACAGAAAGAAAAAGACAGAAAGAGTGCTACCTCTGGGCATTATCTCTATTTCAAATACTAAGAACTAGACTCAGCATTCAAGAAATCAAGTAAAGAAATTCACCGTTTCAGATTTTTGACATCTTTAGCAGCAAGATCAAGACAATCATTCACATGAGCACTTTCCATCTGGTCTGGTTTATTTTCTTCCAGCCTCTCACAGAGAGAATTTGGATCAGTGATGTCAGGCAAGAAACTTCATTTTATGTTCTCTAAGGTAGCAGTGGAGGAGGTAAGTCACAGAAAGTATAAAGAAAGAGAAAAGAAAATGGTTTGATTTTTCAGAGGTAATAACCTAGGAGATTGCCAAAAGAGAAACCATTTTTCTCCTTCAAAAGACCTGAGCAATCTGGCAAATACAGGATGGCTTTCCAATCTTCTGCCTTTGCTGCAGGGTATAGATATCCTTGCCCCTGGCTGCACAGTCTTGCTCTGAAGCGCTACTGGGCAGGATTTGTTTAGAGGAGATGTGTACATGCACACACCTCACTTAGCACTGGTACAGCACACAGGTACAGGCAGAAACAAATTTGTTTGGACTTTATGTGTTAGTCCCAGTCCAGAAACAGGGGCAGCCTATTAGCCCAGACCTGAGCCCATGATAACAAGTACAGCAGAGAGAAACCATTTGGTTGTTTGCATCTGACCATTTAGACATAACCCGAATATGTTTCATCCATGATGAAAACCAAACTAGTTTCTCAGGGTCCTCCACTTGGGCATGCTGTCCTTTTTCCCTGGAACTGCCGTAGCAAAGGATTCCCCCTTTACAGAGTGAGCACTGACCCTATCTCTGAGATGTTGCCAGAGTGCATTGAAGCAGCTTTCAGGAGGGAAAAGGGAAATGAGCCTTGAGAGAGGGGTTTTGCTTTGTTTCGTTGGACATTCTTGGCTTTTCCAGTCTGGCTTGCAATGAGCATGATAAAAAACCCATTGAAGTGTCCAGAACTCCTGACATTATTTTTATTTCAGCTGCAAAAATATTACATACTCTTCACCCTGTCATCCTGTCTGGAGCTTACTGAGCAAGTTTTATTCTATTATTTTAACCCTGGTTTTCCATTTCTAAATTATTTCAAGGAGAGGCTTTTCTTTCTCACAAATAAATCCTACATGGGCTAATAGGGTGCTGCCAGAACAGATGAAAATGTGTGGACTAGATCAAATGTACTTATATCTCACATGTGCTTAGATTTTCAGTAGGTTACAGGACAGTGTAACCACCTACTCTTTCATGTGATAAAACCTTTCTAGGGGCATTGAGCTGGCAAAGACCTCCATTCCCCTGCTACTAGGTGCAAAAACATTACATACACTCTCCATATTTGCTAAGTTTTGGTAACAAACTTTCAATCTGTGCAGACTCTCTGGGGAACTGCAGGGACCGTTTTAGGTAGAGAGCTCTTTATTTTTTTGAAGGGGAGGTGACTTTAAGGGACAAATGGTCCAGCTTAATATTTTTATTATTGGATTAATAAGACAGCCAGGGCTCTAATAAATGGATTCCCTTTGTCTGGCTGAAAATGGGTCATTAGCACGAGCAAAGCACTGACTCTGTCCTTCCTAGGAGACTCAGATGTTACAGCATCCAGTCTCACAGCTAAGGCACCGAAGTTTAACACAGATCAGTCAGCTGAAAATGCCTTTGGGCAAGAACACCCAATAACCTCAACCACAAAGCAGTTTAAAAGTGGGTAAGTGCCTGCTTATAGAAGTGCTGCATCAGTATGAAGAAAAGCATTCCATTTCACTCCTGACCCCTTGGCGTGGTGGATCTTTGGAGAAGTAAAAGCAGTTCCTGGTAGGTAAGAATGCAAAGACAAAGAGAAGTTGCTGCCCAGAGTTGTTGTAGATGCACCATCCCTGGAAGTGTTCAAGGCCAGGCTGGATGGGGCTTTGGACAACCTCTACTAGTGGGAGGTGTCCCCGCCCATGCTCGGGGTTGGAACTGGGTCATCTTTCAGCTTCTTTCCAACCCAAACCATTCTGTGAATCTACAAAAAGTGCAAACCACATGAGGCCAGAACACTGGGACACAGTATTCTGCTATAAAGCACTGTATTAATTTTTAGAAAGAGTTATTCAGAAACCTATTAAACTGAAATATAGCTTTGCAACACTTGCTTAATAAACAATTTTCACCTAATACAAAACACAACAGCATCAAGTTACATGTCTGAATTAAATAGGAATACTTTCATAGATTTTGCACATTTCTTGGAGAGTTACATTCTAGTTGAAAGCAATCTTTTGTAACCAAAAATATGAAAAAGAAACAAAAAAGAAAGCAAGCATGCTCCCTGTAAAATGAAGAGGTTTATAAGATATGAGCTTGACAAAGAGAAGTATTATGGATGAGATGGAGCATGGAAAGAAATTCATACACTAACCACACAAAAATTAATCAGACATTCTTGACTATGCTATTAATGATTTTAGACCTCATGCATTGTCTGGGATTTCAAGAGGTTTTGCATTTGCAGTACAATAGGGTATTTGTAGGACCTGTACTCAAGAGTGGCATTTGATTGATTGTACATACTCTAGGACAGAGAATGATTTAAATGCAAAACATATTGCTGTAACATGGGAACAAAGAAGTGAAAGACACTTTCTAATTAAAACATAGGATTTTTGATCCTAATCTCAGTTATCGTGGGGCAAATGAAGAGCAGCAATTCATGAATTTCTCAACATCCCTCCCCATCTTCTGTTTGTATTTTTTTTGTCAGAAAATACCAATTCAGTGAAACAGAGAGTTTGCAAAAGAGGTTTTGTTTCCATGAAGAAAAAGTTTTGTTTTCAAAATACCCTGTTATAACATTTGCAGAGGAAAATTTTTCCACCTTTCAGCTAGAAATACTTTCTCTTTTTGAAATGAAACTGTTCATAGACAAAAAAAAAAAAAAAGAAAGAAAAAAGAAGAGCCTTCAACCTCCCAAATAAACCTTTCCGAATGACTGATTTGTTCAAGATTCTTCTGTCATGAAAATTGTAAATATCTGAAGACGCTCCAGAAAAAATAATTAAAATAAAAAAGAAAGAAGGAAAAAAAGAAAGGAAGTATATTTAAAGCATTTTTTTCAAGCCAGGCATGGGCTGTCCTGGAGCTGCAAGGAGAAGGGTAGAGCATGGGGAGCCCTGAGCAGAGTTTAACCCTTCCCTGCAGTAATCAGCCAGGTCGCTGTGGGCAGCATGAAGCAGTGTCCCAGCACAAGCAGGGCTCTGCAGAGCAAGTGCTTGCTTTCCACGTGGACAGGCTGCAGGCACAGCCACCCGCAGCCCCAGCCTCTCTCCAGGCACATGGGGCTCTGCTGATGCCTGATGTGGCTCTGCTGAGGACTGGGAGAGGCGCTTCTGTGCTCCCACAGCCATTCCTGAATGGCACACATACTTCATGTTATGCACATGCAAGTACTCTTGCAGGTCTGCATGCATTCCCTGTGATTTAGCTCTCACCCATTGTCTCTTGGGGGAAAAAAAAAAAAAAAAAAAAAGCCAGCAAACTGCACCCTGCAGGTCTCCTGCAGAAGGTGGTCATGCCGAGCAAGTGATGAGCTAGATGCTGGATGTAGCCAAGGGAGCTGCATGACTTTTAATATCTGAGTGTACACTAAGGCAAATTAAACAAGCATTTGAGCCCACTTACTTGCTTATTATAGTTTAATTTAGACAGTGTCAATAACTCTGAATAGCTCAGGGGGTATTTTTGGAATTAAACTACATAAAGAGAATATTCATCTAAGAAATCCATATGGTAAGAAAGGAGAGGAGAATTGCTAGCACAGAATAGTAAAATCTTCCTTCTCATTACCATTCTTCAGTATAAATCTTCTGAAATTTCTCTTTTACCTTCCTCATTTCTAGTTGCACTTTTTAAATCTTATGGGTTTGGTTTTCTTTTTTTTTGTTTTCTTTACAGACTAGTCCACACAGATATTCTGTGATTGCTGGTCAGGGGTACAGCATGACATTGGCTGCTGGAAATTAAAAATCATCCAGATTCAGAAGTATCTGGATGTTTGGTTGAATGGTGAACTTAGCAGTAATTCACTGCCAAAGAGAATTTTTTGAAAACTTGTCTCCATCCCTTCGGGTAACCTCACAGCCTGATATTTCTAGCTCAGACTTCATTATCCAGGTCTTCATTTCCATTTATCAGTGCCTTGGAGCCTTTGGTATTCTCAGTTAAGATGGTGTCATGTCCATCAATCACTGGGCTATTTCCAAATTCCCAATTTTCTTTGATCTCTTTCAGCCTTCAAAAAACCTCTGCAGCTTTACATGGTTGTATACTAGACACAGACGCCTCTTTTGTCAGCCACTACAATTTTTTAAGAACAGGAATGGACCAGTACAAATTAAGTGGATCTTAAGAAATGTTTTTATTCTAGGTCCTGCATATTATTATATGTATTAAGGAAGGGTCTAAAGACCCATCTGGGACCAGTGCTTTTTGGCGGCCTATGAGCATGGAAAACAAAAAGCAATACAATGTATGCAGTGAACAGGAGTAAGGTCCTGACAATAAACAAACAAACAAATAAATAAATAAATAAATGAGATTTTGTGGCTATATCCATTAATTTTGCTATAGAAAACATAGGTCTGGCTATTAGACCAACACAAGGCCAATTTTGGAAAGGGTCTTGAAGGAAAGGGCAAGAATTATTTAGAGTGAGCAGAAAACTAAAAGCCAGCAAAAGACCTTACATGGTGGTTGGCATAAGGCAAACAATTTGGATGCCCCAGCTGCTTCCCTGTGGCTGTAAGGGCCAGTATAGTCCTAGCTTTGAAAATATACACCATTAACATCCCACGAAAATCACCCCAGTCCATGTATAGTACCATAATAGAAAGAAAATTATGAGCTGAAAACAGACATACCAGCCCTAAAACTGCTGAATTTGCTGCATTGATTACCCATCTGCAATATTACATATACTCCAACAAAATATTTTTAGTGTGGTTCTCAACACACTTTGAAGAGACTCCTGTACTTAATCAAGTCATTTCTGGACATCCCACAAGCTTTGAAGAGAATCATGGTTCCGAAGAGTAAAGCAAACAAGACCATTTGTTCATGTTTCAGTACAATCTGGTTTTCAAAATCTTGCTTTTTCCGTGTTGTTTTTTTTTTTTTTTCTGCTTGAAATTTTTAAATCATTTAGAGGTAAAAATTTTTTACATTTCTCAAATGCCAGCTTATTATTATTATTACTATAATTATTATTAATTATTGTTTTAAGAGAGCAAAAGATGACCTCTAATACTCCATTGAGCAAAGACATATCTGCCAGTCTGCAAGGAAAGCAGGCTGAGGCATCAGAAGTGTTGCAGTTAGTGAATTTAATCCTTCTTATGCAATCAGGCTGCAACGTGATCTGATTAAATTTAAAGACTCAGACCTGAAGTCCAGTACTCTAGGTCCAGGGACAGGTAGACAAATAGTGTGAAAGAGCAGTCTCCTGTGGGCTTACATAAACCCTAGAATCTACAGTTCAGGTTAAGATTTCTAAGGAATGCAAGCCAGGTGGATTCATTTAACATAGCATTAAAAACACATCTGGAAAAGAAAAACATGTACATCAAAAATAACGGTAAGGCAATCTTCTCAGTGTAAAATAATTAGTGCAATATGTGACATACAAAATAAATTTCTGCACATATACCTACACTGCCACCATCAGCCTCAATTTCTCATTTATTTAGGTGAACCTGTAACTGGCAAGCAGGCACTTTGTCATGGATAACAGTGGAGGTGCTGAGCTGCCGGAGACTTCAACACTGCTGCAAAATAGAGTGTGTGTTCATATGTGTTTGCACAATGGACACTTGCTGTGCAATATTATCTTGTCTCTACAGATAAATTAGTTGCATCATGCTCCTGCCAGCTTGATTTGTTTAGCCTTTACAGAGTACAGAGTGCATGGAGTTTCTTGTGATTGAATCTCACATAAAAGGTAAACCTGAGAGTTTATTCTACACTACGCCATACATCCACCAAGGCAGCTAGAGCATTTGCTGACTTGATGTTGGAAAGAAAGCTATAAAATATACTGGGGAAAATCTTGAAACGTCACTCACTTGACATGGCAATAAGAGCTCTGCATTAAGATGCAGAGCTGATTTCCCTGATCCATGAAATTGCCTGGATATTTAAGGCATTCACAAATAGAACCAGTGTGAAACTCACTCTCCATTCCTGACACAAGGACTCTGTAGGTTTTGTTTCAGTAAGAAAAACAGAGCTCAAAATTGCGGATATAAATATTCTTTAAGAGAGAACCTAAATACAATTTCCTCCCCCCCAAGTAGTATGAAATAAGAATTCAAAATATGTTTAATGCTGGAAGATGGTTATGCTTGCTCACACATTGCTTAGAGAAGCTCAGGTTCTCTGTTGTGAGTTGGTGCAAGAAGCTCTTACAGTAAAACACAAAGTGTGCAAGTCTGTGACCACCTTTGGAGAGGGATATTTCTCCCTGTCATGAATAGGTGACAGGGCTGGAATGTATGCAATCTATGGGCAGCTGTGGAAAAGATTATGAAGGAATACTTTGTACTACTTTAAGGTCTGAGACCTGGGATGTGATTCAGAATTCCTCATCAAATGTATTCTTTCCTGCTGCTAAAGGCTGAGAAAAGAGCCATCTATACTTCCAAACTACTGGTGAGCTGAGGATCAGATATGTTTCTTCCAAAGACAAACATACAGACCTCATTAATGGGAGAATTTTAAAGGACCAGGAGCTTCCCTAAAATGCCATCCTGCAGGCTCCAATAGTTTAGATTCACAGGAGGACAGTATAAACAAGGAAAGGAGTACAGTAATAATGGAGCTGTGTTAGATTCTATAAACAGCTTCCAATTAGATAACTAGTATGGTTTCAGTACAGGCACCACTGAAGTATCCTGACATTGCAGTACTGAAACATGCACGCACCAGCAGGTTTCATGCCAACACAACGAACATGTAACATTAGCAAACAATATCTTACCGTGGATTTCTATCCAAAATTGCTCTAAGAGAGCGATCTCCTTTAAACCTGGTGCACGCACTGCACATATCTCAGGCATCTCCATAGCAAAGAAAGACCTGAGACATAATCAAACTCAAGTCCAAGATTTTTCTTGGACATGGATTACTATTTCTCCTTGTTGAAAAATAAAGAGAATTTCCTAATCTTTTTTCAGATAAAATTTCTCAGTTTTTATTTTCCACCAAGCTGATTGCTTTTCCCATTTTGTAGTGAGGTTTTGCACTGATCAGTTTAACAGCCAGTACGCGTCCCCTGTTTCCTGTAATTCTTTTCCCGTGTAGTGCATGTAGTAGCTTATATCTATACAGGTATCCAGAATTATACAAAATACAAATAGAAAAGACTCTTGAAGCCATCTGGTGTGTGCCCCCATTCAGAGCTAGATCAGCTACACCTAATTAGCTCCTGACATACGCTTGCCTACCCTATTGAAACAGAGACTCCACAAACTCCCTTGGATATTTATTGTGATGCTTTGCTATTCTTACTATTAGAATGTTTTCCTAATGTTAAATCTGTTCCAGAAATTTTAATTACAAGTTCCCTTAGAGGAAAACTGTGTTATTGTGCATTTTTATACATTTAAAAAACACATACAGAAACACATGACATTGAATGCAAAGTTCATAAATTATTTGTAGATCACGTGGTTTTACAAACTTTCTGATTCAAAGGAATTTAAGTGGAACCAGCTATTTATGTACCCTCCCTATTGTTCACTTTAAAGAAGATCTTGATCATAGTAATTTCTTCCCCAATTCCAGTTTTGAAAGCTCTAAGTCCTCTGAAGAAAATAGTTGTTGGCATTTTCAGATGATAAACATCCTAAAGTGATGATGATAAATTACAGTGCAGCCCAATGAAGCAGAAAAGTAGAGAAATGCAAACTGCTAACCTCCAATTTATGAATACACACTCTTTATTATGGAGTCTAGGGGTTCACTGCTGTAAGAGTGGGTCATTTTCATCTCATTGCTCATTAAAAGTATAAGATGGAAGCACTAAGGGTGGCTACCATTTGCAATGTACCGGATAGATTAATGCTTAATGTACTTTGTCTCCGGTATGAACACAAAACGATACAGATTTTTTTCCCCCTTTAAGGCCTACGTAAGCATCTGTTATTGTTCATAATCACACAAGATGGGGATTTTTACATCTGGTTTTGCTCATTCATACTAGAAAATTTTCTCACATTTTAATTTAATCGTCCCTATAAAGCCCTTTTTTATGCAGGAAAAAAATACTTGTTCAAGATAGTAAAAGAAATCCTGTGATCCACTTGCTAAGACATGTCCACGTTTAATGATGAAATTTATTCAGGAAGGTATTTAAACTGTGAGACTTTCACCCAACTATAGGCATTCCCAGTGAAACCCACCCAATGAACTCTAAGTCATGACCTGAGGAATCAGTTTTATTGCAGTATGGCAGTAAATTGTATTACATTCCTTCATCACTGCTCAGCTTCCCAAAGCTTGGGGATTTTCTAATTTCTTCTTCTCTCTCCCTTTCACCTCCCTGCTAAATATTCAAAGCAGGCAACAAAAAGGCACAGGAAAAATAAGGTCAATACAAGCAAATTGGAAAAAAGTAAAATGTTTCTATATGCTATCATTTGGTTGTTAGAGTTATCTTAATCAACCCAAACAGCTTCTTTGAGCCATCTAATCTGATTTTACAAAGTGCTAACCCATAGCCATATTTGACTTTCCTTTGATTCCAAATGTAAAAAATAGCCTTTATCTAATGTTCAGGCATATAATCTAACTACACATGCATTTGCATTTGCATTACGAGGCAGTGAAACATGGCTGGAGAGCCATCTTGGATGTTATCTATGTTATTACTCAAGTGGAGAGTATAATCATAAATCCTTTTCCCTTCCACCCCCCGCCTTTTTTTTCAGAAGTACACTTAAAATCTGTTTTTAAGCTTCACTGGCTCCATTACATTTGAACTTCAGTAACAAGAATGTGATATGAATATGTAGAGAGCAAGCAGAGACAAAAGGTATATTTTCATAATGTGGTTCAGTTTAACTGTTCCTATAATTATCTACAACTCATTAGGCAATAAAAAGACAAACAAAGAGATTAAGAATGGAAGGGCAATATTTTCTCCATAAAACAAACACAAAAACCTTAAACAGATGCCTCTTTTCTATGGCTTCCCTTGCATAAATATACCCAGCAGCTTGGAAAAGATATTTTCATGATTGAAAACTTTAGTCTAGAAAAAAAACTGTAAACATTATCCAGTACAATTTCAATAAAAAGTATTTACAGCTATTGTACACTTGGGATTTTTTGATCTCAAGGATAACATAACGATACAGCAATGGTCTGCAGATGACTAGCTTTGATCTTTTATTAGTTCTTATAATTGTCTCTTAATTTGAATTCTGCATAATAAGCACTCACCTTCACAGTTTGTCCAGCTTCAGGGCCATCCTGTAAGCAAAGGGAGAAGTCTCAGGTTAGAGGAACTAACAAGGATCACACAGAGGGATTCAGAAATATCACTCATTAATCATTTACATCCAATTTCATTGTATGCTAATTTAGCATATTCTCCTGGGGTCCCTTCAACACAGTTTTTAGACTAGGTGCCTTTCCACATCAGGCCATGGCAGAGTGAGAAGCGATATCTTAGACCACAAAACCCACAGTTGTTAATTTTCATGCTTTCAGATTGTATTTTTGAATAGCTAGCAATAGGTTTCTGATCCTTGTGAATATAAAATCAGACAAGTGAGAATTTTATCAAAGCATGATTTCTTAAAGTCTTATTCTAAGGAAATAGGCTTAGTCTCCTGATTTGCTTTAAAAAAAAGCTCTTTTTTTGGCACAGAACCCCAGCACAAATAACTGAAAACAACTGATAACATATTTACATGGCCACATCTCTCTGCCTGCATATAGATGTGCGTGAGTAGGAGAGCAGGAATTACTCCTTTCCATTCCAAGCTGTGGGTTACCTGTTGAAGACAGAGATGTGGCTGCCTCCTCTAGAAGTTCAATCCTGCAAACACCTCCTTGGGAAAGGAGTACTTGCTGAAACACTCATGAGTAAGTATTGCATTTAAGAGTGTTCCCAGGCTTAGCCCAAAGTATGGCAGTTAGTAATTATCCAAACTTTTCTCTTTTTCCTCTTAGCAATGAGAATTTCTCTTTCAATGGCAAATCTGGCATATTGCCATCCACTGTGCAAAATATTAATATGCTTTTAAATTTTTTCCTTAATTGTTACTTTGCATTTATCGCCCCTTAAAATTTGAATGCCCTTTTGTCATTGGCCTAGGAAAGATGGCAGGAAGCTTGCTAAAATAAATCATGAAACCTTTTAATTAATTAATTTATTTATTTATTTTTATTTGACTGATTTACAAACCTGAATTGAAATGGTGAGTGAAGTGGCACCAAAGTGTTTCTCCACCACGTTGCCAACCCTTTGCGCCATACGAAACAGATCAGCCACCTCCTCGGGACACAGGTCGCGGAAACGCTCCACCGGACGCAGCGGGCAAACAAGGACATCTGAAGGTTGGATTGTCAAGGCACAAATGCAAATCTGATTGCCCAGAAAGACCAGTGTCTCACCCCCTGCGTGTAACCTGTTTCTGATCACCCTGATTTGCCTAAACTCCTCCTGCTCTGAGGGTTACTAAAACATGAGGCTAAACATAGTCAATCATTTGATGCTTTGTTCAGAAGTTTCCTGAAGCCCTTCAGATACCAACCAAATGATTAAAATACGGTTCATATGCTACTATGAAGACATCTAAAGGAAAAGAAAGTTTTCACAAACTCAAAGTTACCATTTTGAACTACACAGCTGCTGGTATTTAGCATCTTCGGAAGTTAGAGACATTTACGTTTGTGATTAAAAAAAATGGGTGAAAACCAACAGATTTGAAGGTGGATTTGGGTGTGTGATCCAAGACAACAGTTTTACAGTGCTTTTCCACATACATAGTACGTATTTTTTAAAATCTTGATCTTACACCTCTAATTTTAGGTACCTAAATGTGAAAACCTGACACTATGCTGTTAAAAGCAGCTCACTTACTTATACATCACACTAATTACCATTCACAAGGAATGCTCACCTGTTATAAACATTATATATTTTTAGAAATATGGTAAGATACCTCAGAGTTTTCGCTTTTAAGCGCTGTGTTCACAACACTGCAAATACACTGATTTTATTCTACCTTGGTAACAGCGCTTCATGAGTCGGTGAAATGAAGCTATAAAGTAAACAATGGAAGTACACAAACACTATGCACAGTCACCTGATCTGCTGTGTTCACAGAAATTAATAATTTCTATGACTCCTCACTTGAAAGTCAATTTTGTAACATTATTAATAGTGTCCAGAATTCTTAGCAGAGTTTCAGTTGTGTAAATCCAACAAGAAAGCACTTGGGACTTGCTTCTCATTTCAGTTCCCTGCAAACGGGATTTTTTTTTCTGACTTACAGTATTGTGTTTGTAGAATAAAGACCTTAAAATAACCTTTAACACCGCCTGAATTTCCCTGACCAAAGGCTGTGAAAATTAACAACTTCAGTATTTTTTCCTTATTAAAATGAGTGCTATCTTCAAAGGACT
Source organism: Anser cygnoides (assembly GCF_040182565.1). Classification (NCBI taxonomy): domain Eukaryota; kingdom Metazoa; phylum Chordata; class Aves; order Anseriformes; family Anatidae; genus Anser; species Anser cygnoides. Next base: position 11,052,091 of record NC_089882.1, on the reverse strand, counting down.
ATTTGAAGAAAATTAAGCTCCATGCCATTGCGTTCCAGTAATATTTATTTTTACTGCATCTTGAAGCCTGCAGGTGTTCAGGAATATTCTCTATATTCCAGGAAATGTAACTGGGAGATGTTCTGTAGTTAACAGGTTCACACCAAGGTTATGCTGACATGATTTAAGAAGCTTCAGGAACCTCATGAAACATTTGAAATAAAAAATGATTAACACATGCGAAAGATGTTTTATTTCCATAAACAGAGAGACATGCTTACATTCACCAAGCTTCTCATAGGAATGACATTTATAATTCCGATAAGAGGAAAAAACAGATAATTTCTGGTAATAAAGAAGTAGGAGCAGATTCTGACAATTTTTCTGAGTCCAGATGAGGACAGACAATATTGTAATGGATATTTGCTTAACTCGGAGCAGATTTTTCCAGCAAGCTCCACAGCTTTGCTCCCAACAGAACAGGAGGAGCCTGACCCCAGCTGTGGGCATTAATCTGCTTTGAAAATCTGGCCCTTCTTTGTTTGGTACAACAACAGCTATGCCACCACTATTTTCTCTTTTTCCCTTGTTGTAGCTCACAATATTAAAAATATTTTAAGGAAGGAGAAATATCTATTTAGCAAATGGGTACTTGGAAATAAACCATTCCTGAACGGGGAAAAAAAATCTGGTTTTGTGGGTTTTTAGCTCTAAAAGGCTGTGCCTCTTGGCAAGCTACTGGGCATAATAAAGCTCCTGTAATTTATTTGTGCCTTCCCAGCACACTGTACAAAGCACCTCCATAAAGGATGCTATTGGCTGAACTCAGGGCCCAAGGGATGAGCTGGAAACTTGCTTGGCAGACCTGATTTCCATACCAGGAATAAAGGAATAGAAAAACTAATTAATTTTACTCATAAAGAGGAAATCCACGTCAAGAGTAAAACAGGAAAAAGGACATTTGTTTAATCTGAGTTCATTTTTCAAAAGGAGAGAAGGGAAGCTTTTACCCTTAGGGCATCTGATACTTAAGTAGATAATTATCCTTCTTCTGCAGCACTGCTTTATTATCATGGGTCAACGAACCATTTATAAATGAAGAATTTCCCCTCACTTACCTCTAGCAAAACTGCTGCTTACATTAAGACAATTTCCTTTCCTCCTCTAGAATTTTTTTCCTACGGTTTCATTCCCTCTCAGCCTTGCATACGTCTCACCAGCAACTGTTTGTTCTCTACCTAGCTCAGGGCCACAGCCACAAGTATGAAGTTTTGCATTAATCATAGTTTCTACAACCTTATATTAGCACTGTACTACTTGTCACTGTGATGAATTGCGAAAAACAAGGGCTAAATACTGCTTGTGAGAGCTCTCCTTTCCACAGCACACAGGAGAGGGAGAGAGGGTGGTGTGAGTGCTGCTGCTGACCAAGGCAGGACATCTGTTTCCCCTGCTTAATTCTGTCACTCGTGCAAGTTGTCTCTGTTCCTCTCTCTCTCTCCTCTTCAACTCCTTATCTGCCTTATCTGCTCAGATAGCCCTTGCCAGTTGGTGCGATGGAGGTTTTCTTATTAAGCCATGAGGCTCTCTGCTCATGTGGGGCCACGAGGTGCTCCTCCGCTATCAGACAATGTGCCCATAAACCACGTCCTTCTGCAAAAAGAATGTTCACTTCCTCCTCATGATACCAAGACTCATTTACAACTCAAACTAGATTTTAGCCATATTTCTGTCTTTGAATGTGATAAATAATTCAAAGGCACAATCACACACTGGAGCATCTTTACTGAACTTTGCATCATTTCAAAATAATTCTACAAAGAATAATGATAGAAATTCTGAATCAGAGCTAAATTAACATGAGAATGTAATTAGGACAACATTCAAGTTATATTTAACTATGAATATATAAAAAGGCAAATGTTAGAATGAATTCATGGATTTGAGGTCATTAAGAAAACAACCAGCCACTGCAACTTTAAATCATAGTTTTTAACTACACTTTTTAACACTTGGATAGCTTTTAACATTATGTCCTGGTTAGATTTTAATCTGGATAAATGTTCTATTCATCTCAAAAGTCCTCCTAAGTCTCAAATCAGATAAACTGTTCATTGCTTTCTGCAATTACCCACTGCAAACACTGCTGTGAACTACTGATGTGCTTCAGGTGACTGCGTATTAATGATGCGAGTGAAAGTGAGTCTGTACTTCTGTGTATGTGCGATCGCTCCTTAGGCAGCAGCGCTACTGCCATCTGAGATGCCTCGGGGCACCCAGCTGCCACTCCAGAAGGGCAGGAGTTTGCCATATGCCCTGTGTCATATCTGCTAGCCAGGTGGGATGTCTGAGTCACCTTAGGGTATCTGAAACAGCAGCAGGTGCCTATGCTTGGGCAACAGCTCCCACCTTTACACAAGGGCTCGGCAGGACAAGGGGCTGATTTTTGGCAGGCATGCTGCAAGGCTGAAGGCAGCATTCTGCCTTTGGAGAGTTTGAACTTTATGTTTCCTTTCTCTAACCACCATAATTAATAATTTCATGATTTCTTCATTCACTCTAAACCGCTACTGACTGATGAAGCTTCTATTTTTAAGCTTTGATGTGCACAGCTGTTATTTCCTTCAAACTCTGAGTCAGACCACATCATTACAGTACGTGCCATTTAATATGTCAACTTCTCCATTCTAACGAGTGGAAAACCTTTACACCTAATTATAATTTGTGATTGGATATTCCTCTCTCCAGATCTTGCAGGAGTCTCAACAGCCTTACTTTCTTTTCCTAATACCTAAATATGCATACACAAATCAATATGCACACCCTCACACACACTAAAAGCTCCATTAATGATTTATTAAACAATTAGGAATGTCAGTATTTTTCCAAAGACTACCAGTAGACAGTAGGCTAAAACTCCAGCTATATTAGTGGCAGTGCGGAACCATAAAGTAGCAGTAAAACAACACTGGGTCAGACCCACTACCCTCAAACCACTAATCTCAAATGGAGCTGAAACCTACGGATGACCTATGATTTCAACAAAATTACTTGTCCTTACATACTGGGCACAGCAGCCCACTCCCTGCATAACCTTGGGGAGGTTGTTTAATGCACCAAAGTCTGTAAACCTCCTCCATAACTCAAATTAACAGACTCTGCCTTTCTCCCAGTGTTGGTGTAATTACGACTGTAACCTGTAAGGAAAAGCTCAGACTTGTGGCCAAGCAAGCACCGTTCAAGAAGTTTCTACACAGAGCCAGAGCCAGGATGCTGAAAGACGTTAGCTCTCAGCACGAAAAGTCAAGGCTGCACACATTTCTGTAAAACTCTTTCACGCCTTCATTGACATTTTAGACCATAGTAACTGGAGCCCTTTGAGACTGGCATTCAGAGGGACACACTGCAATGGGTACCCGGGCACTGCCAAAGCTACGCTCAGCTTTGCCAAGCACAAGTACAAACTCGCCGTGTGCATCTATGCATCTAAGGATACGCTCACATAAAAGATGATGGGTCACTAATGAAAAGTGATCATTTGTTAAGTGCATAATGACTTGAAGTTGATCACACAAGAGGCTTCAGCTTCTACAAGAGATGCAAAACATATGGCCAACATCTGCATGCTGACCACTTCAAATGCAATTTTCCTTTTGCTAATACACAGGCTGGAGGCCAAAATTCAAAGGCACAGTAGTCATTTCCAGTGGCTTGGTCTGAATTCTAGCTTTGAAGCCCAAATTATTGCAATTCTGGATCTAAGGTCTAGTTCTGACTCCGTGTTCCCTTTAGTGGGGTTCTGATCAGCCCCATAAGGCACCTATGATAAATTTCCATACACAACTATTTGGGTACACACATTCTCTAATTCTGATATCTTGGAAAAATGGTTTTTGGCCATGGGGGTCAAAAAAAAGAAAGAAAAGAAAGAAAGAAACAAACAAAACAACAACAGCAACAACAGCTAAAATTCCTTTTATATGACAAGCTTTAAAACTAAACACAGCTTTTTCCTTGTTAAGTCCACTAGTTTGCTATATAAAAACACACTTTCCATTTTAACTTTTATTTCTGAATTTGAACTTCATACAGAACAATTCAAACAATTCAAAGCTTTATAAAGGAAAAAATATAAAGGTTCTGCAGGTACTGACATTCTAACGATAGGAATAAAGTTCTTTTTTTCCTTTTTTTTTAATAAGAACCAGTTAAAACATTAAAATTGACAGGTTTTCTTAATACGTTAAGGCTTTAAAAGAACAAAATACATGGGGAAAAAGGCAGAATATCTAAAAGTGAAAGGGTAATTGCGTCTTTATGAAGCACTGGGTTTGACCAATATTGTTTGTTTTCTAAACCATTTGTTACAAAAGGTTTTAACTTAGTAAAATGGCGTATTTTCAGCATAGTCAGGAATCCATCACTGGCATTGGGATGGAAGTACTATTCCTGTTCCAGAAACTTTAAAAAAGATTAAAAACAAAACAAAAGAAAACAAACACAAAAAATCTTCCCTTTACACAAGACTCAAAGATCTCAAATATGTATATATATTTTAAAGGTGAAAGTAGGAAAAATATTCAAGTTAACTTGAATATTTTGAAAATTAAGAACATTTCAAAAAGTTTCAAACTCTTGAAATATCTATTCTAGCATTCAAAAAAATGTTGACATAAAAGACAGTTCACAGTTAATAAGAAAACAATTTGTCATTAATACTTTAAGTTTGGGAAACTCATCAGAACTTATCCTGTCATTGTTATTTTGGTTTTGACTAAACTGTTTGCACTAAAAAATAAAAATAGGAGAGAGAGAGAGAGAGAAGAAAAGAAAGACAGAAAGAAAAAATAAAGGTCGCAAACTATGGTACCTACGGAGACTTATTACTGCTTCATGTACTTCGTAAGCTTGTGTGAACGCTGTGAAAGCACAGCAGCCTCTCCCTCCCAGCCGAATTCACCCCCCTCATTTATGGAGCAACTCTCAGCAAAAGCTCCTGCCTTGGAGACAGGGGCTTTGGCCATTTCAGGATTAATGCAGACAGTACCACCATGGATATTGTTACCATCTCTTCCTAACAGGAGGAAGCATTTGGGAGTGATGTAGAAATGGTGTCCTTTGAGCAAAAGGCTGCTCAATAGCCAGTCCAGCCCTCAGCAGGATGGGAAAATGAGGCCTTGGCGTGGCTGCTGGGAGCTCCGAAGCCAGAAGAACCAGCTGGAGATGATTGCAACAAATGATTATTTATAACCATCTCATGCATCTGTATGAAATACCCCTTCTGCGCATCCATCAGTTAGCTGATGGGAATGTAGTAATAATGCGCTGTGGGGAGCTGGGTGAGGGATTATTCTTTTCTTATGCTCTGTTTTACATGAATTTGCATCAAGTGCCCCAAGCACAGAGAATCAGTCAGACAAAGCTTCAGGTATTAAAACTCACCACAATGTTGTCCCCAGACAGGCAGGGGTATTGAATTCATCACTGCATCTAAGCACAAGTTTTCTTTGTTCAAAAACTTTAATTGCTAACAGAAAGAAGTCCCATAGCTCAGAAAAAAATAATAAAAAATATATCAGGAGAATGCATGACTAATAAAATTAATATAGTTGAAAAACAACCGCTAGTCACTTATCTTTCTTCTGCCCTGCCCTTGAACAATTCTCCACATTTAGAAGGCTACAGGAGCAAGTTCTCTCTGTGAAGGAAACAGTACTGGTTCCACAGACCACGACAGGAGGAGGAGTGATGAAGAAAGTGAAGACAACTGGAACAGCACATGCATGTACACCTACACTTACACACGTGCACAAGCTGTATCATATAGGCATCCAGAAAGCCCTTAAAATGAACCAAACACACATAATCCTGCATTAGAAAAACAATAGGTCAAGGCATCACTTCAGTCCCCACTTCACCCACCGAATTAGGATGTATGCAAGACCACAGCAGTGCAAGAACCGACGCCCTTCCCCAGGGGTAAATCTTGCTCAGCAGAACAGCGTGACTCACTTTTGGAAGGAAATCTGTAGAGGCTATTTGGATTAAAATTGAACATTTCATAGTAGGAAAAGGTGAAGGAACACTTTAGCATGTTTTATATGTAGAACTGGATTTAAATATATTTAAGAAAGCTGTTCTGGTTATGGTACATCATAGAACTTGCTAGTTTGGGAGAAAACATAGCTGTGAACAATAAAGATGATTAAGAACAAATAAAAATGCAATAAAATTACAATAAAAACTCAAAAATTGTTTCATTCTATTAAAACCACACACAATGCATTTTTTCTGATCTTGATATGCCACTTCGTAGCATTAATAAGAAAACGTCATTAAGATAAGACAAATTATCTAAACATAGCTGATCTTGATAAGGCAGCTCAGTACACATTTACATTAATACAGAAGACCAGATTTAAGCAGTAAAACAGAGAATTAGTGGTTCCAGTGGAACCAAAAGCAATCAGTGTAAATCTTTGACACGGATCTCTGTGCACTATGATAAGAGCACTGTTTTAAGACCACACTGCAGCTTTTACAGATATATATATTTTTTCAACTTGGCCTCATCTTCTCACCCCAATGAAGCTATTTGAAATAATTCATGTCAATGAAAGGTGCACTAGTTCCAAGAAATTAACAATAAATATTATTTTATTTTTTCTGTAGAAAGAAGTCAGTATATCTCATTTCAATACAGATGGCTTATAGACCAAGTCATGCCAGATAGCACACCAAAGTACAAAGGACTGCTACTCAAAGTACAGTGACTCCACGAGACAGAGGGCCGCAGCAGGGAAATGTGAGATTCAGAACTGTTAACTTTTCATTTTAAACAAGCCTTTCGTTTATTTGATATTCCCTTTAAATGCCTTTAGGGTATGTCAAGTAGGTCACTAAGAGCTCAGTTCTTCATAGCGAGTGGTATCTTACTGTAGGATTCCTCCTTTTCTGCTAGTGACTGACCTCAAGGGCAGCCTCGGGCAATAGCAGGTGCCTAAGTGGAACCACAGTGAGAATAGCCGTAGGAGAGTTTGTGGCTCAGAAACATGCTTCTGATCCAAGTTTCACTTGGTGGAAATTTACTGCAGACCCAAACTTAGATTTGTACTGGGAATGACAACCACATTCTAGAATAACATGAAACTTTTGATCCTTGAAGGCCCCAAAGCAATAAACAACGGCCAAATTGGAAAAGTAGAAGCCAATATGAAGCCACTTCATGTTCAACTGCTGTAATGCTCTGAGAAGATCCTGTAATGATACGCTCTTGTACAACCCATTTCAGCTAATGACTACATCTATGTTGCTCTTGGCTGATATACCCTATTTCTAAATAAATAACAAAAGTATTCATAGTTACACAAAGCCATCCATGCATGTTTATCAGGTATAAATGTACAAGACCACTGGAAAAATACCCATATCTGAAGCTGACAGAAGAAACCAAACAACACGCGGAGTACAATGCTCTAAGAGTGTTTTTAGCATGAACATCGGAGCAGTGGCATTTGCCAGTGAAACTGATATGTTCCCGCAAAGCAGCTCAGCATCGACAAGTCTTGTCCAAATGACCTGCATCACCAGAAAACTGCACTGAATTCAGTTTATCAAACTTCACCCTGCTGGAATGGCAACATGTAATTGCAAAGCCTCATTTAAAATGGGGGAAGTCAGCTCATCATTCAACCTCTCCACCTGAGAGTAAGAAACAACTTGTGAAAAATGTTTCAGAATTGAGTCTTAATTAAAGTTGTGGCACCATCATCTTAAAAAAAAAAATAATGTGATCATTGTGAAGTTACATTCTAGAACTCATGATTCAGGAATTGTAATAATAATAATTAACTACTAAATATTAGTTACGACAAAGTTATTTACTTGGAAGTTGGATGCCGTATTCCAAACATAAAGTTTTAATGGATACAAGCTTTGACTTGGTAGAAATACACCACAGATGTGTTGGGAATTAAGGTTCTGTAAAAACTGTAAGCATTATTGACACTGTTGTCTGCGGGACATGAAAATATGTTCTCTCTTTCGGATCTGGGCTTCTGTGGTTCAAGACAGCAATAAAATAAATGGTGAATATTTGGTGAATCTGTCTGGGATTTATCTTGCCTAATTTTGAAGATAAATTGGTATAACCTATAAAGCAAAACACTGTATTTGGACCTGTGAAAAGACGGTGCTTTGTGGTAGATTTATACTCCAGAATTAAGTTACCTTAAGCAAGGCTGTTTTGGATCTGCTGCTGGAGAAGCTGGTTACGGAGCCACTTTGTTTGATTACCTATCGATGGCAGATGATCAAGAGCTTTACACATACTCTTTATAGCTCTGCACTAAGTCTGTGCTGAACAGCACATAGAAAGACGTGCTTCTGATAGCACACACCAGACAATGGTACCTTCATTTCACAACCAGTGAAGCATCAGCTGGAGGAATGCGGTACAAGACCAATTACCAGAGTACCACAGGGGACGAAGAATGGGCTTGGATAATCAAGGTTTCAAATAATGAAGGTAATTTTGAATGTAATTGGTAGATAATGAGGAACATGAATAACAGGGAGTTTTGGAAAACTGAATTTGGATAATTCTGACTGTCTTACAGTAAACATATTCCTCAAAGAATATTGTAATATATGCTGGGATTTTCAAAGTTTCAAATGGAGTAAGACAACTGATTCCCATTAATTTCTCAGAAGTGGTTTTCTACCTAGTTCTGTTATGGCATTCAGAAAGCTGCTCCAATTAAGTCAATGGAGAGTTATGCTTGTCTTCTTAGACTGGAAGCTCTCAAAGCATATTTTATGTGCTCACTTACTGATATTGTTACTAGAACAACAGGATGGGCTATTCTGTTCCAGGTAATTACATGAGATTAGAATGATCCTAAATTATAAAGGAGAGAAACAAACTCTCCTAGAACAAACAAACAAACAAAGAAGCTCTCTACACCCCTTGCAGGAATGTCTTAGCCCTCCTTAAGAACATCAGCACCTGCAGAAGCAGTCTGAAAAACGAGAACTTTGCCTTATGAAAGAGCTGTTTAGCACACTTGCAAGTCAGAAAGGCAAACCACGGTACCTTTGCCCTCCAAGATCATTGTTCATTGTTGCTGCTGCACCTAAAAATAACTCTGCCACTGCATTTCCATCAGTTCCTTTGAATGTTAAAAATTACATAGGTCTTGATAAAGAACATAGACGAGTACCTCTATTGCATAGGTTAACATGCAGCTGAAGTGGGAATGTAGCAAAGAAATGACTTTGCAAGTGAAATAGTCTATTATTGTTTTGCAAATGTTAATTCTTTGCAGCTTAGTAGGATCTACTGAAAAGTATTTTTGTCATCCCAAGGATTTTCACATTATACCCCACTGAAGCACAGGAGCATGTACGCACTCCTCTCTGCTGTCAGGAGACAGAAGCTCACCCTTGGAAATGTTAATAGGTGGGGAACATTGAAATGGTAAGCAAGGGAAGTGTAACTAGGGGCTGATGGAGATATTTCAAAACTAAGAAGAATATAACAATAGCCCCTTCTGAAGTTTATATAGCTAGGTTACAGATATACCTGATTACAACTAGCAAAGCAGAGCAGGGACTCAGCCTTCACTCTGCTGCAGGAGAGGAAAAGGTGAGGCGAAAATACCAAAGACCCCGTGTAGTGTTTAAGCAGAGACTCAGAGGCAGTCCAACATGAAAAGAAATTATTTTAAGCCACAAATCCTTAGCTACTTAATTTTGACAATTTATTTCATATCTACTTGATATGAACTCAAAAAGCTTGATATCTACAAAAATGTTCATAGAAAGTGCATTTGTCAGGGCAAAACACTCCCAAAGATAAATTTTCCCTCACCTGCCAGGGGAGTCAGTTTTGGATAAGTCATACATTAAAGCTGAGAAAATGTAAAACAGATGTAGAGCGTGTCTTCAACACAGAGCTACCCACACAAAGCATTCCTTTTAAATACAAAATAAAACTTGAGCAGAGATGGTAAAACACCTGCTGACGAAAGCTATAAAGGGAGAGGGAATCAGAACGTACATTTCCCCCTTGGTTTTCACTTGCATAATAAGCCCTCTTGGATAAGGACAACATGGCCCTGCTTCATGATTGCCTCAGTAGATGTTTTTCTAATACTATTATTGTCATTAATGCTCATTGTTCTCAGCTCTGCGCATCATAGCTAGGCATTTCAGCATGCACAATACATAAATTTATGCTCTCATCCAGGACTCCTGCAATATTCAAGCACATGAGAACGAAGAAGACAAACTAGCAGTTTAACTCTGAATAACCTTATTTTGTGTGAGTGTCATCTGAAACCATTACTTTAATGTGATTATCTGTTTTTATTATTTCCTTTCTGTGGACTTGGAATAAAGACACAACTGAGACTCTCTCAGACACGGTCATTGGCATCATTATGGTCTTTCCACTGTCATCAGCAGAGATCTGATCTGTAAATCAAGTTAGACTGTAAGGGCTACCGAAGAGCAAGCTCTCTTTATCTTGTCATTACATACCAAAGCTACCAATTCCTCTGGCTCACTCAGAAAAACAGACTGTTTTAGTTCCTTTACATAACCAGAGTAGCTCTTAATGCACAGATTATTGACTTAGTGGGGTTTTATCATTTCCCAGAGTACCAGGGGATTCCTTAATCCAGGACTTCTTTACGTGATCTATTTTCATGGCTCTTTTTATTGTCACGGTCTGTCATTGTAATGATTTGCAAATCCAGAACCAGAATATGCTCAGCTCAAGGAAGACAGGGGGAGAAGGCATGCCCTTCTTGTCTGCCCTCTCACACTCCACAAGCATCGAACACCATCAGACACAGCGTGACAAAATCCCTGCAGGACTCAGTGCAGCAGGGAATTGCACGGCACAAGGTTGGTTTTCTGTCCATGGGAGCATTTCCACATCAGCCCGTGAGCTCCACAAAAGCATCAGGACAGAGTTCTTCCTCTGCTGCTCTCCGCAGAGCTCAGCTGGGTGAAAGGTGCAGAATGTGCTCACCTTCTCAAGGGGCACTGCCATGACACCAGTGCACTGCAAAAACAGGAGGCTCCATGAGCAAATACAGGTTTCAAAATGATCAGATGCTTTGTTGACACAACTGAAAGTACTTGAAGATGTTCATCCCTAAGAGAGGGTCAATGCAAGCACCTGTCTTTGTTGCCCTTACACCTTTACATCTCGCCTCATCCTCATTAACAGATATTTCCCCTGCCAGTGTTGGAACCACTGCAGGAATCTGCAAGACCGCTGTGAACTTCAGACTAATCACAGGCCTAAAAGTATCACTGGAGCAAGGCTTGTTAACACTTCACAGCATGCCTTCATACCCCTCCAAGACTTGGGCTACGATCTCTGGTTTGGACCTCTCAATGTTACCATAATACAAGTTGATCACAACAGTATGTCACTAGCATATGTTGCTAGCAGACTGTTCCTTGGAGTGAAGAAAAAATATCTTAAATCTGACATGGTATCAATGTTTAAAAATAAAAATAAAAAAAGGAAGGAAATGATGTAAAACAAACAAACACAAAACAGCAAAGAAAGGTGACTGCTCCAGACTCATCCTGGGTGTGAGGGGGAAAACTGGTGCTGAACTGCAAACTTTGTTTCAGCAAATAAATTTCCAAATCTCTGTGTTTCGTCCCTAAATTAGAAGCACACAGCACTTATGGGGGGTTATGATCACCATCAAAGTGGTCTTGCTGAGAAAAGTGGATGTCTTTCTTTCTCTTTCCAAAGGTCACAAAGTAGATATTCCATGTCTAGGGGCTTAAAGAGCAGGAACATTTGGTACTCCTCCACATGAAAGCATCTCCACTGTCATTTGTTCAGCTTCCTCTTGTTAAGCTGCTGGATGTGAATCACCCAGTGACCTCCCCACGTCAGTGATGGCTGTGTATACTGGTACAAAACTGTCTTACAAAAGCGATGCACATGCTGGTTGTTCTGGAAATTAAACACATGATCCCTACAGAGCTCACTTGAATTTGCCTATGATTCACATGCAACCCTGTGCTGATACTTACCACTGGTGTGAAAAACACTTGCAAATCATTTTTTTCCTGGGCTTTGCATGACTCTCTTAGGCTTCTCATCAGGCCAGGCAGACATTGGTAACACAGTCATTCCTGGATGTCACTGACACAGAGCAGAAGCCACAAGAGATGCCTAAGCAGAAGCAAGCAAACTAACGGCACTCTTGCTAAGAAAGGCAGGAAACACTGCTTTTTGGTTGTTTATAGAAACTTCAAAGTTCTCCTCAGTTATAAATGATTCTGAGCTGCCAGTCGGCCTAAGGATGGCTGTGCTTTTGAAGGTGAAAGCTTGAAGATCAGACCATGGGTGATAAAAAGAACGTTGGTTCCACTACAGACAAAGTCGATTGCAGAGGAGATAAAATGGTGTCCAAGAATACGACAGATCAGGCTGAGATTTTTTTTTGCCATGCAACTAGTCACCAAGAGATAAAAGTGCTTGCATAGGATAGATTTACAGTAAGAGAGAATTAAGCTCTTTTAAGCCAGATTTTCCATACAAAGGAGAAAGATAGAATAAAATTTCCATTTTACTAAAACTTTCTTAAGACATTTGGTTAGAATAGAAAGTTACTAACAAAAAAAAACCAACCTTTTAAACGAAATTAAAAAAAAAAATCTTAAACCAACAGTGAACAATTTAAAAAAAAGTCTTGCAGTCATGATGCCAGATGCAATTATATCTATACTACTTACTCATAAGTGCAGGATAAGCAAAATTATCAAAGGAGAAAAGAAGCCAAAAAAATATAACAGGGAAGTGGAATTGTTCTGTAACAAAACACACTCAGGATGTTCTCAAAAGAGGAACCAAAAGGCAATTTAATGTTGTTTCAATCTCTTCTCTTCCAGAAGAAGCTCATCAGACTGAGTATGAAAACAAAGAACTGGCTCATAAAACTTTCAGACAAACTATATTTAGAAAGCATTAAAAAAAATAAAATAAAATAAGAATCAGACTTTTCCTGGAAGAATGTGATTTGTATGCAAATATATCCCAACATTTGTCACCAAATCTAAAGGATTTTGAAGTGAGAGAAGTTTTTTGAATATAAAGTTTATCACTGCTTTGATGAAATGAGATGCCAGCTGTGAGGCTGCTGCTGTCTCCTTTAATACCAATTAAAAGGATGGAAGATGGAGCTGCAGCCTATGCTCATAGGAAGAGAGCTGACACCACACATGTAGCACAACTTTCACACCTAAACTTCCAGTGGCAGCAGCTAAGACATCCAGAGGCCTAAATTTAAAAGTAAAACACTAGACTTACCAGCAACCTTTATGACCCAACATATTACAAAATGCATGGGACACTCACGTATTACTTAGAATAATTTAATGGTTTCTAATGAGAGGAATGGATTGGTTTACATGTTTTGGCCTTCTTTCAGTTTTTTCAAGAGTATGTTTGTCCTTGGGCATCTTGGGCGGTTTCACCTGAACCTTCTAGCCAGCAAAGACCAGGCAGAAAAGTATCACCAGAAATTTCACGCAGCAGCCATACCCCCCTCCCCAAGCCTCAGGCAAGGGATGAGTCTTCCAGCACACTTTAAAGGTCAACAGGAGAGGACAGAGCCCAAAGGCATGGGGCCCACTTAGAGGATGCCTTGTCAGCAGCTCTGCTTTTCACGGATCTTAGATTTGGAAACATTCAATAAACCCGCTGCTCCTTTTAATTACATACTCTGCATTTTTATCTGCATGTACAGAAATCCTGAAATAATGAAATCCTGTAAGCAGGATCCTCCTCCCCTCCCAGTGATTTTGACCTCAACAAGTACTGGAAAATGCAAAAGATTTCCTCAGACTTTGAAAACTATCTACACTTCTAGATGCTATCACCATTGCTCTGCAATAGTCAATTGCTAATTGATTTTTTTAAAACTTGTGTAAGCTATAGATATATAGATGTGTACGTGCATTGAAACTCAACGTGTACTTCTTTGTTCAGAACTCAGATATCAAAACATCTACAATCTCCCAAATGTGCTCTAGGACAACATACAGGACAAAAGTAAATCAGCTTTAACAAAGCAGGAGAGATTACTGGAGAAGAGAACATCTCTTCAAAATACCATTTTAAAAATTATTTTTCTGCCTTAATTCCTGTGGCCACACAATCGTGCTCTTGGGAAGACATTTCCAAGACTGCCACTGACCTATCAAAAAACTTACCAATAACAGGAGAACCCTGACTTGGAGGTTTAACTCGCAAGTCTGTACATATACACCTGCTTCCCCAGTTTGCATGCTTTAAATATTTTCCAGAAACATGAGTCCCAATAGGTGAAGGCTAAATTCATTAAATGCTGTTTTGAATACATCAGAGAACAAAATGTTTCCACAATGGCAAGCATAATGCAGAAGAATAAATCTGCACATAATGGCAAGTAAAACCTTGTGGGAGCAGATGTCAGGAAAAGAGTTTTACCTCGATTCATTTTCTTCAAGGAGAAGACTCTCCAAGTGTTTTTCCAAAACACAGCATAACATGAACGGGCAAGATGCTGGGCTGGGCAGCTGGGGCATTTGCAGCCCCCTTCTCCCATAGCACATCTGGATCGCTCGCCCTGCCTTGGGCACACGCAGGGAAAACACCAAGCACGGCTGGCGTGCTGCTGGTGCACGGAGGCCATACCCAGCGAGCAGAGGTGCAGGTGGCCTGTGATGCCCACCAGCTCTGTGACAGGCAGGACGAAGCAGCGACGAGGGGATGCTGCCCTCTCCTTGTGGGTTATGCCACACCAGTGCCCAAATGCATCCTCCCAGTGCTCAGGAAGCATCCTACAGTACAAGCCTTGATGTGGGGAAAACTCAACTAAAAATCTAATATAATACATTACATATCTTTAATGAAAGAAGTAGATACTTGCATGGATCAAGCCCTTCCATAGCTGTCAAACAGGATTTGAAATTCAGTTTCTTTGCCATAGGGCACACAAATCTTCAGCAACACCTGAGAGACCCTGACTAATGGCAGGAGAAGCATACTATTGTTCGCTTTGCAAACGAACCCATGCAAAGCAGAAATGGTGTTGGTACCTCACCTTTATAAAATAGTTTTATAATTCAGAAACACTAACCCTTGAGATAAAAAAAGAAAAAAAAAGAAAAAAAAGTTCCCAAAAAAGTAAGATGCCAAAAGTAAGATGCAAACTTTTTCTTTAGCTAAAAGGATGCCTAAAAGAAAACAACAAAAAGTAGAGAACAAAGGACCCTGGATTCCATCCATCCCTGCTCCATATAATCCCCAGACTGTATGCAATACGGAATAGATTATTATTTCATATTTTTGCCTTACATAATTCAGTACAGCACTGGATGTTGCAAAACCTTTTAACCCCTGCATTTTCTCACTCTTAATTCCACACCCCCCCCCCCCCCCCCCCCAAAAATATGGTGACTTTTCTCTAAGGAAGTAGAGTATACAACGTCTACAAGATAATAAACTGAGTAGCATTTCATCCTCACATAATAAAAATTCATAATTTTTTTTTTTTTTTTAAAAGAAACCAGGAGAAATCCCGAGCAGAAGAAAATCATTAGTGCTACACTTTCGACAGAGGGCAACAGAGATAGCCTCCTTGGAGCACAGTCCCTCACTTAAAAGGAAAATGAAGGGTATCTATTGCATCTTTTACAAGAGCAGTTTGGAAGGCACAGAAAAGCAGTTGTAACACCATGTCAGGCAATGTAAATATGCAGGTAGGTGTCCAATTACTTCAGCTTTAAAGACTGGTGCAGCCTGTGCACATAGGTTTTGATACGTATTCTTGATGTATTTACCTTTGAAATCTGGCACTGTTGGTGACTGTTGTTGTTCAACCAAAGTGTACATATGCAAAAGCTAGATCATTTTCATCATGCTGTGCAGGGTATAGCTGCGCCTTTCAGACTAAATATCTATACTGCTGAAGAAAATGCCCTTTTTCTTTTGAAGTAGAAGAGTACAAACCTCAAAGGTTCATTTCTTTGCAATGACTAAGGCTCTAATGAGCATAAGCTAACCAACACACTATTACAGCAACACCAGCTCCAGAGTTAAATGCAAATATATCTAAGGCAGAGCTTTGTCAATACACCTCACAGCACAAATCCACACTGCAGAGAATAAAGTTGGCATAAACTATGTTTTCATATATTACTTTGTATTGAAAGAAATATTGGTGACCTTATCCAGCATGACTGTTATAATAGTAATAAAACTGAATCTTGGAAGATTACACTTCTGGTCAAAGTAGTAAAATGTGACCTTATTCTATTCATCACTGGCATTTATTATATTAATTCAGACACAAAAACTGCATTAAAATGATGTTAAGTGTCTGGCTTTCAAGCACAACAGATAAGAAATTTGATCTGCAAGTAAGACTTCTTCACCATTGTGCATTTCATCATTGCAACATATATGACACAATATTCTTAGAGTTGCCTGGAGCATCTCAAATCTGGTAGTTTGGGATCCTTAAATAAAAAATCTGTTTGTACTGCAGCCACAGGGATCATGGCAGGGGAGGCACAATGTATCACATCTTCATTTTTCATACTTGGTGGTCCTCAATATAAAAACAAAAGAGCAAGAAAAACCCCATGAGAATCAGGAGTTCATCACTTGTCAAGAGGCAATAAAGAGGGCCAAATGCAAAATGCCGACCACCAGACTGCAACACAAGAATACTTTTTTTTTTTCTCCATAGAAATTTTAATATTGCAGCAGCATGTCCATTTCAAACAGAAAAAATATCCAAGTCTCAGATCAGCAAGGAAGATCAAGGATTCTGCACAGTCCCACATACTCTGAACTCCCACTGATTTCACTAAAAATACAGGACATACAGAGAGAGCAGCATATCAGAGCAGAGATGTGCACTGCAGATCTCAGAACAGAATGAGGTCTGGAGCTATTTTGGGATATAGCAAAAGTTGAAAAGTAGAGCTATCTGGCATTCTTTTTTATTTTCCTTCTGTAGTTAGTGTTCATTCACAGGCAAATATTGCTTTACTCCCCCCAGAAAATAATAATAATAAAAAACAGGGCTATAATACAATTCCTGGTTTAAAATAAATACATAAATACGTTTTAAAAAGACTTTAGAGTTTAAATGCTGATCTTAGACCAGGCAGAAATATGGGGATTAGAGCATTCATTTGGAGTGTGCTAATTCTGCACAGAGACCTCTCTCCTGTTATAAGTATCCTGACGGTTCTGTTCTTGAAAACATACTCACAGTGATTTTTAATGAGAAATTCAACACCCGTTTCAGTAACAACAAATGGCAGGACATCAACTTTTTTTTTTTTTTTTTTTCCCAGAACAGAACTCAGGCCAGCCTAAATTTGTAAATATGTCTAATTATAGCAATTCTGAGAATTAAACGAGACCACCAATGCCTCCCATTATGTTGGAAAGTTGCAAACTTCTGGTCTAAACGTCAACCAGAAATAAATAAATGTTGGATTTTTATAATCAAGTTGCATAATCTGTCAAGAACAATGATTTGCATCTGGCAAATGCTGATACACGTTTTTAGCAGAGCTAAGCAACATCAGCTCAGGGAAGAGAGCAGCAAAATTCCTGCATGTGGGCCAGACATGACAAAATGAAGCTTTAAAAGAAAAAAAAAAAAAAAAACACAGGGGTTTGTCATCAGGGTGGCAGACAACCTCATCTATTTCATTTCAGTAACCTAGAATACCGACTTCGTTTTTTCGGGCTATGACTGACGGAGCTGTAGCTCTCCTGTGGCAAGGGTGACATCTCATTTCAACAGCAGCTTCACTCCAAGACAGTTTTTGGGTACGTGCACCAAGCACATTCTCTTCCCAGCCCCTCCAGCTTTGCTGGAGCAGCTCTACAGTGCATTTGTGCAGGAGCAGATCTGCTCTTCTCCTGCCTCAGCAGGAGCTATTGCCCAAGGGATGGGCTGCCAGTGCAGCGCTCAGTGGCCACGCAGATCCCTCGATTCGGTTCCCTTCCCCTCTCAGGGGTACAATTGTGTCAGGCTTTTTTGAAATCTCCTTTTTGCCATTTTTCAGCCTTTTGTCTCCTAATCCACCTACGTCGATGCCTCATCTCCATATAACGTGCTCTTCTAACAATGAGTAATGCACAGCAGGCCCCAACACCTGGATGTAAAAGCCTTCTTTCTTTGCTCTTTACCTCTTCTGCTACATTATTTGCATCCCACTATGATCCATCTCTTCTGATTTAAGCAGACAGAAACGTGACTAGTAAGGCATGTTATGAACTACAGTATTTCAGAAAAAAATTCTGCCAAGCCCTCCATGGCCAAACTAATTATAACTGTACACTCTCTGGCTTGATGAAGCTAAATTGGAGACATACAAACTGTCTTTGAAAAATAGAAAAACATGCAAGTGAAAAACGTTCCTATGGAGAAATATGCATAGAGCATCGAGGCTTCAGGAGAAGCAGTTTATAGACCCAGTTACTACTACATGCATTTTAAATTTGAATGCCTCCTCAGTATTCATGAAGTGTACCACAGTTCAATAGTTGTTTTCATGAGTTGTGCCTTCATTAGGTGAACAACATTAAACACCTGGGATACTGTTCAAACTAGTCCTAAGGGGCAAATTTTCATGACAAATGAGCTGAGATAAATTTTACAACTGAAAAAAAAATCTCAATTTTGCAATGGTAAATTTACTACTTGTTTCA
Organism: Anser cygnoides; assembly: GCF_040182565.1. Taxonomy (NCBI): domain Eukaryota; kingdom Metazoa; phylum Chordata; class Aves; order Anseriformes; family Anatidae; genus Anser; species Anser cygnoides. Next base: position 11,033,352 of record NC_089882.1, on the reverse strand, counting down.
AAGAAATAAAGAAACAAAGACACAAAGTTAATATTAATATTACTTCTACAACAACACCACAGCAAGCTTTCGGTTGGCTGTGCAAATAAGAGCATATTCAAATATAAGAAGGAGAGTAAATATTTATTGACATGTGCTCCCCCCGCCCCAGGTTAATGGGGTTAATTCCCCAGCATTTTTGGAAATTTCTGAATGTTCATTATCAGGGTGACTTCGCATGCCTTTATGTCTCTTATGGACTCTATTCAAATCTGATTTTTTTTCTAAGGCTTGCTGCATGCCCATTTTTATTCTTATTTGGGTAGGTAACATCTCCAAAGGAGCATTAATGCACATTTTTATCTGCCCACTCCCTTACTGGGAGCCTTCCTGGTTCAGCGCTGAGCATGCAATGCCTCAGCACATGCCCAGCCCTCTGGCTCAGAGTCAGCCACAGGTGATTTCCCACCCAAAAGCTGTGGGAAGGAACAGAGACGGCTAATTGTGGGGAAGTCCTTTTTCCTTGCACGCTTGCCACAACTTCCCACAGCTCTGGCATCCCTGCTGGATATGTGGAAAAGGGTGGAGAGAAAGATGGGACAGGAAGGACATGCCTGCTATTCCTAATGCTGCCAGAAGCATATGCAAGAAAATTCAGTTTGCAATCCTTGCACCTGGCATCTTTTTCTCAGCAGCACTGTTGCAAATTTGGAAAAGCAGCTGTATTTTGAGATAATTCTGGTTACTATTTCAATAAGCTTTTCTTCTAGACTTCTAAAGTGACTGTTGCTACCTCCTCCAACAACACTATCCCAGTAAGATAATACCGTCTAGCTGAGTAATATATTTATATGCCTAAATGCTCAGTGTGATAGAAATTCTCAAGACATTTTATTCTGTCTCTCTCTTTTTTTTTTTTTCCTGGCTTCTTATACCCTAAACAACCCTTCCCTCAGGAGGCCCTCAAGCTCTCTTCCAAGCAGCCACCGAGCCTTTCATACTTAATAAAACAAAAATTAAAGCAATGAATATTAGAAATATCCATATTACTCGATTGGCTACTCTATAATGGACTGTAGCCCTTTGAATGTGGTTGGCTAATCCCATTAGCTTGTCAAGCAATTTTCTCTACTGCTTTTAAGAGGACAGAGCTCACTAGAAAATACATGTAGGACCATGCTCACCCTTTAGATTACATTAAGCTGCCTATACAACTCCAAAATATTTCCCCTAAGGTTTAAGACCTATACAGTAATCCCTGTATTTTCACAATTCAGTGGGTATGCCCCGCTCCTAAAATTTATTATAGGCTTGGTTTCACTCAGAGGTTTGATCCTCCAAAGTATTGATTATCATGGAATTACAGGATGAGGTAACAAGGACTTTCTTTAAAGATTACTAAAATGACCTTTTTCCTTATAGTAAATAAGAATTTCATAGAATCATAGAATGGCTCGGGTTGGAAAGTACCTTAAAGATCATCTAGTTCCAACACCCCTGCCACGGTCAGGGATGCCACCACTAGATCAGGTTGCTCAGGGCCTCATCTAACCTGGTCTTGAACACCTCCAGGGATGGGGCATCCACAACCTCTCTGGGCAACCTGTTCCAGCACTTCACCACCCAAAAATACCCAAAATTTTGTTAGCAAATTGGAGGAAGGCCTGGACATGAGCATGCTGGCTCCTCTGGAATGCATTTCAATGGCCTTTGCTGTGCTGCACACTCTGACTCAAGTCTCCTTTGTGCTGGTCCTCATTCCTGAGGACTCCACAGTTTACTGGTGTAAGCCCAAGCTCCAAGCCCTCCTTAAGAGAACAGAGGAAATGACAGAGGACAGTCAGAGTCTGACTCCTGCACCCAAAAGTTTCCATCCAATTACCAGGGAACCTCTGACAACCCGTTCCCATGCCTTCTCACTGCTTGAGACCACTTCTCTATCAGTGTTGGCTAACAGTGTCAAAGCAAGGGCAGGCTCCAGGGGATGCTTGGATCTGAATTCAGTTTTGCTCTCAGCTCAAAGGTGGACAAAATGGTTCATCAGCAACATCAATTATTTTTCATCTGCACTAGAAAATACCGATCTCTTCAGGCTGCACAAGCAAACCTAGAGGCAAGGTGCTCCAACCTGCACAGACAAAATAAGAAACAGTCCCTGCTCCTGTGGCAGACAGGGGACAGGAATAGGGAAAGAGGCAAAATAAAACACATGTTCAAAACAGAGTTATACAGAAAAGCATATAAATACCATTTCCTAAGGAAACTCTGCTAAAAATCTGTCATAATCTAATTCAGCAAAACAGGTTGCAGACAACTGAAAAAGACTAGTGGTACTTGCAATGTAAATCCTATCCATGTGGACTCATTTTAAAAGTGCAAGAAAGAAAATCAGTACCAAAATTTGGCTATTTACATTGGATAATAGTGCCAGAAACATGTTATGTCTTTCTGTATTCTATGCTTAAACAAAGGCTGCTAGAAAAGCAGAGGGAAGATATTTGAAATCAGTAACTAGAAAGGCAAATCATATTAATTTTAAAACACTTGCATCTTGAAATGTGTTTTCATGAAAGGTTCATAAATTGTCCTGTATTAAAGATGAGTTTAGCTCAGAATATTCTTCATAGGTGAACTATGCAAACAACATGGGGCTACTGAGAAAATATTCTCTGAGCCGAACCCTAATTATAACAGCGTAAAACATACCGTTTTACTAATAGAACATGGCTTTCAGTGATAGATGTTTCAGAAAATACTACTTTTTATAATGTGTGTGAATTCTTTACATTTTCCAAGAAGCAGCAGAGTAACAGTAAATATTTGGTTGGCACAGCTTCAGCACACAGATCACATACTATGAGATTTAAGGGCTCAGAATCAAGAAAATGCTTCAGTGAATGCTTAAGTTTGAATATTTACACATTCTTTCCCCACAGTTGCTCCCCGCAAGGCCCCTGTGTGACAGCACAACCCAGCAGATTAGACAGCCTCTGCTCCAGCTAAATCAAAAGCAGGCGGTGCTGTGAATCCGGGAATATCTGCAGAACAATGTCTGCCCTAAACTGGGGATGTAAGGACCTTATTTTCATAAATGAAGCATTTTTGTGATACATGAGTGAGGACTTGAGCAGAAAAAGGGCAGACAGCAGAAAATACGCCACATCACAGGTATACAGAAAAATCAACTGTAACATTTGCCCAAGAAAGGAGATAAACAGGTCTTTGATAGGTAGGTTTTTAAATAATCCCCATGGAGAACTTTAATAGCAAATACATTTAGAAACACATTTGTCTGCTTTGAATAACAAGGCCCACATCTTCACAAAGCGAGGCACGCTGAGCAAAGCGCACACAACAAGGAGGAAAGCACACAGACATGGATCACAGGCGCTCGCTCAGGCCTGGCGCGAGCCTGACGGGGAGCAAGCAAAGCCCAGCATGGCTCCTCGAGAGCTCTGAGCCCTGTGTGGCTGCGGGAGGCTCAGGCACAGGAGCAGAGAGGGGGCCTTGCCCCAGAGGCCTACCCAGACCGAGCCACACCATGTCACGCCGATGGGGCTGCGCGCTCCCGAGGCCAGGTCACAGCAGGGAGGGCAGCAGCACCGCGCCGCCAGTGGGAGCTGGCGCCTGATGCTGCTGCAGTGAATTCCTGCGTGGCTGAGGTCTGCTCCCATCACCTCTGCCTGGGGCCCCAGGAGCTTCACACAGCTCCCGAGAAATGCCAAATCCCAGCTTGCACGTGTACATCATATACACCAAAACTTAGATTCTGTACAGTTCAAACACAGAAACATAAAGAATAGGGTCTCACGGCACTTCACACATACTTACCATGCTATGCGTAATGTCTTAATATTGTGTCTCATAACCCAATCTTTCACTGTATGGGTTTTTCAAGACCAAGTTACTCTTAAGGGACCGGAGTCTGACTTGCCAAATCTGCCTGGGCCACTTGGTGTCAGAGCTGCAGCTCTAACCCCCCCCCGCCCCGGGCAGTGGCACGGGAAGCTTGGAGCATTATGGAGGCAGCAGAGGTCTGTCTCTAAAGGCTGCCCTTGGGTACGTGCCTTGCGGTGCTGTTGCTTAGCCAGGTACAGACAGGTTCACTGAAGATGTGTAATCTGGAGGAGTCTGGGGAGCCAAAGCACCACCACAGCCTGGAGACAAGCAGAAGAGGAATAAGTTATGTTCAAACTTGTACCTGGGTCACCTCTGGCCTTCAAAGAGCCAAGCAGAGCTCTGGCACCACCGAGGTGTGAATCGCGAGGGATCACTTGGTATCGGAAACGCTGGACACTGAAAGAACTGAGTCCATAAACGGGGTGCTATGAGTAGATCCATCTCTTTGCAGGTACCCCTTTTATCTACTTAGCAGCATTTGACATGTTAAGGGAGCCAACATGCGTGGAAGAGAGAATGCATTTCAGTCGGTGACATTTTCACTACAATACTCAGAGTTAAAAATGCATTAGCAGTAACTTTCCATCTATCAAAAGCATGAGGCAGGAAGAAACACTTGCCTGGCAAAGTCTAAGAATGCTATTAAATGCGCCAGAGGCCAGACTCTGTCCTTTTTTATGATCCATTTGCATAAGTAGGACATTTTCACATAAGTCTACATGGCTCTAGGGCAGCATAACTTGCTACCTCTCTACTTGACTGCTACTTGGATTGCCCAACTACCAAGAATCAAGGACTGACAAAATACAGATTTTTAAAAGCATTTATACCTCGCCCCACATAATATTTGCTCATCATTCAAGTGCCTCTAACACACAAATAGCAAGTAATTAAAATCTCATATGGCTGGAATGACTGCTGGGGGTAAGAATTTAACACACACCAGCTGATTTGCAGTACCTGTACGCACACTATCCGCACTCAGTGAATACAAGGGACTTAGCTTGGCTCAGTAAAAAAAAAAAAAAAATATATATATATATATATATAAAAATAAATCACTGTTTAGCAACAAGGCCTGGAAACCCCACATGTGCTGCTGCAGACACCTGTCCCTCATAATCGGGGTATCTGAGTCTCCAGCCCTGCCTTGGACTTGCCTTTCATTTGCAGGCCTGTGAAGTGCTAGGTCCTCCTTGCTCTTTTCTTGTTACAAAGAAGCAGAGGTCCCTTGCTGTCCCGCAACAGCGGTTCATACTTGCAGCTCCCCACTAATCCAAGAAACGCAGCTCACGTTAGACCTGCAGAAAGCTGAGGACTAGCAGACAGAGGAATGAAACCATCACTCCCCTGCACCTCCTTGTAGTGAAGTGCCCCATTCAGACAGGCTGCAGGGCTTGTTATAAAAAGGTAGCAGCCAAAAGTTGCCCAAAGCCTGCCGTGTTAGAGGCTGTGCATCCATCCAGCATGGCCCAACAGTGCCTGCAAGAGCGGGCCAGTGCTTTCCTGACTTAGCTGTCAGTGCTCCACCTGCATTAGCTGCTACTTCCCAGGGGCTTCTGTGTTTATAAAATAAACACTTACCAGAGTCCAGTGTCACACAGTGCACTCAGTTAACTTTTATCTGCATATTTAGCTCTCTACAGAAGACTCATGTAAGAGACTTTCAAAGGATCTTCTTTGAAGTGGTGTAAGGTAGGAACCAGCCACAGGCACGCTTGCTCCTGCTCTCCATGGGAGGAAAGCAGGAGGGCAGGCAAATACCCTCGGTGTCACCACTCCTCCTGCTATTCTAATGAGCGCTCCTCACAGCCGCCTTTCTGACAGAAAGCCTGCAGTTTCTTTACATAATGACTTCAGAATAAATTGCATGGGGATCAGAACAGAGAGAAAATTATAACTCACAAGTACAGTTTCTCACCAAAAGCTTCTTAGCTACTACTTTATTTGTATCACACTCACTATGTTTGATGATAAAAACAAATTAGATGTGCAGGGCCTTTACCAAGGCAAGCCATCACTCTGGAGTAAAGCTGTGTGTGCGGGCAGGCATTTGAAGTAGCCAGGCACCTCACCATGATTAGAATAAAAAAAGGTTTCCCTGACTTATCTTCAGGGTCCCAATAGTTAATCCTAAAGCCTGTTACCTGCCAGTGAATTTTAGACACTACTTGAAAGCAACCCACAACTTGAGGAGCGGGCAAACTATTTTTTATGTCTTCTTTAGACGTCCCTGTTGAGTAATATTCTTTAGGAATTGCTATGGGCATCTAAGGATTTGGGCAATGTAGATTCCTCTCAGATAATGTTGTTCTCACAGTCAGTGAGACAGTCAAGAGCTATTGCTACTAGGCTACGTCTTGCCTGCTAGCACATGGAATGGAAAACCTACTTCTATTAGTGAGGGAAGAAACGGAGAGCAGTTGTTTCAAAATGTAGTAACCAGCCCAGGCGGCTTCCTGCAGACAAAAGTTCTCAAGATGCTGAAAAGAAAATTTTCTTCTGTTTGTGAAATCACAGAGACGCTGTAGGGTGAGTCAAGGGAAAACTCCCTAGGTTTTAAATGTGAGAGCAGGAGAGTCATAAACTCCCACACACATTTCTTGCTATTCCATAGGTTCACTTCACCTAACTTTAGCCAACTAAATATTAGGGTAGCTTAAATGTGTTTAAATCTAGTTTAAATCTGTCCCCAGGGGAAAGATAGAGACTTCTTCAGAATGCAATTTTCCTGTCCTATGGCAGCTGTCTCAGGTAACCAGGATAAATTGCCTCCTGAAATTATGCATTTCTTCTCAGCCTAGATGACTGCCAGAGACCAGGGGTGACCCACGTGAAATGAAGGGATGGGTAACTACAGGGGTGAGGGCACGATATAGTTAGGTTTCCAGCAAAGCACAGAACAAAGATTTTGGCTTACCTCAGGAAACACATGGTTATGAGGGTACCCTGCATGGTTCTGGGCGTTATTGCTAGGGCTGCTTTCTGATCAAGGAAGGAAAGGCAGCCTCTGGCTTTTAAAGACCCACAGATCCAGAGCTGACAGACTCCAGGTAAATGCAAAGCCATCAATCCCTGTCTTCTGCAAACTGCAGTGGGGCAACAGAGGAAAGCAGAAAGCAAAAAAGTGCCAAGGAACTCATGCTGAATTACAATCTAGAGTAACAGGACAGCAGCCAGGCAGGCAGCGCAAGCTATGGAAGCAGTGCCAATTCCAGGAGTCAGTCCTAATTTCTAACACTTGGATTAGGCACTGTGTCCAGGGTGCTCAGTTTTAGCAAGCTGTCCTCTCTGCCTCCTTCCAGCATCGTCTGCAAAGCTGATTAGTAACAGTCCAGAGCTTTCATCCTGACCACTGATAACAATACTAAAAGTGATGTGGTACCAAGGTGAAGGATACATAGAAATCTTACACCAGTATTATCAGCTTTACCAGCTTTTCAAATTAAAGTCCAGCCAGCCAGTCTCATAAGAACCATTTTTGCAAACTTACAGTGATAGGCATTACTTTTAATTCCATAAGTAATATAAATTAGGTCTTATATCAGTTGCTGTTGTTATTTTATCAGATAAGTCAAAGTGACAGTTTTTAACTAATGACATGACATTAGTTTTGCCCTAGTCTTCTAGAAATTGCTCAGTCTTTTGACCATTAATGTTGATTATTAATATAACTTAGTTCTTAAAAACCCAAGAATATAATAAAAACAAACAAAAAAGTCTGCTTTTCCTTATGTACAAAATTATTTTGCAACATTTTAATTTTCTAAACTGTAAGTCCTTTCCAACCATTTTCATGCAGATTTTCACTAATAATGCTACAAAGCTTCCTTTTTGTCCCTGTCCTTCCCACTGCACATTTCTGCAAGTCACAGCTTCTGATTTACACCAAGATACTGAGCATTTGGGACATCATTTAAAGTTTCATGAAATTTTAAAACAGGTTGTGAATTTGGTTGCAACTTTCGTCCCCAATTATTTTGTAATAGACTATAATTTTGTCTAATTAAATTTTAGAACTTAATTACATTCAAAAAATCCAAAATGTTAAGGTTACAAAGATCACCATAGATTCCTATCTACATTTTGGATTACTAGGATACATAGTTTAGCAGGTAGAGAGAGCATGAGAGCAAGGAGAATGACAGACGTATTTGTAGGAACCACAAATAGGTCTAGATTGATAAATATATCTGTCGGCATAGGCATTTATGTAACAAAAAGAAACAGAGATAAAATGTGCAAAGAGAAACAGTAATTGTAAATAACAGTCTCTGTTTCTCTCCTTTCTTCTACAATTAGACAATTTGATTGCTGAGGTCTTGATCTACATTTTCTATAGCAGACTATTCATTGCAAACATAAGAAGTCAAAGCATCTACAGAACTTCAGACTATTATTAACCTTGGGACTGGCAGCTTATTAAAAGTCATAGGCTGAGTATTCCAATTATCATCTAAGGAGATGGATAGAAACAGATTAAACAGTGGCAGACAACGAGGGTCTTGTGGCCCACTGCATTCAGTAAAATCTTGTTTTGTCTACGGCCTATTATTTGGGAATGGAGTTCTCAGAGGGATGGAGATTGGGGATATTGTGCTCTTATTCAGACATTCTCGTACGTTTGTCTCAGTTATGTAAATCCCTACACTCATGAGGGATGAGCGCTATTAATAGAGATCACAAGGACTCAGAAAAAAAAGCAGATTTCTTACTTCTCTTCCTGTACTACTTTGGACTTTGATCCCTTTGATCACTTAGGTACATTAAATAATAATAATAATAATAATAATAATAAAGTAATCACCTGAAGTACTTAAATGTGAAGTGTCCATGCCAATATGTATGCTGTATTTACCTCCTGACTTGTTACCTGCTCATGAAGTTACTTCTTCATTTTAAACATCGTACTTTTGTACTATATCATGGAAATTCCTGCACTCAAAATCTTCCAGTTACACAGGCAGCGTCATTTGCAAGCTTAAAACCCATGTGTAAGAATGTACCCCCTTCTGGTAGCCTGATAAACTCTTGAGTATTGGCTATTTAGTGCCAAATAGAGATCACAGCTTATGTGACAAAATCTCTGGGTTTGGGACCGACCCTATGCGTGTATGAGAGAGGGCACTTGTAGGAGCTCCATGCTTTCCAGCCCCTGATCTCCTGTTTTATCTTCCTTATTTCTGTCATCTACAGAACTTTTGTACCCACAATCACACCTTTTAAATTTGCCCTGCTTTCATCCAAATAGCTCACCGGTGGGATGATAAATACAGTTTTCTCTGCAGAAAAGAAGAGGAGGCATGAAGAAACCAAAGGTACTATTTCTGCCTTTGCCAGCCTTTGCTCAACGACATGCGTTGCAGCCTTTGACCCTTTATGGCAAATTCATTAAGCTCTTGCAATATGGAGAGTGTTTCATTTTCTCTTCAAGTGAAGGAAATTGTGTCTAAGACTAATTACTATTCATTCACCAGCGCTGCTAACGGACTTGCAGTGTGGTCGTGTTTTCTACCTGGTATCGCATAGCAGGTTTTGTAGAAGATAGCACTGCTACAAATGCTGATAAAGGCATTAGAGAGAAACATTAGAGGTATGTTTTTCCCCTTAAGGACTGTTCAAAGAACCTAAATCAGTCATCTCCATAGGCTGTTATGTATTTTTTGTATTGACTTGGCAGTGCACTATAGCTAAAATGTATTTCTCCAAATCTCTACTCATGTATACAGTGGGTAATCATGGTATCAGATTGAAAAGGAACAAATATCCTTAAGACAAAATGGAAAACAGGGAGCTTTCTACAGAAAAAACTGTCCTTAATTGTTGGAAGCCACAATTGCCATCATACAATTGTACAGAGGCAGTTTCTGTGCCCCATTTGGAACCCAAGTCTTCCAAAGAGATATCAGTTAGGAAGATGCAGGAAGAATTATTTGTATACTGCATACTTTTCCAAACAAGCTGTGGAAAACATTTATATTTTCCTGAAGTATCATAATTAAAATGCAGACTGATATGACAACATAGGAAGAATCCTGTAAATGTGTGGTACATTGGCGCTCTGAATGAAATATTGTATTTACTTATTTAAGATAGCTCTTACTTCTACTATTTTTGCATTGATTTGGTTATTAATTTCCTATATTCAAGCATATTGTTTAGTGGTGCAGCAAGACTTAATGTATTTTTCTGGAACAGCAAAAACCCCCAAGAAACCACAAGCTTTCTTCTCTCACCACACCCTAAAACTATGAATAAATACTAAAAAAGGGATTGCTCTGTTAAGCAAAAGGAGAAGCCCCCTAATGCAGAACAGCTGCATAGCACAACAGTAACAATAAGAGTAATAAGAACTGAATGTCATATTTTAATATGATTCTCTACAGAAACAAAATACT